>NC_041383.1:91988358-92061316 GCF_002162155.2 Triticum dicoccoides
CTCTTTTCCGTCCGACGCGTGTGGCGTGAGGTCGGCTGGGGTTCTGGGGTTCTGTGCCGGGGGGAGGACGGGATGGGGAGGTGGGGAAGAGGGAGGCGGCGGCGGTTTTGTTGCTGTGTTTGGGCCGCCAGCCGATGCGGGGTCGTGTCAGAGACAGCGGCCGTTCCAGAAGGTTCGGTCCTGTCTCGAGCGATTTGTGGTCAAGAGGCGTGGGTTTTTTGTGACGCGTCAAGAGCCGGCTCGCAGTCCGCTCCGCCCCTTCCACGTCGGCAGGTGCTCTGCGCGGGGCTGCGATGGGTGCTAGTGCCCGCGCCGCCCGCCACGAGGGGCAGCCCGCAAGGAAGAGAGACACAGCGGAGCAGTCCGTGTGCCGCCGCCGCAGGATGCCGGTGGAGCTCGACAAGGACAAGTGGCCCCTCGCTTGGGTCCACCGCCAATTGCTCACGACGAGCGAAGACTAATGCTCGTCGTCTACGGAAGAAGAACGCAAAGGCGCCCCGGCTTGCCATTAAGCAGTCGGGGCGTGAGGTGGTGGAGGCGGCTCGGTTTGGCAAGCTAAAATGGCAGCAGGACGGGCCGTCTGGCGGATGAAGGGCCTCATCGTCCTCCGAGGTGTCATAAATTTATAGAAATTTGACAATTTCTGATGAGTGTGAGGGTATTTTTCATAATTTGATACATTCTACTGAATATACATCCAAGTTGTCTGACCAATTAGCCATAAGACTGTCTTAACGAGTAGGCCTAGTTAATCAACTCGGGGGAATATTAAAGTAGGATACACCATATCACAAGGTCCTAACTAGATGGTAAAATATGACAATATTGTTTAATACGCAATAGTATCTGAATATCACAACTAGATGGTAGATGAGAATTGCACACAGTCATAGGTCTGTTTTGTGAAATGGGGCACATATCCTAAAACAAATGTAGTCGACATGGAGTGGATATGCATTCTTGGTGTGAACTTGGATTTTTGGGTTACCGCCCAAGCGTTAAGTTTTCTTTGAGAATGATAAGAAACTTGGCAGGTCAATGGTCCATGCACAATAACATTTGTTTTCTTTGTTCACATTGTTGATCATCAATTAATGTTTGTGATTGTTAGTGTTTGATCGTGGCAGTATTTAGAAAATTGGGATGCCATATCGACAAACATGAGACTAAGAGCATCTCCAACCGCGCCCCCAACAGGGCCCCCGAGCCGTATTTTTAGCGCCGGCGCACAAAAATCGGCCCAGTCGCGTCCCCAGGAACCCGTTTTTCGTTGGTTTGTGCGAAACTGGCGCCGACGCACAAAAATCGGCCCAGTCGCGTCCCCAGGAGCCTGTTTTTCGCTGGTTTGTGCCGAAATTGGCGCCGGCGGACCCAGGCCGAACCCGACGCACTGGGTGGCGCCCGAGGGCGCCGGGGCAATCGATTTTGGCGCGAAAGAATGGCGGGCCTGCCGAGTCAGCGACCCACGCGCCTCGTCGTTCTCATCGCCTCGGTTTCCCACCTGGAATCAATGTCAAGGCTGCTGCTGGTCAGCCTTCCATTGATTCCTCACGGGCGGTGCGGGCGCGGCGACGCACCACCTCCCGCCACGTGTACACATGGCGCCCACCCCCCGATCGCTATATAAGCAGTGCCTCCCCCTTGCCTGTGGCCGCACCTCGCCTACAGCTGCCGAGCTCTCTCCCCGTGTGCCGACGTCGCCAACATTCCTCCTCTCTCTCCCCATGCCCAGCCTCGACGATGGCCGAGAGGTTCCCCAGCGATGGGGCGGCAGCCAATGGCTTCGGCCGCCGCTCGTTGCACGAGTGGGAATCCTACCTACTGTTCAAGGCCAACGCCCCGGCGCCTCCCGACATGTGCACGCCGGGGCAATGGAAGCTCAGCCGGTGGCGTCCCCATTCCCCCGCTGTCAGACGTCATCATGCGCGCCGACTACTTCGCCGACGAGGTCGACCGCGTGCGGGCATCGCTGACGGAGGAGCAACGGGCCCTCCCGCAGTACGCCGCCGGCAACCACGAGGCGTGGGCGGCGTACTTCCAGCGCCGGCGGGCGCAACGGCTGGCCTCCACCAATGGGGCACCAGTGGTGCGGGGGACCAAGAACAGTGAGGGCCGCCGCCTGTGGTGGGGCACCCCCGGCCGCACTCTCCACGCCGTCCTCCAGCACCTCGAGGGTGGCAACGACCCGCCGTTGACGTACCTTGCCGCCCCGTGATACGTCCATTTTGCATCATGCTTTTATATAGATATTTATTGCATTATGGGTTGTTACTACACATTATATCACAATACTTACGCCTTTTCTCTATTATTTTATAAGGTTTGCACGAAGAGGGAGAATGTCGTCAGCTGGAATTCTGGGCTGGAAATGGAGCAAATATTAGAGACTTACTCTGCACAACTCTAAAAGTCCTGAAACTCCACGAAAGTCAGTTTTGAAATATATTAAAAATATTGGGCGAAGAAAGCACCATAGGGGGGGCACCCACCAGCCATGAGGGTGGAGGGCGCACCCTACCCCCCTAAGGCGCGCCCCCTGCCTCGTGGGCCACCCGGCAGGCCCCTGACGTCCATCTTTTGCTATATGGTGTCTTTTGCCCTGGAAAAAATCAGAAGGAAGCTTTCGGGACGAAGCACCGCCGTCTCGAGGCGGAACCTGGGCAGGACCAATCTAGGGCTCCAGCGGAGCTGTTCTGTCAGGGAAACATCCCTCCGGGAGGGGGAAATCACCGCCATCGTCATCACCATCGATCCTCTCATTGAGAGGGGGTCAATCTCCATCAACATCTTCACCAGCACCATCTCCTCTCAAACCCTAGTTCATCTCTTGTATCCAATCTTTGTCTCAAAACCTTAGATTGGTACCTGTGGGTTGCTAGTAGTGTTGATTACTCCTTGTAGTTGATGCTAGTTGGTTTATTCGGTGGAATAGCATATGTTCAGATCCTTAATGCTATTCAATACCCCTCTGATTATGAACATGAATATGATTTGTGAGTAGTTACGTTTGTTCCTGAGGACATGGGAGAAGTCTTGCTATAAGTAATCATGTGAATTTGGTATTCGTTCGGTATTTTGATGAGATGTATGTTGTCTCTCCTCTAGTGGTGTTATGTGAACGTCGACTACATGACACTACACCATGATTTGGGCCTAGGGGAAGGCATTGGGAAGTAATAAGTAGATGATGGGTTGCTAGAGTGACATAAGCTTAAACCCTAGTTTATGCGTTGCTTCGTAAGGGGCTGATTTGGATCCATATGTTTCATATTATGGTTAGGTTTACCTTAATTCTTCTTTTGTAGTTGCGGATGCTTGCGAGAGGGGTTAATCATAAGTGGGATGCTTGTCTATGGAAAGGCAGTACCCAAGCACCGGTCCACCCACATATCAAATTATCAAAGTAACGAACGCGAATCATATGAGCATGATGAAAACTACCTTGACGATAATTCGCATGTGTCCTCGGGAGCGCTTTGCGTTATATAAGAGTTTGTCCAGGCTTGTCCTTTGCTACAAAAAGGATTGGGCCACCTTGCTGCACCTTAGTTACTTTTGTTACTTGTTACCCGTTACGAATTACCTTATCACAAAACTATCCGTTACCGATAATTTCAGTGCTTGCAGAGAATACCTTACTGAAAACCGCTTGTCATTTCCTTCTGCTCCTCGTTGGGTTCGACACTCTTACTTATCGAAAGGACTATGATAGATCCCCTATATTTGTGGGTCATCAAAACTCTTTTCTAGTGCCGTTGCCGGGGAGTGAAGCGCCTTTGGTAAGTGGAATTTGGTAAGGAAACATTTATATAGTGTGCTGAAATTTACTGTCACTTGTTACTATAGAAAATAATCCTCTGAGGGGCTTTGTTCGGGTATCTTCACCCCGACAGAAGTGCAAAGATTTGCTCCTCAACCTACTGAACCTACTGAAAATATTTACTTTGAAATTCCTTCGGGTATGATAGAGAAACTGCTAGCTAATCCCTATACAGGAGATGGAACATTACATCCCGATATGCCCCTAATCTATGTGGATGAAGTTTGTGGATTATTTAAGCTTGCAGGTATGCCCGAGGATGTTGTCAAGAAGAAGGTCTTACCTTTATATTTGAAGGGAAAGGCATTGACATGGTATAGTCTATGTGATGATATTGGATCATGGAACTACAACCGATTGAAATTGGAATTTCATCAGAAGTTTTATCCTATGCATCTGGTTCATCGTGATCGTAATTGCATATATAATTTTTGGCCGCGTGAAGGAGAAAGTATCGCTATAGCTTGGGGGAGGCTTAAGTCAATGTTATATTCATGCCCCAATCATGAGCTCTCAAGAGAAATTATTATTCAAAAATTTTATGCTCGGCTTTCTGTAAGTGCATCTAGTGCTCCTTAGTGATTTTGGTGTATTGAAGACTTATAGGTTAAGGGACTAATGTGTTTGTGAGTGTACATAGGCTCTATAAGTCGATGAGGAGTTTGATATTTACGATGAAAGTCGACCCCTAAAAATGTATGTCTTCAGCTGAAGACTTTGGTTCTCCTGAAGATTTTGAAAGTGAAGAAATTAGTGTGACCTTGAAGACTTGGATATTCATGCGAGGATTATGAAGCGTGAAGACTTTTGTTTTCGTAGTTTCACTTTCTCTTTCTTGAGTCATAGGAAACACCATACTGTTAAAGGGGTCGAGGTAATACTAAGGAAAGTGATTTCCAAGTGATGCTCATCTCAATATCCTACAACTACCCAATCCTTTCGAGTGAAGTCATTGGAAATCTCATATCAGTTCAGTCAATTTCTTCAATGACAGAGAAGAAGATCTTCTGGTCTCTAAGGAATTTGTTCTGACTGAGGAGTTAGGAATTCGCCAGTGCGGATTGCCTACACAGTGAGGAACATGATAGCCCCGAGGAATTTAAAACTCAAATATCCGACCGTTGCTGTGCTATGCGCCAGCTGTCCCAAAATATCTACCCACCTAACGATCATATCATTGAAGGGCATTTATGTCATATCATGTCAGGCTGCTCCCTAGGCTATAAATAGCTGCCCCCTACAACCACTAGTTGGTTGGTTGCTTCGAGAGAAACTGACACTTGTCATTGAGAGCATCCCATCCTCCGAGGACTTTGAGCGAAAATCATCAAGTGAGGAAAAACCCAAACCCAAACACCTACAACCCAAAAGTGATTTAGCATCACTAAAGACATTGTTCCTATGTGGAACCGACACTTGTTACCTTTGAGGACTGTGTATCCTCAAGATGGTTAGGCGTCATGGTCTGAGCATCCAAGAGGAATTGTGGATAGCCGAGTGACCAAGTCTGTGAAGGTTTGGAAGTCACCTGAAGACTTACCACAAGTGATTGGGTGAGGTATGCGTGACTTTATCTCAAGGAGAATACGGTGAGGACTGTGTGTCCTCGGGTTTAAATACCCAGCCGCTCCAACCAGACGTACAACTGTCACATCAGTTGGAACTGGTCTACCAAATCATTGTCTTCACCAAGCCAACTGGTTCTATTTTCTCAACCTTTTCATTTCCTCATTCATGTGTTGATGAACCCGATCATTAATGTGTGAAGACATTGACTGAAGACTTTCTCTATTTCCTCAATCCTATTTCTTTAGTCACATAGTCTTCAGCCCGCTCATCCTGTTTTCACGCTTCCTGTACTATGTGCTTGTTTTCATTTCATCATGATGACTATGTTGTTGCTATGGTATGCTTATACTTGAGTACTTATTCCGCTGCTAGTGTGTCATTGCTTAGGAATTTCTTCATTCCTCAGTGACGAATTTTGTAAAAATCGCCTATTCACCCCCCTCTAGTCGATATAACGCACTTTCAATTGGTATCAAAGCAATGTACTCCCTTGTTCTGTGTGATTTTGGTTTAACTACCTGGAGTTTTAGTTATGTCGACTGCAGGTATGAAGAAAGTATCGTGCCCTATCTTTGACGGTCATGATTATCCCAAGTGGAAGGCCATGTTGAGGAAGCGTCTCATGGCGATGAACAACGAGCTGTGGACAGTCATAGAGATTGGCCTCACTGACTTATGCAAGATGGCGGACGCTGATGATATTCGCAAGTACACTCGTCTGGATTGCATTGCGAAGGATATCGTCTACTCCTGTCTCTCCAGGAATCAGTTCAGGCTCATTATGCATCTGTGCAATGCAAAGCTTATCTGGGACTGAATCTCTGATGTGTATGAAGGTCATCGAACTCGTCAGGATCCCTGGTTTGATGCTTTCAAGGAATCACTCAAAACAATGACTTTCGAACCAGAATCATCATCATCCGCACCATGCCTCATGGCTAAGGGTGCAAAGGTACCCGATTACTCCTCATCCGACTCTAGTGATGATTATGATGAATCTGATGATGATGATGATGTCTTTGGACCTAGTTATACCAAGCTGGTCACCATTGTCACTAAACAACAAAAGGCTTTGGAAAAGGTTCAAAACCTGCTAGACAAAAGCGATGACCTGCTGGGTGAGGAACTGGATCGAACTCAAACTTTGACTGATGATCTTCAAAGTCTTCAGTCTAAGTTTGATAAACTTCAGAGTCGTCATAACTCTCTTTTAGCTGCTCACGAGAAGCTTTCCTATGAATTTCTTCAGAGAAAGCAAGATCTTGAGAAGTTTTTTTTATGGATCCAAGTCCTCATATGGACCGAATTCTTCATCTGGATCAAATTCCTCACATGGATCCAAATCCTCATATGAACGGCATCGTGCTAACACTTCTGTTTCGCATGGAAAGTCTAAAGGCTATGAATATGTGCATTATTCTTCAAACCATTATGTTCATAAGTCCTCGAAGAATTTCTCTGCTTATTCATATGCTTACCCTAACCCCTCTTCTGTGAAACGAAGTGCACGGGCTTCTATGCCATCTTTTTCTTATGGAGCTCACAGAATGATAAACTCTTATGCAGGGTCAGGTCTCCAGACGAACTTAATCGTCTAAAGAATTTGCTGGAGACCTAAATATGCTTGAATGGACGCAAGCTAATCATGAAGAAATGAATTATTCATTTCTTACGTCCTCATATTACTATATTTGTTATACAATTGATGAAATTCAATCTGATGAAATTGATATCATATTCTTCACTGATGAAGTATATGGGTTCGTAAGTTGCACTAATTCATCTGCAGGATGAACAACCCAAAGCTACTGAGTGGGTCCTCGACAGTGGATGTACAAATCACATGACCAGTGACAGGAACTTATTGATGGACACTGCTTTATCTCCATCTCATCTGAAGCATATCACCTACGCTGACAAAGGCAAAAGCAAGGTATTGGGTCTAGGTAGGGTTGCAATCTCAAAGGATAGACACATGGACAAAGTCATGCTTGCCGAGTCCTTAGGATTCAACCTCATGTCTGTTTCAATGCTTTATGATCTTGATATGGTTGTCGTCTTTGGCAAATATTGTTGCATTGTGCTAATGGAATCTGAAAATTCCAAAGTCTTAGAAGGCTTTAGGAGAGGAGACTTGTATATTGTTGATTTCTCTACAGGACCACAACCTACCACATGTCTACTTGCAAAAGCTTCAGAAGGGTGGTTATGGCATCAACGACTTGGTCATGCTGGGATGAGGATCTTGCATACACTCGCGAAGAAGAAGCATGTCATTGGCATCGAGGGTGTCAAATTCCTCAAAGATCATCTTTGTGGGGCTTGTGAGGCTGGAAAGATCACCAGAGCCAAGCATCCCTCAAAGACTATCATGACCACTTCTCGTCCCTTTGAATTACTTCACATGGATCTCTTTGGCCGTACTCATTATGCCGCATTCACTAATGCTGCATCTTTATATGGCCTTGTCATTGTTGATGATTATTATCGTTACACATGGGTGCATATCATCACTTACAAATATGAAGTGCAGGAAGTCTTCAAACGATTTTCCTCAAGAGCATCTATGAACTTCGGTGTGAAGGTCAAGCATATCAGGAATGATAATGGGACTAAGTTCAAGAATACAGGTCTTGATGACTATCTTGATGAACTTGGTATTACTCACGAGTTATCTGCTCCCTATACTCCTCAGCAGAATGGCGTCATGGAGTGAAAGAACATGACTCTTGTTGACATGGATCGCACTATGCTTGATGAATACAAGACTCCACCTCGTTTCTGGCATGATGCTATTGATACTGCATGCCACATCATCAACATGGTATATCTTCACAAATTCTTCAAAAAGACCTCATATGAACTCCTCACTAACAAGAAACCCAATGTAAGTTATTTCAAAGTCTTCGGTGCTAAATGCTAGATTAGAGATCCTCATAACAACTCTAAATTTGCACCAAAAGCGCATGAGGGTTTTATGCTTGGTTACGGAAAGGACTCGCATACCTATAGAGTCTTCAACACCTATCATCACAAGGTTGTTGAAACTGTAGATGTGCGATTCGATGAAACTAATGGATTGCAAAGAGAGCACCTACCTCCTGTGCTAGATGAAATGTCACCTAAGGAATCCATCAAGTTCAAGGCTGCTGAGGATGTTATCCCTACCGAAGAATCTGCTAAAGAAGTCATTGCAGAACATGAAGAAAATCATGCTGGTGCTACTGAAGAAAATTTCGTGCCAAATGAAAGTTGTTAACCTGCTCATCCTCGCGTTGCAAATGAAGTGCAGATTGAGAGAATCATCGACGACATCAATGCACCAGGTCCTCTCACGCACTCAAAAGCTTCACATTTGTCTAACTTTTGTGGGCATTTTGCGTTTGTCTCTATCACAAAGCCCACCAAAGCTGATGAAGCATTCATGGAGCCTGAGTGGATTCAAGCTATGCAAGATGAATTGCATCAATTCGAGCTCAATAATGTGTGGGAGCTTGTCAAGCAACCAGACCCACGCAAGCACAATATCATCGGCACCAAATGGATCTACCGCCACAAACAAGATGAAAATGACCTTGGGTGAGGAATAAGGCTCGTCTTGTAGCTCAAGGCTACACACAGGTTGAAGGAATTGATTTCGATGAAACTTTTGCACCTGTTGCTAGACTTGAGGCTTTTCACATATTTCTTGCTTATGCTAACCATCATAATATCATCTTACATCTGCATTCCTCAATGGTAAGCTTGAGGAAGAAGCATATGTTTCTCAACCACCAGGTTTTGAGGATCCAAAACTTCCAGATAACGTCTTCAGACTCAACAAGGCCCTCTATGGCCTCAAGCAAGCACCTCGGGTGTGGTATGATACATTGAAGGGATTCCTCATGAAGAAAGGCTTCAAACCCGGTTCACTTGACCCAATTCTTTTCACCAAAGAATATGATGATGAATTATTCATGTGCCAAATATATGTTGATGATATTATCTTTGGCTGTACTAACCAACATTAAAGTGATGAATTTGCCTATATGATGAGTGAGGAATATCAAATGTCTATGATGGGAGAGTTGAAATTCTTCTTAGGTCTTCAAATTCGTCAATAACACAATGGCATATTCATATCCTAGGAGAAATACCTCAAGGATGTGTTGAGGAAATTCGGCAGGCAAGATTGCAAAGGCGTCAAAATCCCTATGCCCACAAATGGCCATCTATGCACCGATGAAAATGGTAAAGACTTTGATCAAAAGGTATACCGCTCCATGATTGTCTCTCTATTGTATCTATGTGCATCTAGGCCGGATATTATGCTTAGTGTTTGCATGTGTGCCCGATTTCAAGCTACACCAAAGGAATCACACCATAAGGCTGTGAAGCATATTCTTTGATATCTAGATCACACTCCAACACTTGGATTATAGTATCCCAAGGGCTCGGCTTTTGATCTCATTGTATATTCTGACTCTAACTATGCTGGTGATCGGGTGGATCGCAAGTCAACATCAGGCACATGTCATTTCCTCGGATGATCCTTAGTATGTTGATCCTCGAAGAAGCAGAACTGCGTATCACTCTCTATTGATGAAGCCGAGTACATTGCTGCTGGATCTTGCTGTGCTCAATTGCTATGGATGAAGCAAACCCGCAAGGACTATGGCATCAATGTCAAGAATGTGCCACTCTACTGTGATAATGAGAGTGCTATCAAGATTGCTCACAACCCAGTTCAGCACTGAAGGCAAAGCACATCCAGATTCGTCATCATTTTCTTCGTGACCATGTGTTGAAGGGCAACATCTCCATCGACCACGTGAATACTAAAGATCAGCTTCCAGATATCTTCACAAAGCCCTTTGTCGTGGAAACGTCACGGTAGATGTCCTAGTATGATGACTTAGTCGTGATGCCAACACATCTATGTGGTTGCTTGAGAGGGGTTGATCGGGATGAGAGATGCATCACACAAGACAAGGATTTAGACAGCTTCGGGCCCCGGGAAACATCATCCAGTAATAACCTTACATGTTGTTTGTGGCTAGGTCTCATTATGCTCATGACGGAGACATCGTAAATATGGCTCTCCTCTAGTTGTGGCTAGCCTTAACGATTATTTCTTTCTCTCCCCTCTTGGGGTGCCCCGCCCCTCCTTATATAAGTTGAAGGGGCGGGTTACATGTAGAGTCAAACTCGGATTAGGACTTAACCTATTTTGACATCTTACAATGGGCTTCTCACCATGGGCTTCTTAACGTAAGCCGACTTACAATCCAACTTACAATCTGAATTAAAATCTGGCTGAAAGTGAAACTATCCCTAGGTGGTTTTGGTAATTCATAACAACATATAGCTCATTGAGCTAATGCTATTCCAAGGCATATATTTCAGGAAAGCTCAATGAATGGCATGGCATGGATGATGAAAGTGGATCCCTCAAAATATCAAGGACAAAGGATTGGCTCAAGCTCAAAAGCTCAAGACTCTACATTTTATATTTCAGTGATCCAAGATCACATTGAGTCTATAGGAAAAGCCAATACTATCAAGGAGGGATGAGGTGTTGCTTAATGAGCCTCTTGCTTCATGTGCTTAGTGATATGCTCCAAAACCCTCAACTACTTTCTCACATCCTCATATGACCTAAACCTAAAGCCAAAATCGGTCACACCGATTCTTTCTATCCGGCGCCACCGAGTTCAAATGTCATAGCCACTGCCACAAACCCTAGGCAAATCGGTCTCACCGATAGGGATCTCGGTCTCACCGAGATGGGATTGTAATCTCTCTGTTTCCCTTCGTAACGTTACGTCTAACCGAAGTGAGCGATCGGTCCCACCGAGATTGCAATATAAACTCTCTGTTTCCCTTTTGTAACATTTCGGTCTCACCGAAAAGAGCAAATCGGTCCCACCGAGTTTACCTGACCAACTCTCTGGTTAGCTAATTACCAAAATCGGTCTCATCGAGTTTGTGTAATCGGCCTCACCGAGATTATGTTATGCCCTAACCCTAACCATATCGGTCCTACCGAGTTGCATTTCGGTCCCACCGAAAATCCTAACGGTCACTAGGTTTACTAAATCGGTCTGACCGAGTTTGTTGATTCGGTCCCACCGAGATTGGTAAATTGTGTGTAACGGTTAGATTTTGTGTGGAGGATATATATACCCCTCCACCTCCTCTTCATTCGTGGAGAGAGCCATCAGAACAAATCTACACTTCCAACTTACCACTCCTGAGAGAGAACCACCTACTCATGTGTTGAGGCAGAGATATTCCATTCCTTCCATATGAATCTTGATCTCTAGCCTTTCCCAAGTTGCTTTCCACTAAAATCTTCTTTCCACCAGATCCAGATCCTATGAGAGAGAGTTGAGTGTTGGGGAGACTATCATTTGAAGCACAAGAGCAAGGAGTTCATCATCAACGCACCATTTGTTACTTCTTGGAGAGTGGTGTCTCCTAGATTGGCTAGGTGTCACTTGGGAGCCTTCGACAAAGATTGTGGAGTTGAACCAAGGAGTTTGTAAGGGCAAGGAGATCGCCTACTTCGTGAAGATTTATCGCTAGTGAGGCAAGTCCTTCGTGGGCGACGGCCATGGTGGGATAGACAAGGTTGCTTCTTCGTGGACCCTTCTTGGGTGGAGCCCTTCATGGACTCGCGCAATCGTTACCCTTCGTGGGTTGAAGTCTCCATCAACGTGGATGTATGATAGCACCACCTATCGGAACCACGCCAAAAACATCCGTGTCTCCAACTGCGTTTGAATCCTCCAAACCCTTCCCTTTACTTTCTTGCAAGTTGCATGCTTTAATTTCCGCTGCCTATATACTCTTTGCATGCTTGCTTGATTTGTGTGATGATTGCTTGACTTCTCCAAAGATTGTTAAAATCTGCCAAACTCTAAAATTGGGAAAAGGTTAAGTTTTTAATTGGTCAAGTAGTCTAATCACCCCTCCTCTAGACATACTTCAAGGTCCTACAAGTGGTATCAGAGCCAGGTTTCCATTTGCTTTGATTTCCATAGCTTTTGGTGGTCATAGCCTTGGTTTCACAACCTAGGAGAGTATGGAGTCTAGCGAGGGAAATTATCACCGTAGAGGTCCTTACTTTGATGGAACTAATTTTACTAGTTGGAAGCATAAGATGAAAATGCATATTCTTGGACATAACCCCGCCGTTTGGGCTATTATTTGTATTGGCTTGCAAGGTGAATTATTTGATGGGAGAGAGCCGAACCGTGAAGCTAATGCGGAAGAATTGAAGATGCTGCAATACAACGCTCAAGCTTGTGATATCATCTTCAACGTATTGTGCCCCGAAGAATTCAACAAAATCAGCCGTCTTGAGAATGCAAAGGAAATTTGGGACACTTTGATGTATATGCACGAAGGTACCGACTCCGTCAAGGAATCCAAGTTGGATGTGCTCCAAAGTCAGCTTGACAAGTTCAAAATGAAGGATGGTCAAGGTGTCGCTGAAATGTACTCTAGGCTTGCTCTTATCACAAATGAGATTGCCGGCTTAGGGAGTGAAGAGATGACCGACAGATTCATCATCAAGAAGATCCTAAGAGCATTGGATGGAAAATATGATACCATGTGCACATTGATTCAAATGATGCCCAATTAAAAGAATCTCAAGCCAACAGAAGTCATTGGTAGAATTGTTGCTCATGAGATGTCACTCAAGGATAAGGAGGAACTTCACAATAAGTCAAGTGGTGCTTACAAAGCCTCATGTGAAGCCCCCACATCATCAAGTGAGAAACAAACCTTCAATGAAGAATTGAGCTTAATGGTGAAGAATTTCAACAAATTCTACAAGAGTAGAAGCAAAGAAAGAAGCTCTAAGTCAAGGTCCTACAATGACAAAAGATCTTCCAGTCGAGAGCGCAACTGCTACAATTGTGGGAGACCCGGACACTATTCCAATGAGTGTACGGCACCCTACAAAAGAAGAGAAGATTCTCCAAAAAGAAGAAGTAGAAGAGAAGAATCACCGCCGAGAGAGAAGGAGTAGAGATGATCGTTATGAACGAAGACCCTCACGGAGAAGCAAAGATTCGGAAAGGAAGGAAAAGTCATCAAAGAGCTACACAAAACGAAGACATCAAGCTCATGTTGGTGAATGGGTATCCGGTTCCGACTCTGAACATCACTCCGAGAGAAGATATCACTCCGACTCCGAACATACTCAAGATGAAGGTGTTGCCGGTCTAGCACTCGTGACAACCAACTCCTACGACATATTTGACTCACCAAATGAAGGAATTGGAAGATGCTTCATGGCCAAAGGTCCAAAGGTAACACATACCGAGTATGTTGATTTCAATAGTGATGAAGATGACTTGCTAGGTGATGATGATTTACTTATTGACAACTCTAGTGATGAATACTATGATGGAACGTCAATTAATCATGCTAAACAAGATAAAACGAATGACAATGATAAGGAGAAGATCGAGCTTCTAACTAAAGAACTAAACAATCTTAAGTTAGCTCATGAAACTATCTTCGAAAATCATCGAGAACTTTTAAGGGCTAATGAGAAGTTACGCTTTGAAAAGCTCAATCTTGAGCAAGAGCATGAGTTCTTAAAGGCAATCAATGATGATCTTCGCAAGAAAAGTTCTTCTTATATTGCCAAGCGTTTACTCTTATCTACTTACATGCCTCAGGTCAAGTCTAGTAACAAGAACAAGAAAGATTCTTCCTCTAGTAATAACAATAACAATGCTAAATCAAACATTGTTGCTTCTAGTAGTTCTCTTGATTACACTAACGATTCTCTTAGCCAAGTTACACTTGAGCAAGAAAATAGCTTATGGAAGGGAATTATAAAGAAAGGTGTATACAAGAGCCTTGCCGGGAGTAAGCAATTCGAGGAAATTGTACGCAAGCAAGGAAGGCACCGGAAGAATCAAGGTGTTGGTTTTGAACGAAAGTTCAATGCCAATGGAGTTGAGTGGGAAGAAGATCAATACCCCAAGACGAAGTTTGTTCCTCAACAAGAGAAGTATGATCCTACTTCTTTCAAGGGAACACAAGCTCAAGATGATCTTCCACCACAAGACCATAAAGGCAAGGACAAGCTTCAAGAGGAGATTGATGCAATTGAAGAAGCACCTAAGGCCTTGGTCAAGTGGGTTCCCAAGACTACGTCAAGTTCTACTTCATCAAGTACAACCACAACTCCAAGGATTCCCATCAAGATGATGTGGATCCCGAAGAAGAAGAACTAGAGAGTTCTTGAGGGTGACTCCGCCAACATTCTTCAATCATATCATTACAGCAAGAGCAAGTGCAATCAACTTCCACATCTTGCACTGGTTCAAGGAGTCACAAACCCTCATGTTGGTAAGGCAAGGGGCAAGGTAACAAAATGATTTCATGGACATCATTTTGTGTGTGCATCACTCTATGTCTATGGATATTCTTGTTTTGTTCCTTGTGGGACTAACCCGTGTAGGTATTGAAAGTGCAACTCACTCCAAAAGATTGCTCCAAATGATCTACATCAACTTTGAGCATTCACATCTTCAACACCTACATGAAGTCTTCATCGACAAAATTCAAGGTTAGTTCATCCCTCTAAGGGGGGATCTCACATCTAGGGGGAGCTTAACTCTAAAGAATTGAGTCAAAGCAACTCTAATGGTGTGAACACATCAATGCATTATGTAAAAGTGGTAACCCCACTTGAGCTTAAATGATGAGTATGACCTATGATCAAATGTTCTCATTTGACTCCTAAGTCAATATACTCATATATAGATGACCTAGTCATTGCCAATTGTTTGATAGATGCTAGAATTGGTTGTGCATGCTTTGCCACATATTTCATTTGTCACTTTATTGTGTGAGCATGTTGGTTGCATATTTTACTCATTCGAGGACATCCACTTGTTGTTTTGATTGATTGGTTTCCTTTTCTTTGGCCAAGTGGATGGACAAGAATGCCTACGAACCTTCTCTAGCTATCTATGCTTTTCTCGTCTCAAACTCTATTCATGCTACATCACAAAATTTGATCAAGTCAGATTCGAACCACTCTGTGTGAGGAGCACTTGGAGTCCCCGATTCGTCATAGACTTAAACTTCCAAAACTTCTTTGTGATTCTCGGTCTGACCGATTCCTCCATTTTGGTCCCACCGAGATCACTAAGTCGATCTAGGTTTTCAATCTCGGTGCAACCGATCTGAACTTTTCGGTCACACCGAGTTGCTATAACTGTTAACAGTTATGCATCTCGGTGCTACCGAGTTGTTCAACTCGGTCACACCGACAGTGTCGGGCTATATATAGTTACTGGCAAAAATTTGGAAATTCCTCCAAACCCCTTCGCCCACACGTAGCTCGCTCTGCCTACTAGGTCTATGGATCGTCGACTTCGTCGCCAGCCGCCTCCTGTCGCTGGTCTCTGCCGCCATCAACGGATTTCTTCTCCGCCGTTGCCGCTGTAGCGAGTTCACCGCCGAACTAGGGTATGAACTCGATCACAGTGCTTTCCTCATTTGATTCTCAGCACATTGTGTTCGTAATGCATCTTGCCACGATTGAGACATTCCTATCCAGTCAATGTGATCCTTAGAATAGATGCATTCGAAAATTTAGGGTTAGGTTTCCGCCGAAACCATCTCGGACCCACCGGGTTGAAAAACTCGGTCTCACCGATTTGGCTAACGCCATTGCACTAGTAAGTCTCGGTCTGACCAAGAATTAAAAATTGGTGTGATCGATTTTAGAACTTTGTGAAACCCTAGCAGTCTCGGTGCCACCAAACTGTGACTCGGTCTGACCGAGTTCACTAGTTTAGGTTCCAAAACTGCTTCGGTATCACCGAGTTTGAAAATTGGTAGATCCAAAATGCTTTCTGTAGAAACTAAAACTAAGTTTTTAAATCATTCTTTTACAAAAATCTCTGCATTTTGTGATGCTCATCCAATCTGTCTCATCTATAACTATTCACAGGGTCAGCAGTCAGTGATTTGCAGCATGTCAGACCAAAGTGACAGTCAGAACAGGGAAGAAGAACAGATTCACATGAGTGAGGGCACTAGTCCCACAAGTTCTTCAGATGAAGGCAGCAGAAGTACTCCTAGCAACTTGCCCAAAGCAGCCACAAGAGCAAGAAGGAAGAGAACCTCAGACTCAGAGGATGAGGACTATGTGGCAGTAGAAGATGAGGCTACTTCCAAGAAGGTAGTGCTCAAGAAGGAGTATGGCTCAGCAAAGAACATAAAGCCAGGCATGAAGATCAAAAGGCCAGCAGGAAGACAGCCAATGTCCAAAGCCAGAGGATCAACTCAAATACCTGAGATGCCTGAAGAGCCAGCTGCAGAAGGAAAGAAAAGGAAGGAAAGGGTCAAGAAGACCATGGCCAGAGTTGTTGGTGAACCTTCCATGGTTGAAGAGGAAGAAGAGGTTGCTGCACCACCACCAAAGGCACAGAAGCTTATGGGTGATGCTATAAAGTCAGGGGCTGCAACATCAAAGCCCAAAGAAGCACCCAAAGCTGCCTCCAAGCCCAAGATTGCACCAAAGAGAAATACCAGGAGCATACCAACAACTGAGAAGAACAAGGCCCCAATGCCTGAGGTTGCTGCTGAGGAAGATGAAGAAGGGAAGATCCTAAGAAAGCTCAAACCCAAGATTCCAGACCACAATGATGCTCATCCTATGGCTGAGAACATGAAGATCAGAAAAGACTCAGGGTTGAGGCTATGGAGATTGTCAGATCCATATGCCACCAGGAGGAGGACTGCTGTAGATTACAGGTTCCACACCAAGGAGCAGCAGGACTTCTATGAGACAATCTTGTTGGACAAGAAGCCCATAGTGTGTGATATGAGGTGGGTCGACTGGACCTACATGCAGGAAAATGAAGAACACTATCCTGGAGTGCAAGACAGTTTCATTGCTTGTGGAGTTGCAGATTTTGTTGGGCAGAAGCTCACCAACTGGAATGATGAACTCATTATGCAATTCTACTCCACAACACATTTCTATCCAGATGGCAGGATAGTTTGGATTTCTGAAGGAACAAGATACCAGTCAACCATAGAGGAATGGGAAAGTCTGATCAATGCCCCAAAGGAGAGTGAAGATGACTTGGATGTATATGCCAAGAAGAAGATGGGACACAATTCTATGTCACATATGTACAAAGAGATCCCAGACAAAGCCCTTGAGACTTTCTCGTTTGGGTCAGTCCATTTTCTTCTGTCAGGGTTGCCTACGATCAACTGGATCTTAAGACACACTCTTTTGCCCAAATCAGGTGACCACAACATGATAAGAGGGCATGCAATTAACATGCTTCACATTTTTGATGTGCCCCAGAAATTCAAAGTCATGAGCCTTATGGTAGAAACCATTAAGAGGACTGCAGTAGATCAGAAGAGAAGTTGTGGATATGCCCCACAGATTCAGGAGTTGATTAACTCAAAGATGGGCACAGGAAAATATCAGTTGGATAAAGAACATTTTCCTCTCTATCCAGATTTTGAGGACAATCAAGTTGTCATGAATGAAAATGATCCATCATCAGTGCAAGCTCAAGAGAAGAGGGAGAAAGCAAGGAAAGAGAAGGCTGCCAAGATGCCAACTCAAGAGGAGGCATCTGAGTATTTCTTGAAGAACAAGCAGGAGCAGCTTGGTTACTTGATAGCATCAACACTGAGGATTGAGAAGGGGTTGGCCACCCTAACTCAAAACCAGGAGAGCCTGGAAAGAACCATGGAACAAAAATTCTATTATTTTGATGTCAAAGTAACTGAGATTCAGTCAGTTGTGGAACAGCTGCAGGATAACATGGAGGAGAGGAAGGGCAAGACAACCACATATGCATTTGCCAGAGTACCTAGAGCTCAAAGGTCAGCTGTAGTGCCTGTAACAGACACAAGAGCCACATCATCTGCACCAGCTACAACTACTATAGTTCCAGGGCAACCAGCTACACCAACTCCTCTAGCTCCGTCTACATCAACTGAAGCCTTCATTCTTGGAGTTATCCGTACTCCACCACCAACTGAAGACCAAGCCTGAGAGACGATATAGTCCTATGCATTTTCTATGAACTTTTTGGTAACTTGTTGCCAAAGGGGGACAAAAATGTATAGATCATTGGCTTCGAGAGAGAGATTTGCTGTTTTTTGTTCTCTCTTGTCTTCTTGGTTGAACTTGTTTGCTTTTTGATTGCTTGAGATACAATGCATTACCTGTGAGACATTGATGATCATGTGATTGATCATAAGCTACACTTATGCTTGATTATATGTCATTATCTTACCTATCCTTATATGATCATTCACTTTGCTTGGTGATGAGTGCATGTATTCAATCTTTATTATTTTGAGCGCTCCACCAAGATGTATGTGACATGGAAGAGTAACCCATGAGCCTAATTCCTTGTGCATTTGCAGACCAAAGCAAATCTTAAACTATGCACAAATTTAGGGGGAGCTCTTGCTTATCACATACTTCTCAAAGCGACGATGTTTTTCAATCTTAAAATTTATTGTCGAAGCTTTGATCTATATGTTGTCATCAATTACCAAAAAGGGGGAGATTGAAAGTGCAACTATCCCTAGGTGGTTTTGGTAATTCATAAAAACATATAGCTCATTGAGCTAATGCTATTCCAAGACATATATTTCAGGAAAGCTCAATGAATGGCATGGCATGGATGATGAAAGTGGATCCCTCAAAATATCAAGGACAAAGGATTGGCTCAAGCTCAGAAGCTCAAGACTCTACATTTTATATTTCAGTGATCCAAGATCACATTGAGTCTATAGGAAAAGCCAATACTATCAAGGAGGGATGAGGTGTTGCTTAATGAGCCTCTTGCTTCATGTCCTTAGCGATATGCTCCAAAACCCTCAACTACTTTCTCACATCCTCATATGACCTAAACCTAAAGCCAAAATCGGTCACACCGATTCTTTCTATCCGGGCCACCGAGTTCAAATGTCATAGCCACTGCCACAAACCCTAGGCAAATCGGTCTCACCGATAGGGATCTTGGTCTCACCGAGATGGGATTGTAATCTCTCTGTTTCCCTTTGTAACGTTTCGGTCTAACCAAAGTGAGCGATCGGTCCCACCGAGACTGCAATATAAACTCTCTGTTTCCCTTTTGTAACATTTCGGTCTCACCGAAAAGAGCAAATCGGTCCCATCGAGTTTACCTGACCAACTCTCTGGTTAGCTAATTACCAAAATTGGCCTCACCGAGTTTGTGTAATAGGCCTCACCGAGATTACGTTATGCCCTAGCCCTAACCATATCGGTCCTACCGAGTTGCATTTTGGTCCCACCTAAAATCCTAACGGTCACTAGGTTTACTAAATTGGTCTGACCGAGTTTGTTGATTCGGTCCCACCGAGATTGGTAAATTGTGTGTAACGGTTAGATTTTGTGTGGAGGCTATATATACCCCTCCACCTCCTCTTCATTCATGGAGTGAGCGTTCAGAACAAACCTACACTTCCAACTTATTAGTTCTGAGAGAGAACCACCTACTCATGTGTTGAGGCCAAGATATTCCATTCCTACCATATGAATCTTGATCTCTAGCCTTCCCCAAGTTGCTTTCCACTCAAATCTTCTTTCCACCAGATCCAAATCCTATGAGAGAGAGTTGAGTGTTGGGGAGGCTATCATTTGAAGCACAAGAGCAAGGAGTTCATCATCAACACACCATTTGTTACTTCTTGGAGAGTGGTGTCTCCTAGATTGGCTAGGTGTCACTTGGGAGCCTCCGACAAAGATTGTGGAGTTGAACCAAGGAGTTTGTAAGGGCAAGGAGATCGCCTACTTCATGAAGATCTACCGCTAGTGAGGCAAGTCCTTCGTGGGCGACGGCCATGGTGGGATAGACAAGGTTGCTTCTTCGTGGACCCTTCTTGGGTGGAGCCCTCCGTGGACTCACGCAACCGTTACCCTTCATGGGTTGAAGTCTCCATCAACGTGGATGTACGATAGCACCACCTATAGGAACCACGCCAAAAACACCTGTGTCTCCAACTGCGTTTGAATCCTCCAAACCCTTCCCTTTACTTTCTTGCAAGTTTCATGCTTTAATTTCCGCTGCCTATATACTATTTGCATGCTTGCTTGATTTGTGTGATGATTGCTTGACTTGTCCAAAGATTGTTAAAATCTGCCAAACTCTAAAATTGGGAAAAGGTTAAGTTTTTAATTGGTCAAGTAGTCTAATCACCCCCCTCTAGACATACTTCAAGGTCCTACACTGGCTTACCATATGGCTTACCATCTAGCTTAACTATCTGGCTTAACTGTCTGCCGGCTTAACTGTCTGGCTTAACTATCTGCCGGCTTACAATGCTTAACTGTGTCTGCCGGCTTACAATGCTTGATTGTGTCTACCAGCTTACAATGCTTGACTGTGTCCGCCGGCTTACAATGCTTGACTGTGTCCGCCGGCTTACAATGCTTGACTGTGTCCGCCGACTTACAATGCTTGACTGTGTCCGCCGGCTTACAATGCTTGACTGTGTCCGCTGGCTTACAATACTTGACTGTGTCCGCCGGCTTACAACCTGCCGGGTCACCAATGAAACATCAAGTCCCAGCCGGGTCATATCTCCGGCCGGGTCACACCGTGGGGTATATCCCCGACATTAGCCCCTAGTTTAATTTGGATTCATCCATGTTAAACTGATCACGGGGAAACAAACACAAGAACAATTCTGATAGATTATGCTCCGGGTTAAGAACTCTTGAAAGTCAGCACCTGATCATCCTTAACTCCTTGGTATTTTCCTTCTTGTAGAAAATCCAGGTCAATAGGCTAGCTTCATAATCAATTTGCTGACATTGGTTTCTTACAGAAAAAATATTGGTCATGAAATACTCATCTGATTTTCAGCCAGCTTGAAGATAAAGAACTTGCCGGTTTATCATTGCCAAAATATCCGGTTTGTAAATATTGATAGCATCAAACTTGAAAATGTACCTCCATTATATTCATATCACTTGTAGCCCCCAAGTGCCGGATCATTATGAAATAATGATCAGAGACTTTGTAAATATGATCATGTAGACTTGAGCAGCAACGTGTAGCCCCCAAGGGCTGGCTCAGTAAGATAATACCGAGCTGGGACTTTGTATATAATTCATTGATAATAACATTATATGATGTAATCTCCACCATGGGGCTTTAACCCACGTCCGTAAGGTTAAGAGCTTTGTACTCTACCAACTGAGTAGTGGTTCTTTCAATATAATGGACTAAGGCTTGCGTACCTTGAATTTTTAACATGAGCAATTGGTAGCCCCCAAGGGCTGGCTCATTTCAATGGGATGAGTCGGGTATTCAATAAGTTGATCAAAAAATGACTTTACATTAGCCCCCAAGTGCCATGGTGCATGCTGGTAGTGACATGGGACTTGAATATTTGAAGTAATCTCAATTTTGAATAATGTAGCCCCGAAGTGCCGGGTCATAAGCCTGCAGCGACTCGGGACTATTCCCTCCATTGTAAAAATAAATCATGCCCATTAATAAAATAATAACCATTGCGATGAAGCGACTTTGAAGACCTCCATCATAATATTTGGTTATTGGTAACCATAAAAAATCCAGCCATGTTGGCTATTAAAGATTTGAATAATATAATCTGTGATATTGAATCGTACTGCCGGCTTATGATACCTGTGCAGTAAGGGTGATAACCCAATCTTTAGAAGCCAAAACTTCGAAATGTTTATGATTGTCATATGCTGATGACTTATCATCCAAAGTCAAGCTAGTTTAATTGAAACCACATATATGCTTTTAGATGTAAGCAAAAAGTATCAAGAGAAACCCAAAAGTCTGTTTCGAAAAACTTAAATCAAAAAGAGAGAAAACACGAGGCTTCTGATTCGAATACGATCAGTAAGCCAGACCAAAAGGGTTAATGGCTATGTTCTCTTTGGTGAATGACACCTATGTTTGAACAGGAAGCCCCCAAGTGGCTTTTGGCATTGCGCCGATCAAGTGGGTACCGACAGCTATGTTCTCTTTGGTGAATGACACCTATGTTTGAATAGGAAGCCCCCAAGTGACCTTGAAGATTTTTTAACGACTCTGATTCGAATACAATCAGAGTGGGACCAAAAGGGGTTAAGCTATGATTCGAATATGATCTAGCCCCCAAATGATCAAGTTGTTTGAACAGCTATGATTCGAATGCGATCAGGAAGCCGTGCTAAAGGAGTTAAGCTAGATTCGAATATGATCAGCCCCCAGTGGTCTAAATATTTAACGAATCTGATTCAAATACGACCAGGGTCAGGCCAAAAGGGGTTAAGCTATGATTCGAATACGATCCAGCCCCCAAATGATCAAGAGGTTTGAACAACTATGATTCGAATACGATTAGGAAGCTGTGCCAAAGGGGTTAAGCTAGATTCGAATATGATCAGCCCCCAATGGTCATTGAAGCGGGGTACCTATGTTTGAGTTGTGCTTTGCAACAGACTCTCTTTGGTCCCTTTAATTTTTTTCTGAGACCTCAAGCTTTGTGAGAGATAAATTCTTCGAGCTGGAATTTTTTCTGATGGTCTTTAAGCTGGCAACATTTACTGAGCCATGTACATGTAGCCCTCGAGTCTTTAAGACGACTCAATGAGTTGACTTGAGATTCTCCATAGTTGACCGTAATATAGACTGGTTTGAGTCCTGTATGGGAGAACTTGCAAGCCAAAGTAATTGCTCTTTTAAAGAAAATAATATGTAATATAAAATATACTGGATGGATTTCACCTGATATGTTAGGCCAGTGATTATCCACCACGGAATTGATGATCACCATGGTGAAGCTGAAATCAAGCACGGCCGAATTGGCCACAAGAGAGGATATATGAACCGGCCGTGGCGTTGTAAGCCAGTGCGGACGGGCGAGTCTATCACAAGCGCGGTAGACCACGTGGACGGGCGAGTCCACCGTGTCATGTTGATATAAATTGGGCCGTAAAATGGCGGTTTGCACATATATTCTTCGAGTACCATGACACGGTCAGATGCTAACGCATGGTGACGCGAGCTATACATCCATGATGTGACCATCGCTCTTTAAATGGACAATTGTCCTACATAAACAATATTGCAAACCAAGACAAAGATAAATTGTTCTTTGGCAAAAACAATATGTGCTAATAAAACAAACTTGGATATCACCTGATTAACCCGGACGATTGATGAGTCGTATATAGCATCCGGGATCACCTCCAGCAATTTCGATGGTGATTGAGCCACAAATATAGGTCTCCAGGATGCCCTTTCTTAGTTGATTGACACAATCAAACATATTTTTTTCTGGTTGCAGCTACATGCACCGAGGAAGCTGCCGTCCTTTGTAACATTGGTATATGGCCTGCACGCATCAGGGAGGAGACGGCTTGACCGAACAGATCCAGCAGCTCAGCGACTCGGTGCCGCACCGGCAAAGGGAAACTATTGCGGCAACCGGCTCAGGGTTGCGCGCCCGACAAGGGTGGCTTAGATGTGACAATGACTGCCAGGGCGCAGCGGCTCAAACGCGGGCGCGAGCGGGTCACCCGCAGCCTACGAGTGGGTTTAACACAGTGCAGACGGGCCGGCTTGAGGCCGTATAGCGGAAGTAACTGCTCACAGCCGGGCCAGGGTCAACTTACAATAGGAGTGAGACCACACCAGAGCATGACGAGGTCTGACGCAGAGATGACACGAGGTAATCCACCACGGCGGCGGCTCAGAGCGAACCACAACGGATGCCAGCGGTGGAGGCGACTCAAGCATGCAGAAGGGGACTGCAGGCGGAGGCGGCTTGTGAATGGCAGGGCGGCTCGGCGAACCGCGCGGTGGCGCGGGAGGCGGCCAAGGCTGTGGGTGCGGAGGAGGCGGATGGCCCAGCGCGCGCGGATGGCAGAAGGAGGCGCAGACGCGCCGGAGCCGGAGCAGGCAAGGCGGGTGACCCTGCGGGAACGCGTAAGGAGTAGACGGAGGTAGAGCCACTCAGGTCCTAGGCGGCGGCTTAACAGCAGAGGCGGCCAGCGGCTCTCCCCCGACGCAGTTAAGACGGGCGGCTTGCAAGACCGGCTTGTGGGCGGCGCTTTGAGGGAGGCGATGAGGCGAGGCCTTTCAGCCACAATGACTTAGAGCGAGGCGGGTCACAGTGTGACGATTTGGCCGTGAAATTGGGCGGCTTAGAAGGCGAAAGCAGATGCTTCCACTATGACAGCCTCGGCCACGGTGGAACCGCGGTGGGTTGAGGAGGCACTCGGATGCGGAGGCAAATCTGGTAACTCAACGACGTGGTGGAGGCGGCAGGCCGGCTCGGAGCTGCGGTTAGAGGAGGAGCTCGGTTTGGAGGTGAGGCCCCTGGCTGTAGAGGCGGGGGTGGCTTGACAAGCCCGAGGAGGCAACGACTCGGAGCGGGCGGCTCGCGGTGAGCGCATCGGTGGAGGGCTGGCTCCAAGCTGACCACAGCGAAGGAGGCACGGGCGACCCGAGGTGAGGTAGCTCGGAGCAGAGACTTGACCCAGCGGCTGATGGCGGCATGCTGGTTTGTGGCGGACGGCAAGGCCTCTCGAGGCGGCCCAGAATAGCGGCGGTTTTGACGGCGATGAGCAGTAGCGATTTTGACACAAAAGCCAATAGCAGGGGCGACACTGACGCGGTGAACCGGAAGCCAACCCGGCGGGAGATGCGTGGGCGGCTCAGGCAGCAAAGGCGAATGACAAGTCACATGCAGCTGGACGCGCGGGCGATTTGACGAGGCAGAACAAGGCGAGGCCTGGCGCGGGTGTCCCTCAGGTGGGAAGCGACCAACAACATGAGATGGAGGCTCCGTGGCGGTTTAGTACATCGTGCGGTTTGTGTTTCTACTGGAAACAGTGATAACCCGACGCGCATAAGGCGGCTTGCAGGCACAGCGAACCGAGACAAGCACCGTGGAGTTGTGGCAGCTCGGAGTAATGGCGAGGTTGGCCGGGCACATAAGACGGCGGCTCAAGGCCGGTCAACGGAGGCATGCCGGTGATCCCGCGGTGAAGGCGAACGGTGGCTTGATTTGAAGGTGATTTGAGGTAGTTCATCAATGCGGACACGATTGGGCGTGTGGCAGAGTCATGGCGGAGTTGAAACGCGGTTGTGGCCAAGCGGCTCACAGATGATCCGACAAGGAGCGACGTCGCTGTAGTGCGGGCAGCTTGGGGCCGCGGAGGCAAGACCGTCGAGGCGGAGGTGTGCGGGCGGCCTTGCATGGCCGACGGGTCTCCCGCTATAGTCAAGGCGGGCGGCGAGTTAACTTGGCGATTTGACCAATCCGAGTCATTGATCATATCAGTTTCTGGGTTGCTTCTGTTTTTCGGGTCGCGACAACATGTTTGCTGGGCTGAGGCGACAGGCGGTTCAACCACAGCGGAGGTGGCGACTTGTGGCTCGGGAAGAAAGGCGGATCAAGGCAAGGTCGACTCAAAAGCAGGAACCGAGCGTGTATTCCAATCCGGTTCCGGGTCATGGCACCCCCGTTTTTTTATCCTTTTATCTCTTTTCTTCCTTAGCACTACTAGTCCATGGTTGATATTCTCTGGTAGTCTGGTTTGCCTTGATCGACCCGTAGCACAGACGTGGATCTCCCTGATACGTCTCCAATGTATCTATAATTTTTGATTGTTCCATGCTATTATATTACCCATTTTGGATGTTTATGGGCTTTATTCTACACATTTATATCATTTTTGGGACTAACCAACTAACCGGAGGCCCAGCCCATATTGCTGTTTTTTTGCCTATTTCAGTATTTTGAAGAAAAGGAATATCAAACGGAGTCCAAATGGAATGAAACCTTCGGGAGCGTTATTTTTGGAACAAATCTGATCCGGAGAGCCTGGAGTGCAAGTCAAGAAAGCTCCGAGGGCCGCACGAGATAGGAGGGCCCCCCCCTGTAGGGCGCGCCCCCTGTCTCGTGGGCCCCTCGGGCGTCCACCGACATACTTCTTCCTCCTATATATATCCACGGACCCCGAAAACATCCAGGAGCACCACGAAACACAATTTCCACCGCCGTAACCTTCTGTATCCGCGAGATCCCTTCTTGGAGCCTTCGCCGGCACTCTGCCGGAGGGGGAATCGATCACGGAGGGCTTCTACATCAACACCATAGCCTCTTCGATGAGTTGTGAGTAGTTTACCACAGACCTACGGGTCCATAGTTATTAGCTAGATGGCTTCTTCTCTCTTTTTGGATCTCAATACAATGTTCTCCCCCTCTCTTGTGGAGATCTATTCGATGTAATCTCTTTTTGCGGTGTGTTTGTCGAGATCTGATGAATTGTGGGTTTATGATCAAGTTTATCTATGAATAATATTGGAATCTTCTCTGAATTCTTTTATGTATGATTGAGTTATCTTTGCAAGTCTCTTCGAATTATCAGTTTGGTTTGGCCTATTAGATTGATCTTTCTTGCCATGGGAGAAGTGTTTAGCTTTGGGTTCAATCTTGCGGTGATCTTACCCAGTGACAGAAAGGGTTGCAAGACACGTATTGTATTGTTGCCATCGAGGATAACAAGATGGGGTTTATATCATATTGCATGTGTTTATCCCTCTACATCATGTCATCTTGCTTAAGGCGTTACTGTGTTCTTATGAACTTAATACTCTAGATGCAGGCAGGAGTCGGTCGATGTGTGGAGTAATAGTAGTAGATGCAGGCAGGAGTCGGTCTACTTGTTATGGACGTGATGCCTATATACATGATCATGCCTAGATAACGTCATAATTATTCGCTTTTCTATCAATTGCTCGACAGTAATTTGTTCACCCACCGTAATACTTATGCTATCTCGAGAGAAGCCTCTAGTGAAACCTATGGCCCCCGGGTCTATCTCTTATCGTATTTGCTTTCAATTTACTTTTATTTGCATCTTTATTTTCTGCATCTATATTATAAAATACCAAAAATATATTTATCTTATCATACTATCTCTATCAGATCTCACTTTCGTAAGTGACCGTGAAGGGATTGACAACCCCTTTATTGCGTTGGTTGCGAGTTCTCAGTTTGTTTGTGTAGGTGCGTGGGACTTTTGATGAGCCTCCTACTAGATTGATACCTTGGTTCTCAAAACTGAGGGAAATACTTACGCTACACTTTGCTGCATCACCCTCTCCTCTTCGGGGAAAACCAACGCTAGCTCAAGACGTAGCAAGAAGGATTTCTGGCGCCGTTGCCGGGGAGGTCTTCTCTCATGTCAAGACATACCAAGTACCCATCACAAACCCATCTCCCTCGCATTTACATTATTTGCCTCTCGTTTTCCTCTCCCCCACTTCACCCTTGCCGTTTTATTCTCCCTCTCTTTCCCAATCTCCTCCTCTCTTTTCGCTTGCCTTTTTCCGTTGTCCGTGTATTTCGCCCTCTCATTATGGCTATTCTTCCTATCCTCGTTATTACTCCCGAACATGAAATCCTCAATTTTAAACAAAGGGAGGGAGAAAATTTAAAAGATGCTTGGCATAGAATTTGCAATGCTCAAAATAGATCTACTAGGAAGCTTTTCACTTCCGTTCTTCTCCGCAATTTTTATGTAGGCATCACTCCTTGGAAGAGATGTGTTCTTGATACTGTCTCCGGAGGTGATTTCTTGAGTAGCCATACGTTTGATGCTTGTAATTCTATGTTAGATTTGTTTGGCTCACCACCTCTTTTGGTCAATGGAACTGTTTTAAGCTTAGAATACGTTATGCAACGGCTTGATATTATTGAAAATAAAATTGCCACTGTTGAGTTGGTTGAAAATTTGGATAAAAAGATTCATAATCTTATCACTCAATATGAATCTAGGTTTGGAGTCACTTTGAAAAAGCTTAAAGAGAAAGAACCTATAGTTAAAGAAAAAATAGATCTTGATTCTGCTAGAATTGGTAAACTTGAGGATATACTTACCAACTTAGGTTCAGTGTTTTCTCCCATAAAAAACACTCCAAAACCCCCTACAAAAACCACCAAGTTTATTTATGTTCCTAATGAAAGTACATGTAGTCCCCATGTGTGGTTTTGGTAATTAAATGACAATCCTAATGGACTAATGCTTGCACTGAGATATACATTTGAAGGAAAGTTCCATTTGCAATGCATGAAGAATATTGGATGAATTGGTGGCTGAAATCCATCAACATCTATATATGCATTGAGATTTGATAATGAATGACAATTCCTATGAAGAAACAATGACATCAAGTTATATAGGAAGGTTTGTTCCATGGGTGATGCAAGAAGGATATTGAATGGATTCAGAATGAATGCCATATACATGTAGTTGTGCATCAAGATTAATCATGGAGCAAAGATTAAGGTTGACCAAGATGAAGATTGAAGATTGAATTCAAAGATGGTCAACACACAAGCGCAAATCATGTGCCACGTGAGATCTTGTGGTATGGTAAGAATTTGTCAATTGCACTTTGTGTACTAACCCATACTATGTGTTGCCTATGTTTTTGAGAGGAGATTCTCATGGGCTCGCATCGAGAGAGAGATTTCAAGTGTCTATGAGAGGATGACATCAAGTGTTGATGATCATGGTTGACAAGGGCAAGTTCAAGATAACTATCCCGAAGGATTACATGCTTGAAGCTTGTGGATGATCACATGATGGACACATGAAGATAAATACAAAGCAAAGCTTCCCACATTGTGTATGGGGGAGATACTTGAAGACTTCACCAATGTCTTGCCATTCAACTTGATCCAAGAAGAAACTTCAACTTCAAGCTCAAGTGAAAGGCTCGAGTCAAAGGTATTAGTTCCTTCGACGTTAGTGTTGTGGAGTGATGAACATCGAAGGAACACATACACTCAAGAATGGATTCTTGATAGCTATGTAGTGTAGACCTTTTATGATTCTTGAGTTATAGGGATCTCGCACTATTAAGAGGGGATCAAAGGGGTTCATGATAGATTTGCTCAAGTCAACATCTTCTCTACACAATTCCACTCATATCCTATATACCAAAGAAAATCCAAAGCCAAATAGGTTACCCAAATACATGATAAAACCTTTGCATATTTTGCATCCTCCATTTTGGTTCATCTTGGGTGTTTCTCTATGTGAGGACCTGGGTTTTTTTCATAGCTTCAAAACGAGCCCAAGATCATCAAAATCGGAGTCCGGATGTAAAAGTTGTGCCTGTTTCAGTTTCTAGGTTGCAGCAGTTTGGTTTGGCCGGATCATCCGGGTCCTCTCCCATATCATCCGGGCTTTGCCCGGATCATCCGGGTTCCTGCCCGGATCATCCGGGTTATTCGTAAAATTCATCACAGAAGCTTATTCCGCTAGCCGGATCATCCGGCTACCCACCCGGATCATCTGAGAATTGCCCCGATCATCCGGCTATGTCCCCGGACATCCGGGTATCTACTTCACCACATTGTATATTGACCTTCCCGGATCATCCGGGCATTGCCCGGATCATCCGGGTATGCGTCCAGATCATCCGGGCAGGTCAACAACTGCGGGAAACGGCTCTATTTTCTTTAGGGGTATAAATATCCCTCTCCCACTCCGGGGAGGGTTGAGCACTTCATCCCAAATCGTCCCAAGAACACAAGTGGCTCCCTCTCACTTCTCCTACACCAAATCTTAGATCCTGGAGAGATTAGTGAGTGTTCTTGAGAGTTGTTCCAATCAAAAGATAGATCCTCTCCCTCTCCCTCTTGTGACCAAAGCAATTCGTGATTTGAGCAAGTCTTGAGCATTTCCCCCTTGATCTTGTTACTCTTGGAGGTTGGAGACTCCTAGGCGGTAGGAGTGCTCCGGTGAGGAATCAACTTGTGATTTGTCCCCCGGAAAGTTTGTGAAGGTTTGGAGGCCGCCTCAAGGTCTACCACTAGTGGTTGAGAATTGCCTTCGTGGTGATATCTCAAGGAGAATAGGGTGAGCCTTCGTGGCGTTGCTGTGCCTTCGTGGTAACATCCACCTCTCTAACAGTGACTAGCTTCCCTCCAAGGAAGTGAACATCGGGATACATCCTCGTCTCCGTGACTTTGGTTATCCCTAACCCTAACTCCTTACTTGTGGTTGACTTTGGTCATTTGACCGTGCATTCACTATATCTTGTTGTCCTCATTATATTGTGGTGGTTGATTATATTGTGTTGGCCATTTCCTTGTAGAGATTATTTAGGCCTACACTTCATATTCCGCAATTCATACTTGCTACTATTGATATACATTGTGATTAGTGTGAATTGCTAACTTGTGTTATAAACTTCCATATATTGTGATATTGCTCAAGTAAGTTTGTGTAACTTACTTGAGTTTGCTTGTATCATTAAATTCCATATATTGTGATACAATTTGTGTAAGCTTGTATTGCTTACTTGTGGTTGTGTGTATTATTCATTTCCATACCTCGTGATATACACTGAGTAAGTTTGTGTGACTTACTTGTGCTTACTCATATCCTGTTGTTCTCATCTTGTTTATGCTAAGTTGTTGGTGCACTTAGTGAGCCTAGTATATTTAGGATTTGTGCTTGAAAAGTATCCGCTTAGTTTATTTCCGCATTAGGATATAGCCAAATCCGTAAAAGATTTTAAAACGCCTATTCACCCCCCTCTAGGCGACATCGTGGTCCTTTCAATTGGTGTCAGAGCTAGGTCTCTCCTTATTAGGCTTAACCGCCTAGAGAGTAACGATGTCGACTAGTGAACTAGTGCACGATGACACATTTTGTTTTGATGGCACAAATTACATTATGTGGAGATTACGCATGCTTTGTCACTTTCGGGCCATGGGTCCAAATGCTTTGCGGATTGTGGTTGTAGGGAATTCAAATCTAAAGGATGGACAATCTCCGTCACTTGATGATATGCATCTTGATTGTGAAGCTTTAAGTTTCATTCACCAAGCTATAACCTTCGAGGTGTTCAAGTCAAGCTCGTCTTGTTCGTTGGCTCATGATGCTTGGACCAAAATTGAAGATATATATGGTGGGTCCGATCTTCATGAAGACAATATTCTTTTTGGGGAGTTAATGGAGGAGTTCTCCACATTTTTAAATCATGAAGAGCTCTCTATTGCTTCCACCTACGATTACTTGCATACCCCAACATCTTTCACTTCACCAACATGTGGCATACCACAAGGTAATGACATGGTGAGTGAAGAAATATCCTGTAATGATGGTGTTAAGCTCATTTGTGATGATATGCTTGATCTCCCATGTTGCCATGATAGAAATATCGTGATTCCCTCTAGTTCTATTTGTGAAACTAACCATGTAGAGGAAATCAAGAAAAATGAGGCATGCTTGGTTGATGAAGAACCCTCTTCTCCACAAGAATCATCATCAACCCCTTGTGTTCACATGTGCCTCATGGCAAGAGGTAATGACGAGGTATCATCTTCTCTTAGTGACAATGATGATAGTTGTAATGAGGAAGATGATGAAGTCTTGACTCAAAATCTCTATGAGATTGGGAAAACTCTTCGTAGAGCTAAAAATAACACTTATAAAAGGTTCCAAGATGTTCTTGCTTGCTTTCAAAAATGTAATGACTTATTTCTTTACGAGCAAGCAAAAAGTGAACAACTTGAACATGAACTTGCTATGGCTCATCAATGTCTTAGTGACTTGAGGTCTTTAAAAGAAGAGATTGAAGTTACGCATTGTAAACTTAAAGAGGATTTTGAGCCCCTTGACCTTGACTACAAGAAGGTCAAAGGAGAGCTCATCAAACTCTCTAAGTCTCATGAGGAACTTCAAGCTACTCATGCGGAGTCTCTAGCTTCTACATGCTCCTCTCATATTGATAATGATGCTTGTGCTACTAACTCTATCTTGTGTGAAGCATCGATATTAAAAGAAAATGTTGACCTAAGGACTCAACTTGATTTGCTAACTAGCAACTATGGGAAATTGGAAGAAAGTTATGAAAAGCTCTCGGGCACTCATGAGGATCTTATAATCTCTCATGATGGGCTAAAGTTAGCTCATGAGGCTATGTGGACCAAGGTAAAATCGTGTGAGTCTCATGTGGATATTAGCACATCTTCTACTCGAAATGCCTTATTGCCATGTGCTAGTCCTTGCAATTCCTCTCTACATGATATTGGTACATCTTGTGATGAATTGCTCACCATGACTTGTTGCTCTAACAATGAAGTTTCTACTTCCTCTAGTTCTTTTGTTAATACTAACCTTGTAGAGGAAAATAAAGAGCTCAAGGCCCAAGTCACCAGTTTGAAGAAAAACTTGGAAAAATATTGTGATAATATCTTGAGTGTGCAAAAGGACCCTCAAGACAAAATTGGACTTGATTTCATCTCCAACAAGAAGAAGTCCAAGAACAAGAAGAAGGGACGAGATCAAGTCAAGAATTCGGCCAACATTATTTGCTTCAAGTGCAAGAATGTTGGACACCATGTGAGATCTTGTCCATTGAAGAAGAAGGCTTCAAGTGTGAAGCATCAAGGGAAGTGGCCTCAAGTTCAATATCAAGATAATGAAAGGCCTCTTCCCATGCCTAACCAAGATAATGCTCTCCAAGTTGAAAAGGTAAAGAAGAAGAGAAAGGGGAGCACATGTTGCTATATTTGCCGTAAGAAGGGACACATAGCTTCATCTTGTTCCAACGGTAACATATCTAAGCCTCCTATAGTCAATAATCATTATTCGCTAAAGAAGGATATTGTTGGCAATGTGTTTGCCAAGTTTGTGGGTTCCCAGAGAAGTTTGAAAGTGGACAAGACCATTTGGGTTGCCAAGCCTATTGTTACTAACTTCTTAGGACCCAACTTGGTTGGGGACCATCAAGCACAAACTTGATCAATAGGTGTGTGGAGGGCATTGGAGACTTGGCTACTTCATGAAGAAAAACTATTTTCACCATATGTTATGGTTAATGCCAAGTCAAGTGGATTATCATCATATCTATCAATCCAATGCTCCTCTTTGTGGTAACTTGTACTTGCATTGTTTACATTGAAAGTTACTGTGTCCCTTGCATGTTTAGGTTTTGTACCTAGCATGTGCTTTTAGAGTTGTGCTTCCTAGTATGCTTGATTTGTGTTATCTAGCATGTGTAGGTCACAATGCACTTCATATATTTGTGCGTGTGTGGTTTCAAGCCTTTATTGCTTCATTAGTTGAATCTTCATTGGTGTTTTTGAGATATTAATGGATCATCACATTATGGGGGAGTGCTATGATTTACGCATATCACAAACCTTAAATATGTATATATGTAGGATACCACCTAGTATTGTTAGTGCAGTATTATCTAGTTACTATGTGGTATGTAAAGTTCATTTGAAACTCAAATCCTCATCCATTAATTATCCTTAGTTGGGTTTCATTTGCCTCTTATGGATAATACATGGATTATCACATTATGGGGAAGTGATATACTTTGTACATATCACTTCTCGTGTGAACATTAACAATAGAGGTTTGCCAGTTTGCCACTTAGAATTTATATTTGAGATTATCTTATATCTCTGTGGCATGCAATGCTTTGTTTGAGTATGGTATTCTTGTGCGGTTTTGCCCATGGTTATCTTAAAAAAAATCGTATTTGGAAAATCATTTGAATAGATCCATTCTAATTGTTGCTTTGCATGATGATCTATCTAATTGGAATGTTAATAATATGCTATCCAAGCATTGTGTTTATTTCTAAACTCTCATGTTATGCTTGTGTTAGTATAGATGATCATGTACTTATTTGGTTTCTACACCAAATGTCAAATTGAAACACCATTTTGTTCGAGTTCATCTTATTAGTTTGTATGGAGTTATGGTAGTTTGTTATCTCATTGTTTATAGTGTCCTATATCTACTTGAGTGAGATATTCCCATGAGTATGTGTGCAATGCATATCTTATATGCTCATTGTTTTTCCTTGGTTCATATGTTGAACTTTGTGTGCTATCATATGTTGATTTGTCACTTTGAGCCATTTTGGACAACATGAATGACTAGTGATGTTATTGGAAGTATTAACGGTTATGTGTTCATTTGTCCAATTTGTATCTCCCTGGATTTTGGGAGGCTTGTGCATGTGTATTTACTATGTGTAAATTCGCATGCCTTGTTTGCTTTATTTGATCCAATATATATATGGTAAATCCATCAAATTCTTAATAGCTAAGATGTGCATGATATTCAAATTCATATCGATATGCACATATTTAAGTGATGATACCCTATGTTTTGTAGTTATGCTAACTACTTTGGACCCAATAAGTTTGGGGACCATATTGTACTTAAATTGTTTTAGGTACATTTGAGAAGCATTGGGTGCTTGGCTTATTCATGAAAGTGGTGGCACTATGAGGAAATTAGAGCCAAGCTCGAACCATTACCTACTACATCATTCCAATGCTATCACGGTAACAAGTATCTACTTCATGCATACACTTCTTGCATTCAACCTTGTGTAGGTAGCATCATGGCATGAATTTCTTGACTCGTTCCTGTGATACTTGTTTCCTTTCTCAAAGCATCCCAACAATGATCTCTTGTTGCTAGTTGTGATGTCTTTGATGGTTGTGTGTTTGGAGTTCATTAATATACAATAAGATTATATTAAGCCATGTGCCATGCTTTCAAGCAAAGATCTCATTGGTATATTTTATGACTCCCGTTTTGATATCTTATTCCTTCCTTTTGTAACTATTTTATGTGTACATCCTTCTTTGTGGATATCATCTACCTAGTATCTTATACACGTGAGAGAAGTTACATCTCTAGTTGATATCCCTATTCTTTCATGTCCACCATTTCATTCACTTTTTATATCTTTTTGGTGGCTCCATGGAAGCATTTGTTGAATGAGTGCATGTCTTACCTCTTTCCATCTTAGTGCACTCATGTTTGGTGAAGATTGTTGTCCTCATGCTTGTCTTGACAAGCCTATTATTTCCTATCTTCATCATGGGTTGTCACAAGCTTTGATTTTTAGTTTGCTATTAGTGAGCTTGTGAACCCATTTTCTTGATGTGTGTGTGACCTTCTTAACTTCTTGTGTGTGGGAAGGACATGTCTTGCACCTTGTATCTCATTTACTCAAGGCTATGTTGATGCTTAATTCTCATCCTTATACTAGTCTTCTCAAGTGCTTTGACGTGTCTCACACACATCATTTTGGTTGTGCCTATTCTTAGGTTGCCTCATGTACATGTTGCTCAACCATATGTTTGTTGCAAATGCTAGGCTTCTTTTCTTATCTATGTTTGCTTGCAATTGTTGTGTGTTCCTATTGATTTTGGGGGAGTGATGATCCTATTTTGTGCACTTGTATCCAAATAAAAAAATCAATTGTGCACAAATCATGGGGAGCTTCTCTATTTTCCTTAGAACACTCCTTTACCCAAATCGTAATATTCTTTTATTCTTTTGGCTCATCGGATCTTTTGATTTCTTGCTTCACTTTGTGTTATGCAAATGAGATCAATTTGTGCCATGTGCTTTGTGCCATGTGCCTTGCTATTATGACTAGGCTCAAGTTGTATAATAGTGGATTCACTTGTGGATATCATGTTCTTATCAATTGCAACCTTTCTTTTTGTGTATACGAGTTTCTTTGTGGATACATATCATGATTATTATAGGCCACTTAGAAATTTTTATACATGAAAAAGTTCATATCTTCGTATCTAGTTGCATTCTATAGATTTCGAGCTCCTTTAATTGTTCATCATTGAATATGTGCATTTGTTTTCACTCACATTTTGTTATATGCACACATCAAGGAGGAACTCATACTATGTTGGTCTGCTAGATGTTTTGTCTTCCATTTTGGCATTTGTTGCCAATGGGGGAGAAGTTTAGAGGGTTTAAGATAAATATCTTTTCTAGTTCTTGTTGTCACTCATGCATATCTACCCTTGTTATATATTCTTATTGCATGGATGAGTCTTGTATATAGAGAAATCTTCTCCTAGTTTATGTCAACCAATATACGCAATGACATTCAAAGTTCATTCACAAATTCATATATTATGGGGGAGTTTGCTCTATATACTATGGGTGTACTATCATCAAATGCTTGTGTAGTGTATTGATGATACTACAACCATCCCAAGTATACAATTTATCCTTGGATAAATTTCATGCTTGCTGAAAAATTTATTATATAAACCCTCTTGTTGAGATTGTCATCAATTACCAAAATGGGGGAGATTGAAAGTACATGTAGTCCCCATGTGTGGTTTTGGTAATTAAATGACAATCCTAATGGACTAATGCTTGCACTGAGATATACATTTGAAGGAAAGTTCCATTTGCAATGCATGAAGAATATTGGATGAATTGGTGGATGAAATCCATCAACATCTATATATGCATTGAGATTTGATAATGAATGACAATTCCTATGAAGAAACAATGACATCAAGTTATATAGGAAGGTTTGTTCCATGGGTGATGCAAGAAGGATATTGAATGGATTCGGAATGAATGCCATATACATGTAGTTGTGCATCAAGATTAATCATGGAGCAAAGATTAAGGTTGATCAAGATGAAGATCGAAGATTGAATTCAAAGATGGTCAACACACAAGCGCAAATCATGTGCCACGTGAGATCTTGTGGTATGGTAAGAATTTGTCAATTGCGCTTTGTGTACTAACCCATACTATGTGTTGCCTATGTTTTTGAGAGGAGATTCTCATGGGCTCGCATCGAGAGAGAGATTTCAAGTGTCTATGAGAGGATGACATCAAGTGTTGATGATCATGGTTGACAAGGGCAAGTTCAAGATAACTATCCTGAAGGATTACATGCTTGAAGCTTGTGGATGATCACACGATGGACACATGAAGATAAATACAAAGCAAAGCTTCCCACATTGTGTATGGGGGAGATACTTGAAGACTTCACCAATGTCTTGCCATTCAACTTGATCCAAGAAGAAACTTCAACTTCAAGCTCAAGTGAAAGGCTCGAGTCAAAGGTATTAGTTCCTTCGACGTTAGTGTTGTGGAGTGATGAACACCGAAGGAACACATACACTCAAGAATGGATTCTTGATAGCTATGTAGTGTAGACCTTTTATGATTCTTGAGTTATAGGGATCCCGCACTATTAAGAGGGGATCAAAGGGGTTCGTGATAGATTTGCTCAAGTCAACATCTTCTCTACACAATTCCACTCATATCCTATATACCAAAGAAAATCCAAAGCCAAATAGGTTACCCAAATACATGATAAAACCTTTGCATATTTTGCATCCTCCATTTTGGTTAATCTTGGGTGGTTCTCTATGTGAGGACCTGGGTTTTTTTCATAGCTTCAAAACGAGCCCAAGATCATCAAAATCGGAGTCCGGATGTAAAAGTTGTGCCTGTTTCAGTTTCTAGGCTGCAGCAGTTTGGTTTGGCCGGATCATCCGGGTCCTCTCCCATATCATCCGGGATTTGCCCGGATCATCCGGGTTCCTGCTCGGATCATCCGGGTTATTCGTAAAATTCATCACAGAAGCTTATTCCGCTAGCCGGATCATCCGGCTACCCACCCGGATCATCCGGGAATTGCCCGGATCATCCGGCTATGTCCCCGGACATCCGGGTATCTACTTCACCACATTGTATATTGACCTTCCCGGATCATCCGGGTATGCGTCCAGATCATCCGGGCAGGTCAACAACTGCGGGAAACGGCTCTATTTTTTTGGGGGGGGGGTATAAATATCCCTCTCCCACTCCGGGGGAGGGTTGAGCACTTCATCCCAAATCGTCCCAAGAATACAAGTGGCTCCCTCTCACTTCTCCTACACCAAATCTTAGATCCCGGAGAGATTAGTGAGTGTTCTTGAGAGTTGTTCCAATCAAAAGATAGATCCTCTCCCTCTCCCTCTTGTGACCAAAGCAATTCGTGATTTGAGCAAGTCTTGAGCATTTCCCCCTTGATCTTGTTACTCTTGGAGGTTGGAGACTCCTAGGCGGTAGGAGTGCTCCGGTGAGGAATCAACTTGTGATTTGTCCCCCGGAAAGTTTGTGAAGGTTTGGAGGCCGCCTCAAGGTCTACCACTAGTGGTTGAGAATTGCCTTCGTGGTGATATCTCAAGGAGAATAGGGTGAGCCTTCGTGGCGTTGCTGTGCCTTCGTGGTAACATCCACCTCTCTAACAGTGACTAGCTTCCCTCCAAGGAAGTGAACATCGGGATACATCCTCGTCTCCGTGACTTTGGTTATCCCTAACCCTAACTCCTTACTTGTGGTTGACTTTGGTCATTTGACCGTGCATTCACTATATCTTGTTGTCCTCATTATATTGTGGTGGTTGATTATATTGTGTTGGCCATTTCCTTGTAGAGATTATTTAGGCCTACACTTCATATTCCGCAATTCATACTTGCTACTATTGATATACATTGTGATTAGTGTGAATTGCTAACTTGTGTTATAAACTTCCATATATTGTGATATTGCTCAAGTAAGTTTGTGTAACTTACTTGAGTTTGCTTGTATCATTAAATTCCATATATTGTGATACAATTTGTGTAAGCTTGTATTGCTTACTTGTGGTTGTGTGTATTATTCATTTCCATACCTCGTGATATACACTGAGTAAGTTTGTGTGACTTACTTGTGCTTACTCATATCCTGTTGTTCTCATCTCGTTTATGCTTAGTTGTTGGTGCACTTAGTGAGCCTAGTATATTTAGGATTTGTGCTTGAAAAGTATCCGCTTAGTTTATTTCCGCATTAGGATATAGCCAAATCCGTAAAAGATTTTAAAACGCCTATTCACCCCCCCTCTAGGTGACATCGTGGTCCTTTCACCTAAAAATAAGGGTGAAACCTCTAGTAAGGAAGACGCGGACCTCAAATCCATAAGTGTTCATCCCAATTGTCTTTCTATCGTTAAGGAACCTTTTGCTACAACCGAATTTCTTGAATGTTTGCCCAAAGGTTTAATCATTGCTGAAAGGGGAGAACCTCCTAAAGATTATAAGTGCTCTATTGAGGAATCTAGTGCCAAAGATGGCACTAGTTAGATCTATCCTTGCTTTTATGCCTAGCTAGGGGCGTTAAACGATAGCGCTAGTTGGGAGGCAACCCAATTTTTCTTTATGTTTTTTGTTTTTGCTCCTGTTTAGGAATAAATCTTGAATCTACTCTCTGTTTAGATGTTTTTTTATCTTTTAATTAGTGTTTGTGCCAAGTAGAACCTATAGGATAACCTACGATGATAGTTGATTTGATTCTGCTGAAAAACAGAAACTTTGCACTCACGAGAAAAAATTCAGTAAATCACAGAAACGTGATTTTGCATTGATTCTTTTTGCTGCTGATCAATAGACAAATTTTCCAGTACTTCCTATTTTTGTAGGATTTTTAGAGTTCCGGAAGTTTGCGTTAGTTACAGATTGCTACAGACTGTTCTGTTTTTGACAGATTCTGTTTTTCGTGTGTTGTTTGCTTATTTCAATGCATCTATGGCTAGTAAATTAGTTTATGAACCATAAGGAAGTTGGAATACAGTAGGTTTAAATAAATAAAGAATAGTTCATTGCAGTACCTTATGTGGTGGTTTTCTTTTCTTTCACTAACGGAGCTTATAAGATTTCCTGTTGAGTTTTGTGTTGTGAAGTTTTCAAGTTTTGGGTAAATCCTTTATGGACTATGGAATAAAGGGTGGCAAGAGCCTAAGCTTGGGGATACCCATGGCACCCCAAGATATTCAAGAGTAGCCAAAAGCCTAAGCTTGGGGATGCCCCGGGAAGGCATCCCCTCTTTCGTCTTCGTTCATTGGTAACTTTACTTGGAGCTATATTTTTATTCGCCACATGATATGTGTTTTGCTTGGAGTGTCGTGTATTATATTAGTCTTTGCTTTTTAGTTTACCACAATCATCCTTGCTGTACACACCTTTTGGGAGAAGCCTATTTGATTAGAATTTGCTAGAATACTCTATGTGCTTCACTTATATCTTTTGAGGTTGATAGTTTTTGCTCTAGTGCTTCACTTATATCTTTTAGAGCACGGCGATGGTGTCTTAATTTTGAAGAAATTGCTAGTCTCTCATGCTTCACTTATATCATTTTGAGAGTCTTTTAGAACAGCATGATATTTTCTATTGTTACAAAGTTGGTCCTAGAATGATGAGCATCCAAGTTGGGTATAATAAAAACTATCATAAGAAGTGAATTGGATGCTATGATCAACTTGATACTTGATAATTGTTTTGAGATATGGAGGTAGTGATATTAAAGTTATGCTAGTTGGGTGATTATGAATTTAAAGAATGCTTGTGTTGAAGTTTGTGATTCCCGTAGCATGCACGTATGGTGAACCGCTTTGTGATGAAGTTGGAGCACTATTTTATTTATTGATTGTCTTCCTTATGAGTGGCGGTCGGGGACGAGCGATGGTCTTTTCCTACCAATCTATCCCCCTAGGAGCATGCGCGTAGTGCTTTGATTTTTGATGACTTCTAAATTTTTGCAACAAGTATATGAGTTCTTTTTATTAATGTTGAGTCCATGGATTATACGCACCCTTTCACCCTTCCACCATTGCTAGCCTCTCTTGTGCCGCGCAATTTTCGCCAGTACCATACACCCACCATACTCCTTCCTTAAGACAGCCACCATACCTACCTATTATGGCATTTCCATAGCCATTCCGAGATATATTGCCATGCAACTTTCCACCGTTCCGTTCATATGACACACATTACTTTTGTCATATTGCTCTTTGCATGATCATGTAGTTGACATTGTATTTGTGGCAAGGCCACCTTCATAATTTTCATACATGTCGCTCTTGAGTCATTGCATATCCCGGTACACCGCCGGAGGCATTCATATAGAGTCATATTTTGTTCTAGCTTTGAGTTGTAAATCCATAAAAGTGTGATGATCTTCATTATTAGAGCATTTTCCTCATGAGGAAAGGATGATGAAGGCTATGATTCCCCCACAAGTCGGGATGAGACTTCAGACTTTACAAAAAAAGGGGGGAAAGAGAAAAAGAAAAAAAAGAGGCCAAAAAAAGGAAAAGGCCAAAGAAAGAAAAAAAGAAGAGAAAAAGAAAAAGGAAAAAAATAAAATGAGAGAAAAAGAGAGAAGGGACAATGCTACTATCTCCTTTTCCACACTTGTGCTTCAAAATAGCACCATGATCTTCATGATAGAGAGTCTCATATGTTGTCACTTTCATATACTAGTGGGAATTTTTCATTATAGAACTTGGCTTGTATATTCCAATGATGGGCTTCCTCAAAAGTGCCCTAGGTCTTCGTGAGCAAGCGAGTTGGATGCACACCCACTTAGTTTCTTTTGTTGAGCATTCATATATTTATAGCTCTAGTGCATCCGTTGCATGGCAATCCCTACCCACTCACATTGATATCTATTAATGGGCATCTCCATAGTCCGTTGATACGCCTAGTTGATGTGAGACTATGTTTTCCTTTTTGTCTTCTCCACAACCACCATTCTATTCCACATATAGTGCTATGTCCATGGCTCACGCTCATGTATTGCGTGAAAGTTGAAAGAGTTTGATATTATTAAAGTATGAAACAATTGCTTGGCTTGTCATAGGGGTTGTGCATGATTAAATACTTTGTGTGATGAAGATAGAGCAACAGCCATACTATATGATTTTGTAGGGATAACTTTCTTTAGCCATGTTATTTTGAGAAGACATGATTACCTTGATTAGTATGCTTGAAGTATTACTATTTCTTATGTCTTTATGAACTTTTATTTTGTATTCATTTGGATCTGAACATTCATGCCACAATGAAAGAAAATTACATTATGAATTATGCTAGGTAGCATTCCACATCAAAAATTCTCTTTTTATCATTTACCTACTCAAGGACGAGCATGAATTAAGCTTGGGGATGCTTGATACGTCTCCAACGTATCTATAATTTTTGATTGTTCCATGCTATTATATTACCCCTTTTGGATGTTTATGGGCTTTATTCTACACATTTATACCATTTTGGGACTAACCTACTAACCGGAGGCCCAGCCCATATTGCTGTTTTTTTGCCTATTTCAGTATTTCGAAGAAAAGGAATATCAAACGGAGTCCAAACGGAATGAAACCTTCGCGAGTGTTATTTTTGGGACAAATCTGATCCGGAGAGCCTGAAGTGCAAGTCAAGAAAGCTCTGAGGGCCCCACGAGATAGGAGGGCGTGTCCCTCCTTTAGGGCGCGCCCCCTATCTCGTGGGCCCCTCGGGCGTCCACCTACGTACTTCTTCCTCCTATATATATCCACGGACCCCGAAAACATCCAGGAGCACCACGAAACACAATTTTCACCGTTGTAACCTTCTGTATCTGCGAGATCCCATCTTGGAGCCTTTGTCGGCACTCTGTCGGAGGGGGAATCAATCACGGAGGGCTTCTACATCAACACCATAGCCTCTCCGATGAGTTGTGAGTAGTTTACCACAGACCTACGTGTCCATAGTTATTAGCTAGATGGCTTATTCTCTCCTTTTGGATCTCAATACAATGTTCTCCCCCTCTCTTGTGGAGATCTATTCGATGTAATCTCTTTTTGCGGTGTGTTTGTTGAGATCCGATGAATTGTGGGTTTATGATCAAGTTTATCTATGAATAATATTGGAATCTTCTCTGAATTCTTTTATGTATGATTGAGTTATCTTTGCAAGTCTCTTCGAATTATCAGTTTGGTTTGGCCTACGAGATTGATCTTTCTTGCCATGGGAGAAGTGTTTAGCTTTGGGTTCAATCTTGCGGTGATCTTACCCAGTGACAGAAAGGGTTGCAAGACACGTATTGTATTGTTGCCATCGAGGATAACAAGATGGGGTTTATATCATATTGCATGTGTTTATCCCTCTACATCATGTCATCTTGCTTAAGGCGTTACTGTGTTCTTATGAACTTAATACTCTAGATGCAGGCAGGAGTCGGTCGATGTGTGGAGTAATAGTAGTAGATGCAGGCAGGAGTCGGTCTACTTGTTATGGACGTGATGCCTATATACATGATCATGCCTAGATAACGTCATAATTATTCGCTTTTCTATCAATTGCTCGACAGTAATTTGTTCACCCACCGTAATACTTATGCTATCTCGAGAGAAGCCTCTAGTGAAACCTATGGCCCCCGGGTCTATCTCTTATCGTATTTGCTTTCAATTTACTTTTATTTGCATCTTTATTTTCTGCATCTATATTATAAAATACCAAAAATATATTTATCTTATCATACTATCTCTATCAGATCTCACTTTCGTAAGTGACCGTGAAGGGATTGACAACCCCTTTATTGCGTTGGTTGCGAGTTCTCAGTTTGTTTGTGTAGGTGCGTGGGACTTTTGATGAGCCTCCTACTGGATTGATACCTTGGTTCTCAAAACTGAGGGAAATACTTACGCTACACTTTGCTGCATCACCCTCTCCTCTTCGGGGAAAACCAACGCTAGCTCAAGACGAAGCACTCCCTTCTGCAGGATTTGACCGCTGTTGTTGCGTTACCCGTACACATAGCAGTGGGTAACAAATATTGTAGCTTGACGTGATGAGTACTAGTTGAATTACTAGTACTTGAAATGTGAACATCTTGTAGTAGAAATCGATCTTTGATTGAAAAAATACGGATGGCCGCGGCGCACGGACCAAAACGAAACGGCGGCCGGCTTTGGTGAGTTACTGATGAAAACTTGACACACCAAGGGCAAAATAGGTCATAGAAGAAGATGGTGTGGGCGACTTGTAACTTCTTTCCTGTTAACCTCGGCGGTTTAAGGTAGCGCACAGGCGCACCCCTAATTCCTTTGAACCTTAAATCTCGTAGATCTTGAACTCTGGACTGATGGACTTGAAACTGATGCAAATCCTTCTGAACCGGTTTCTCTTCATCCGGAAAATGATGAACTTCTCGATCCCTGAGAAAAGATCCCTCCAAGAACTCATCACCACCGTGCGCAAGCCCCATGGTGGGCGCCAACTATTGTGGAAACGTCACGACAGATGTCCTAGTATGAGGACTTAGTTATGAGGCCAACACATCTATGTGGTAGCTTGAGAGTGGTTGATCAGGACGAGAGATGCAACACACAAGACAAGGATTTAGACAGCTTCGGGCCCCGGGAAACCTCATCCGGTAATAACCTTACATGATGTTTGTGGCTAGGTCTCATTATGCTCATGAGGGAGACATCATAAATCTGGCTGTCCTCTAGTTGTGGCTAGCCTTAACGATTATTTCTTTCTCTCCCCTCTTGGGGTGCCCCGCCCTCCTTATATAAGTTGAAGGGGCGGGTTACATGTAGAGTCAAACTCGGATTAGGACTTAACCTATTTTGACGTCTTACCATGGGCTTCTCAGCATGGGCTTCTTAACATCTTGGGCTTCTTAACGTCTTGGGCTTCTTAACGTAGGCCGGCTGACAATCCGGCTTACAATCTGACTTACAACCTGGCTTACCATCTAGCTTACCATCTGGCTTAACTATCTGGCTTAACTGTCTACCGGCTTAACTGTCTGCTGTCTTACAATGCTTAACTGTGTCTGCCGGCTTACAATGCTTGACTGTGTCTACCGGTTCACAATGCTTGACTGTGTCCGCCGGCTTACAATGCTTGATTGTGTCCGTCGGCTTACAATGCTTGACTGTGTCCGCTGTCTTAAAATGCTTGACTGTATCCGCCGGCTTACAATCTGCCGGGTCACCAATGAAACATCAAGTCCCAGCCGGGTCATATCTCCGGCCGGGTCACACCACGGGATATATACCCGACACCCTTGGATGAGAAGATATTTAGCAAGTTGCGGTGTGAGCTAAATATCTTAGAATCTTCGAATGTTCTTTGAAAAGGACACCTGTCGTTGTCAAAACCGACGGTTCTCGGGTAGGGGGTCCCGAACTGTGCGTCTAGGCGGATGGTAATAGGAGACAGGGGACACGATGTTTTTACCCAGGTTCGGGCCCTCTCGATGGAGGTAAAACCCTACTCCCGCTTGATTAATATTGATGATATGGGTAGTACAAGAGTTGATCTACCACGACATCAGAGAGGCTAAACCCTAGAAGCTAGCCTATGGTATGATTGTTGTTCGTCCTACGGACTAAAACTCTCTGGTTTATATAGACACCGGAGAGGGCTAGGGTTACACAGAGTCGGTTACAATGGCAGGAGATCTTCATATCGTATCGCCAAGCTTGCCTTCCACGCTAAGGAAAGTCCTATCCGGACATGGGACGAAGTCTTCAATCTTGTATCTTCATAGTCCGGGAGTCCGGCCAAAGGTCATAGTTCGGCCATCCGGACACCCCCTAATCCAGGACTCCCTGAGTAGCCCTCGAACCAGGCTTCAATGACGATGAGTCCGGCGCGCAGGTTTGTCTTCGGCATTGCAAGGCGGGTTCTTCTCCAAATCCCATATACCTGTCGAATAGTGTCCGACTTCTGATGAATGTCACGCTCCTTGGCTTCCGCGCCCAATAATGGCCATTTTCCACGTGTCAAAAGAATGTGAAAAGACAGGGTTCTTTTTTGTCATTTACCCCCTTAGCTGCACCCTGCACAAAGGGGCCGCCTATAAAAGAGAGGGGATTTTAGATCCGAAATCACACCATCTTCCCTCCGCGAGCATCCATCAGAGCGCATTCCACAAAGATCCATTCTACCATGGCTGGTCAACGCAGCTCCTCCTCTCTCCCTCCAGTCCTTGGCCCGGAGATTGGGAGAGGTGTTCCGTCCCGCACAGTGAGCTAGTAGTGCTTCAAACCAAGGGGCTCCTCCCCCCAGCATACATGGTCCCAGTTCGAGCCGGGCTTGCTACCTATAGTGGCGGAGAACAGGCGGAGAGCGTCCCCAATCCCTCCAAAGGAGAGCGTGTATGCTTCGTCCCTTATTTGATAAGAGGGCTCGGATTTCCAATTCATCCATTTGTTCGGGGGTTATTGGAGTTCTATGGCCTCCAGCTACACCATCTCACGCCTGCCTCCATACTGCATATTGCGGGCTTCGTGGCCCTTTGTGAGCTGTTTTTGGGCGTCGAGGCCCATTTTGCACTATGGAAGAAGTTGTTCTGCCTCGTGCCCCGCTCTCAGGAGGGGTCGATTTATCAAGTGGGCGGAGCCGAACTATGGCGCATCGCCGGGACCGGATATCTATTCGGAACCCCAAAGAAGGCGTCCGAGGACTGGCCTTCAGAATGGTTTTATATAGACGACGTCCCCCTGCCGGACCCTGTGCGGATCGGCCTCCCTGAGTTCAATAATGCCCCCTTAAAGAAACGCCTGAGATGGCATCCACAGAGCCCTCAGAGGAAAGCTGACAAGGACGTCCTTTACCTGATTAGCCGGATAAGGTTGTTAGCTCATTCCGGACTGACCATGATCGAAGTCATGGCCACATGCATTACGCGGGGGGTGCAGCCGCTTCAGTACAGAGGCCACCCCATGTGGGATTTCAACGGGGAGGACGACGCCACCCGGTGCGGCCGCAAGGGGCCGAATTCGGCTGCCACTCTAACAAAGATCTTATCCGCTTTGTTCAAGGGAGAAGAGGAGGAATTCCTCCGTGTCAACCCACGGGGCGGATTCTCTATGTACAATCCTCCAAGATGGGTAAGCGAACACTTCCACTTGTCTATCCGTTTTCAAATTCCCATAGTCAAGTACTTAGTCTAGCAAATTTAACGCAGGAGCTTCGCCAGACTGTAAAGGAGATAAACAGCCCTCCTCCACAACCCGAGGACCCAGAACGGTCCCTCGACCTAGACTCCCAAGAGGACCCGGACTTATGCGTGGAGCTGATTGACGGGGTGTTTCATCAAATGAGTAAGGACAACACCTTAGTGGCCATTACTGCCGATTATCCCAGGCTACTCCCAGCCTCAAAGGTAACCGAGACCGAAGTCCCAGTACTTTCAAGAGGATCCATCCGTGCTTATTTTTGATCGTCGTATAACAATGGCGTTTTTTGCAGGGGAAGTCCTTGAGGCGGAGGGCCGAGCCCGCGGTGGCGGGCCAACAAGGGCCATCCAGGCCGAGCGGGCTAAAAAGAAGTGCGGGCCGGATCGAGACGCCGGCGCAACGGTACGGCGTGCAACTTTAATGCCCAGGGTTTATGCCCTCAAGGCATACTAACGCTCATGCTCTCTTCAGGAAGAGGAGCACCCGCCGGACTATGTCCACCGGCCAGGCTTCAAGGCCGGGTCCGGAAGCAGAGGCGAACACGGGGCGCGCACCGGACGTTCCTCCGACAAAGGATACGGACGGGCTATCTGCCACCAATTCAGAGGTGGAGAGTGCCATGAACCATAGGCGTCGCCGGACTGTTCTTCGTGACGCATGTTTTTCCCAAGAGGCATTGGGCGCCTTTAATACGGGAGATGCGTACCTCCGTGCCGCTCAAAATGGTCTAGCCAGAGCCACAGAGCAGTGACATACGGGTGAGTAAATCTGATGGTTATATATGTCAGTATCCCCCGAGACTTGAAACAGTTAAAATAACTGATTTAAGGATAATTTGTTATGCATGATCTTACAAAAAAGAATACACAACTGTCCCAGGAGCTGGAAGAGTGCAAGGCCCAACTTGAGGCCGCACTAGCCTCTACAGAGAATGCCAAGGGGACCCCCTCAGGTAATATATGCTTCGAAAGATAAGTATGTTGTGAAGTGCGGCATGTGTGCAATTCTGACAATAACAGTGCAGATGGGGCCGGAGTGGATCCGGACAAGCAACAACTCTTGCGCCAGTTAAAGGCCGGCGAGAGCGTGCTTACGAGGGTGAGGCAAGAGAAGAACAAGATTCAAGATGCCAATACCCAGCTGGGCGAGGAACTAAAGGATGTTCGTGCTCAGCTGCCGGATTCCGTAAAGGAAAATCAGCGACTTCGACGCGACATTTTTAGTAAGTGCTTGAACGAATCTTCGAAAAAGAGTTCGGGCGAGGAAGTCGATTGACAGAGTTGTGTCTGTAGATATGCTGACAGGTCAGCCTGTGGAGGAAATGCCCGGTTCTACAGGTGACCTTCTTCCCGAGCTATCGCAACTACACGAACGAGTTCGACAGGCGATGCAAGGCGTCGTCCAGGCTTTGTGGCCATCTCTCTCCATGCCCGAAGGCCTTGGAGAGCTTGCAGAGAAGCTAAAGGGAGCACGACAGCGCCTCCGATTATGGAAGATATCGGCCTGCCGTCAAGGCGCCAGGGAGGCCTGGGCCATGGTGAAGACGCGGTACACGAAGGCTGACCCAAACCAAATGGCCGAGGTCAGACCTGTGGGGCCCGACGGGAAGGAGATCCCTATCAGTTTAGTGTATGGCCAGGTAGAGCTGGCGCCAAGTATTCCCAACAGGACTGTAAATTAGACAGCCTGTTGGATGGTATTGAAGAAGAATATACCTAGTCAAATTGACTATGTAATTTAAAATGACATGTAAATGCCTTCTAGCCGGATTGTAGATCATTTGTCATTGCGGACCTTTTCGCTTCAACGTCTGGACCCGATAGTCCGAAGTGTGTCCGAAAACCCTCTCGGTTATGTAAGAACCGGGGCATGCGTGGAGACCAGGAGTAGGGGTCATAAGTGCTTTAGCAGACAAGTGCCCAACTAGTTATGTTATATTACATGGTTAGTAAGAAACATCTTTCAGGGAGAATAGTTCCGTTAGGGGTTCCTTTCCCTGGGAGGCATGCCCGAAAGTGCATGTCTGGACTGCGAAAAAAGCAGAAAAGCATCTGGGGGCAGATAAATAAACAAGTGAAAAATCATCTTTTAGTTCACCGACCGAATATTCCCTTAAGAACGCTAGCTTTCGGCTTCACCCAGTCTGAGGTACACATCCGGCTGACCCGGCAGTAACAATCGGGAACGTAGGGGTAAGCACAGGAGCCAGGCAACCCAGCTTGGCCAAAACTTAAGTCATATCGATGCATATAATGGTGAATAAAAGGTACATGCGGAAGTGTGACACATGTGTTGGGCATGAGGCCCGTGCATACAAGCTTCTGATAAAGAAGCCCCCAGGTATAATGAGCGCGGGTAGCGCGTCAATTATGTGCGAACAATGCACAAGCGAGCCCTTAAAGGCTTGTAAGAAAAAGGGAGGGAGAAGGAGAGAAATATAAGGTAGCTAATGTGTAAAAAATAGACATAGGAAGGAGACAAACACAGAGTCCGGCGCTAGGCGTAGAATCTTCGTAGGCATGCTGCGTTCCATGGGTTCGGCTCGAGTCGGTTGTCCGATGCATTTTGTAGACGGTACGCTCCACCAGTCAGGACTTGGTCGATTACGAAGGGACCTTCCCATTTGGGCTTGAGTTTGTCCTTTTTCTTGTCCGACAGGCGTAGAACTAGTTCGCCAACATTGTAGGTTTTGGCCCATGCTTCTCTGCTTTGATATCTTCGAGCCTGCTGTTGCTAGAATGCGGAACAGGCTTTTGCCACGTCGCGCTCCTCCTCCAATGCGTCCAAACTGTCCTGCCGATCGAGCTCGGCCTCTCTTTCTTCGTACATGCGCACGCGAGGTGAGTCATGAATTATGTCACAGGGCAGGACTGCTTCTGCGCCGTATACCATAAAGAATGGTGTGAATCCGGTAGTGCGATTCGGCGTGGTCCGCAGCCCCCAGAGTACGGAGTCAAGCTCCTCTACCCAGTGCGTGTTAGATTCCTTGAGGGATTGCACTAATCTGGGTTTGATGCCGCTCATGATTAGACCATTGGCTCGTTTGACTTGACCGTTAGTTTGTGGGTGATAGACTGAAGCATAGTCGAGCTTGATGCCCATGTTTTTGCACCAGAGTTTAACCTCGTCGGCCGTAAAGTTTGCGCCGTTGTTCGTTATGATGCTGTGGGGGACGCCGTAACGGTGTACAACCCCTGATATGAAGTCTATCACCGGTCCGGATTCAGCCGTCTTGACAGGCTTGGCCTCTATCCATTTGGTGAATTTGTCCACCATGACCAGTAGATATTTTTGCTTGTGGGTTCCCCCTTTAAGGGGTCCAACCATGTCAAGCCCCCAGACCACAAAAGGCCAGGTAATGGGTATAGTTTGGAGGGCGTAGGTGGCATGTGGCTTTGATTAGCAAATAATTGGCAACCAACGCATCGCTGGACTAAGTCCTGAGCATCTGCCCGGGCCGTCGGCCAATAAAATCCAGTATGGAAGGCCTTGCTTACAAGGGCCCGGGCTGCGGCGTTGTGCCCGCCGAGTCTGGCATGAATTTCAGCCAGAAGGTTCCGCCCTTCCTCTTTGGAGATACACCTTTGAAGGACTCCGGTGGTGCTTTTCTTGTAAAGCTCTCCTTTGTGGACTTTATAGGCTTTAGATCACCGTACTATGCAGCGTGCCTCATTTTGGTCCTCGGGAAGTTCCTGCCTAGTTAAGTAGGCTAAGAATGGTTCTGTCCATGGGGCAATTACTGCCATTATTACGTGGGCTGAGGGTGTGACTTTGTTGGCGGAGTCTTCCCTCGTGTCAGAATGTTCGGTGTCAGGTGGTGCGGCCAGGTCCGGATTGTTATTTTTGGATTCCCCTTCCCACTGTACGGATGGCTTGAATAGCCTTTCCAAGAAAATGTTGGGGGGGACTGCATCGCGCTTTGCACCGATGCGTGCCAAGACGTCTGCTGCCTGATTGTTTTCCCGGACTATATGGTGAAATTCCAGCCCTTCGAACCGAGCTGACATATTTAGGACGGTGTTGCGATAAGCTGCCATTTTCGGATCTTTGGCATCAAAGTCTTCGTTTATTTGGGATATCGCGAGGTTCGAATCCCCACTCACCTCTAGGCGTTGAATGCCCATGGAGACTGCCATCCGGAGGCCATGTAGAAGGGCCTCGTATTCGGCTGCATTCTTGGAGTCCGTATACATTATCTGGAGTACATATTGGACTGTATCTCCTGTCGGGGACGTCAGAACAACGCCAGCCCCCAGACCTGCCAGCATTTTGGAGCCGTCGAAGTGCATGGTCTAGTTGGAATATGTGACGTACTCTTTAGGGAGTTCGGCTTCAGTCCATTCAGCGACAAAGTCGACCAAGGCTTGTGACTTGATGGCTCGCCGTGGCTTATAGGTTATGTCAAACGGGAGGAGCTCAATGGCCCATTTGGCAATCCGGCCTGTTGCATCGCGGTTGTTTATGATATCATTAAGAGGTACTTCGGAGGCTACTGTTATTGAACACTCTTGAAAGTAGTGTCGTAGCTTCCGGGACGCCATGAACACTGTGTATGCTATCTTTTGGTAATGCGGGTACCGGGACTTGCATGGAGTGAGGACAGTGGACACGTAGTAGATTGGTTTTTGTACAGGGAATTTGTGTCCGTCCGTTTCTCGTTCGACGACGAGGACTGCGCTTACAACTTGGTGAGTTGCCGCGATTTATAACAACATTGGTTCGCCGATGTTAGGCGCGGCCAGGACTGGGTTTGTTGCCAGTATGGCTTTTATTTCTTTGAGTCCGGCCGTGGCGGCATCCGTCCACTCGAAGTGTTCGGTGCACCGGAGGAGGCGGTAAAGGGGTAATGCCTTTTCCCCCAAGCGGGAGATGAAGCGGCTTAGAGCCGCCACGCATCCAGTCAATTTTTGTATTTGCTTGAGATCTTTTGGAATATCCAATTGTGATAGAGCTCGGATCTTGGCTGGGTTTGCTTCAATTCCTCTACCGGATACGATGAAGCCCAAGAGCTTTCCGACTGGTACGCTGAAAATGCATTTTTCCGGGTTGAGCCTAATGTCGTATGTTCGGAGGTTATTGAACGTGAGCCTTAAGTCGTCTATTAGAGTTTCAACATGCTTGGTTTTGATGACCACATCATCCACGTATGCTTCGACCGTTTTGCCGATCTGGTTGGCCAGACATGTCTGAATCATGCGCTGATATGTTGCGCCGACGCTTTTGAGCCCAAAGGGCATTGTGTTGAAGCAGAATGGGCCGTATGGGGTGATGAATGCTGTTGCGGCTTGGTCTGACTCTGCCATCTTGATTTGGTGGTAGCCAGAGTATGCATCGAGGAAACACAATGAATTGTGTCCTGTGGTGGCGTCGATGATTTGATCAATGCGGGGGAGGGGGAAGGGATCCTTTGGGCAGGCTTTGTTGAGGTCTTTGAAATCGACGCATAAGCGCCAAGATTTGTCCTTCTTTGGTACCATCACTAGGTTTGCTAGCCAGTCCGGATGTTTTATATCTCTGATGAATCCGGCTTCCAATAGTTTGGCTAGCTCCTCTCCCATGGCTTGTCTCCTAGGTTCGGAGAAACACCGAAGAGCCACCTTAATAGGCTTGAATCCTTTTAGGATGTTCAGACTGTGCTCGGCCAGCCTGCATGGGATTCCTGGCATGTCTGAGGGGTGCCAGGCAAAAATGTCCCAATTTTCGCATAGGAATTCTCTTAGTGCGGCGTCTACATCGGGGTTTAGTTGTGCCCCGATGGAGGCCGTTTTTGTAGTGTCCATTGGATGGACTTGGAACTTGACTATTTCGTCTGCTGGCTTGAAGAAGGTGGACTTGGATCTTTTGTCAAGTATCACGTCGTCCCTGTCCACCGTGGAGCGCAACACAGTTAGTTCCTCGGCCGCTAGGGCTTCGGATAATGCCTTGAGGGCCAGTGCGGCTGTCTTGTTTTCGGCGCGGAGCGCTATGTCCGGATTGCTAGCAAGAGTGATGATTCCGTTGGGTCCGGGCATTTTGAGCTTCATGTACCCGTAATGGGGTATAGCTTGAAAAATTGTGAATGCCTCTCGCCCTAACAGAGCGTGGTATCCGCTGCTGAACGGGGCCACTTGAAATGTGACCTCCTCGGATCTGTAATTATCCGGCGTGCCGAACACCACATTCAGTGTGATTTTTCCTGTACAGCATGCTTCTCGACTAGGGATTATTCCTCTAAAGGTTGTGTTGCTTCGCTCAATGCGGCTCCAGTCTATTTCCATTTTTCGTAGGGTTTCCTCATAGATGAGGTTCAGTCCGCTGCCGCCGTCCATGAGTACCTTGGTAAGCCGAAAGCCGTCCACTATCGGACCGAGGACCAGTGCGGCTGGTGCTCGGGCTGTCCAGAATTTAGGTTCATCACTGGCATTAAAGGTAATAGCCGTGTCACTCCATGGGTTTATTGTCGCTACCTGGTAGACTTCGGTAAGGCTGCGGAGCGTTCGTTTCCTCGCATTGTTGCGAAAGTCTCGAAGACTGTTGATACCGTATTGGCGTTCCTAGGGTGGTGCTCTGCGGATTCTGGAGTTAGAAGCTCCTCGCCACTTCTGGCCACCTGCCGGAGTATCCAACATGCTCTAAGGCTATGGGTTGGTGTGGCTCCTTCTGTACTATGAATTTTACAGGGACCATTGAGCCATCCCTCTAGTACGGTTCCATACCCTATAGAGGGTTTTTGTTTTTTGTTGTTTGGCCCAGGTGCCTGGCGATAATGCGCCCTTTTGTTTCGGACTGGGATTGTATTCAGGGTCGGATTGTCCCAGAATTTTGTTTCGGTTTTCCGAATGCTTTCTGTCGCATAGTACTTTCGTACTATGGATGCCAAGTCGGTGTAATTTCACGGCGACTTATGGCGTTGAGGATCCCGATGTCCGTGCAGTTGTTCCAGAAGAGTGAAATTGCATCCCCCTCGCGATAGTCCTTTATCCTGTTCATAACCAGGAGGAATCTGGCCCAGTAATGGTGTACTGTTTCTCTGGGCTCTTGCCGAATTTGGGATAGATTCCTTATATTTGGGTGGGCGGGAGGATTTAAATCCGGAACCTCGCCCGATCTAAGACTCAGGGGCCAAGAAATTTCCGAACTCAGAAGCTTGGGTTCTTGGACGTTATCCAATGAATCAGGCCCGCTGCCTGACTTTAGGTTCAGAGCTTGAGTGACGTCCTCCCCTCCATGGATGCCCGGCTTGGAGGGATCAGGAATCCGGACACATCTGGTCCTTAGAATGGGTGAAGATTCGCCGCATTGTTCCTCCACCACTTCGACGTGGTGGGTGACCTGGGGAGAGTCAATCTCTCTCGGATCGGGTTTAAGCCCAATCTGATCATAGTCTGTAGCGACTCCCAGGGCGGCGATGCAATCCAAGAGCTCGTTTAAGGAAGAGAGCTCCATCGGATCTAACTGCTCGGCAAGTTCCGAGTTGACGTGGAGATTGCTTTCGATGACCCAAGAAGTCATCGTCGGCGCGGCGGCCAAACAGGCGATCATTAAAAAACTGCCTAGCCGGAGAGTTTGGCCGACAGCCAAAGCTCCTTTAGCAACAGCGCCGTATTTAAAGGCGGGGTGTGGCATCCTTCCTGACGGTGACGACACAGAGGAACTCTCAATGAAAGCACCAATGTCGGTGTCAAAACCGGCGGATCTCAGGTAGGGGGTCCCGAACTGCGCGTCTACGAGGATGGTAACAGGAGACAGGGGACACGATGTTTTTACCCAGGTTCGTGCCCTCTCGATGGAGGTAAAACCCTACTCCTGCTTGATTAATATTGATGATATGGGTAGTACAAGAGTTGATCTACCACGAGATCAGAGAGGCTAAACCCTAGAAGCTAGCCTATGGTATGATTGTTGTTCGTCCTACGGACTAACACTCTTCGGTTTATATAGACACCGGAGAGGGCTAGGGTTACACAGAGTCGGTTACAATGGGAGGAGATCTTCATATCGTATCGCCAAGCTTGCCTTCCATGCCAAGGAAAGTCCTATCCATACACGGGACGAAGTCTTCAATCTTGTATCTTCATAGTCCGGGAGTCCGGCCAAAGGTCATAGTTCGGCCATCCGGACACCCCCTAATCCAGGACTCCCTCAACACCCATCCTAACACTTATGCAAAATCAATGACTTAGATGTGCAACACACGAAGTAACATTTTTCTTAAATCAATGAAGACTAACCCTCTAAGTGTGAAGAAATTAATGAATAATTTGATTCTCAGAACCCTACAACAATTGTAAGCGGTGTCTGAAATCATGATTCTTATACGGTGGGTTACGCCACCAACCAAAGTTGAAATTCTTCAATTTGAGTTTTTGCAATTTCTTAAATTTTCAAATTCTTCAACTTTGCAATTTCCTTGGTCTTTCCGACTATGTTCTTCATTGCTATATTCAATGAAGAAATTCTATTTTCAAATTGGCCAAGGTAGCAAAAGAAGCAGTGAAGAAATTCAATGAAGATTCTGTTGCTGCTGCTAAAGCCTCTGCTAGTCAGCCCAAAAAGGCTATGAAGAAGAAATCTGCTATCAAGCCATCTTCTTCTTCTGCAATGCCCTAACATCCCAGCTCATCAAAGCCCTCATGACCATCTGCTCAAGCAACACCATCAAGTGCAGCACCTGCTCAAGAAAAATCTTCAGCTGCACCTGCAAAGTCCTCAGCACCTGTGCACCTTGCCATGTGCCAAAGGACGACAGGCTTCTCAATTGCTTCAGGAGCTTCAGCTAGTTCCTCAGCTCAACCTCAGTTGCTAAAGAAAAAGGCTGCTACTAGACACGACACGAGGCCAAGTCCTCACAAGAAGCAGGTTGTCTTTGAAGTTCCGTCGTCTGACGATGAAGCTGATGATGATGAACTTGCTGAAATCATCAGAGACCGACAACACCGGGCCACTAGTGCCAAAGGCAGTGCTATGCCTCTTCTGCTAGATCCAAAGAAGATCCTTGATTTCATCGATCTTTGGCACAAAGATCCCAACACACCTCTGCCTGATCTGAACCTCTCACCAGGAGAAAGTCACATCTTGTCTGCCTTTATCGCTGAAGAAAAATGGAAATTCGATAAGGCTAGATCTGTGAAGAAAGCTCAGTACAAGAAGGAGCATTTTCTAAAGAAAAATGTTGTGAACATGTCCACTGAAGAACTTGTGACTATTCAGCCTAAAATAAAAGATGAATTTGATGCATATCGTGCTAATTGGCTAGTCTCCAAAGTCAGATTCATCAAGCTGGCGATAGGCCTCAAGACCAATGTTGTTGTTGAAGTGCAACAAGAAATTCCTCAGGGTGAAGCATCTGCTCAGCCCACTAAAGAACATGCCAGCACAGCTGATGAAAATCAGGCTACTGATGACACTAGGAATGCTAGGGCTGATGATGAAATTCCAGCTCCTGATGAAACTGCCAGGGCAACCATCAATGTTGTACCTGAAGATCAACCCAGGCTAGCTGAAGAATCTGCTACTGCGCCTGAAGAAACTGAACCTGCCAAGGCAACCACAATAGTTGTGCCTGTAGAAATTGTGCCTCTTTCATATGCTCCTCCTGCAAAGTCATCACAGATAAAGAGCACTCACCTTCCTTCTTCATCACAAGCAAAGAAGACAAAGGCTGCCGAAAAGGCAGCTGTGAAGAAAAGGAAAGCATCTGACGCCTCAGAGTCTTCAACTCAGAAGAAAGTGAATACCTTGACAAGCTCTTTTAAAAAATTCGATAGATGACATTCCTCTGTCTGTCATGCCATCAAAGTAGAGTGTTCCCTTTGGTGAAGAATATGTCATCGCTGATGACATTGACGAAGAAAATCCCTCTGTAGCTACGTCAGAACAGTTGGATGATGAAATTGAAGTGGATGAAATCCCTTCATCACTACAGGTATCATCGCCCATGCCTCAGTTCACTGCTGAAGAGGGAGGCGTATAAGAAATTGATGCTGCAGATGAGGATGTGGACATCGGGTCTACGACTCCTATGCTGAATGATGATTATTGGGAAAGTCATCATCCCAATTCTCCTCTGACCACTCCTCTATAGCAAATTCCTCAGTCATCCATGCAAATTGAAGAAATTCATATGGGTTTTGATGAACGTCAAGCTTCACTTCATTCTATTCTAGAAGAAGTTCCAGCCACTAGTGCTGATGAAATGGAAAACAAGACCACAGAAGAAACTACTCCTGAAATTCGTCAGCCCGAGGCTCCAGAGGATGTGCATCAAGAGGCTGTGAAGACTTCCACTACAAATCTTCAGCCCAAGCCACAGAATCCTCACACCAAGAAGAAGAAGTTCAAGGTTGATGACTTCTTTGATGAGCATCATTTCTTCTCTGATTTCAATCCATACGACTCTGCTTGACTTTGCTGCAAGCGTTTTTGGACTGCCACTCAGATGAATTTCTATTCCTCTTTGCTGTTTGATAAGGACAAAGTGTTTGACCATGAGCATCTTCCTCATGTGGATATGGAGTCCCTTTCGTGTTTCACTCAAATCCGCAGTGTTCTTCATGACGCTGGTCTTCTGAACTTCTGCATCGACATCTGCGATTGGAATGAAGAACTTATTCTTCAGTTCTATGCCACTTTGCATCTCATAGGCAATGTTTTTTGAGGCAATGTTTATGATGTGAATTCATGGGTACTGGACTGGATGACTGAAAACACTCTTTACAAAGCTCCGGCCTCTGAATTGCTTCATGCCATCCAAGTCAGTCCTCCCACTGAAGGCGCTCTGAAACTTTATGGGGAACCTGAATTGCAAAATCATCTGATGCAAGTGCTGATGAAGCTTTTGAAGGTTGGCCAAGCTCCAAGGACCAATTTCCTCGTCAAGGATTTGCTCTATGTGCCAAAAACCATCTATCGCATTCTGGCCAAAACCCTCATTCCAATCAAGGGCCACAAATCTGAAGAAGAAGAAGTTTTTGGCATCATGAAGAATCTGCTTTTTAACATCATGCATGGCATTCCTATCAACTACCACAATTTCTTCATGAGGACTTTGGCTAATGCTGCTTTGTCACCTTTTGAGTTGAAGCCTTATGCTCCGTGGATCATGGAATTCATCAGATCAAGGTCTTCAATTCATTACAAGGCTGACTTTCAGAATCATCTTAGCTATATGCCCCCAATTGAAGTCCTCAAATGGACTATTACCTCAGCTGATGAGAAGGGCAAGGCTGCTATCATTGATGAAGGCACTCATCCTCTGGACGGTCAATTTCGCAAGGCTGCATCCTACTCAACCAATGATGACTCTGCCACACATGACACTGTTGCAAATGTTTCAAAGCTTAATCCTCAAGCCACTGCTCTGCATGTGATGACTGATCGTGAACTGATCCTAAGTCTTCATCAGAAGGTGGATAGAAATCACAAGTGGGTCAAGCGTCAGTTTGGTGCAATTCTTCACAACATGACAGTCACTCAAAATTCTATGAAGAAGAATCACTACTATTTGCATGAAGTCTTTGACCGCACCTGGGCTATTCTTTCGCATCTATACACTGATGATGAACTCAAGCAGATGGACTTCCAACAGGACTTTGGCTGGTCACAACCACCCTTGAAGAAATTCAAGAAGGTCAAAGTTCCTCCGCTGGTCGTTAGTTCATATTCTTCATCATGCGAGACAAACGAAGCTGAACATTTGGACAACATTGTGGCAGGCCCTGCAACAATGAACGACCCCAACAATGCTGGTGCTCCTCCATCGACATCATGATGATATTCTTCAGGGGCGTTAGTCCTCATTTTTCGTCCCTTTTGGTCATTTCATGACAAAGGGAGAGAAATTTGAATTAGACTTCAAGCGGGTCTATTATATGGGCATTTTTTTGCTAAGTTACAACTCTTGTTCTTCTGAAGTGTTTGAGTCGCCGAGTTGTAAACTTAAAGTCCTATGGTGGTCTGATACTTTTCACTACTTTCTGCATGCTTATTTCCTCAAGTACTTAATGCACGCATGCTGAATTTCATCAAACACCATATTTCATCATGCATTTCAAATTCTTCATATATATGTCAAATGCGTGTATGATTTACAAGATATAGGGGGAGATCTTCATGATATTACTCTACAATGTGCATCTGCTATCCAAAGCAAATTCCTCAAATATGCACATCTTCAAGGGGAGTTCTTCTATATCTTGTTATCAAAATCCTCAATTTTTAGCACTTTCAATTGGTATGTTTATTCCCGTTGAAAACTTAACCTATTTGTCATCAATCACCAAAAAGGGGGAGATTGTAAGTGCATCTAGTGCCCCTTAGTGATTTTGGTGTATTGAAGACTTATAGGTTAAGGGACTAATGTGTTTGTGAGTGTACAGAGGCTCTATAAGTCTATGAGGAGTTTGATATTTACGATGAAAGTCGACCCTTAAAAATGTATGCCTTCAGCTAAAGATTTTGGTTCTCCTGAAGATTTTGGAAGTGAAGAAATTGGTGTGACCTTGAAGACTTGGATATTCATGCGAGGATTATGAAGGATGAAGACTTTTGTTTTCGTAGTTTCATTTTCTCTTTCTTGAGTCATAGGAAACACGTACTGTTAAAGGAGGTCGAGGTAATACTAAGGAAAGTGATTTCCAAGTGATGCTCATCACAAAATCCTACAACTACCCAATCCTTTCGAGTGAAGTCATTGGAAATCTCATATCAGTTCAGTCTCTAAGGAATTTGTTTTGACTGAGGAGTTTGGAATTCGCCAGTGCGGATTGCCTACACAGTGAGGGACATGATAGCACCGAGGAATTTGAACCTCAAATACCCGACCGTTGCTGTGCTACGCGCCAGCTGTCCCAAAATATCTACCCACCTAACAGTCATATCATTGATGGGCATTTATGTCATATCATGTCGGGCTGCTCCCTAGGCTATAAATAGTCGCCCCCTACAACCACTAGCTGGTTAGCTTCTCCGAGAGAAACTGACACTTGTCATTGAGAGCATCACTTCCTCTAAGGACTTTGAGCGAAAATCATCAAGTGAGGAAAAACCCAAAACTAAACACCTACAACCCAAAAGTGATTGAGCATCACTGAAGAGATTGTTCCTGTGTGGAACCGATGCTTGTTACCTTTGAGGACTGTGTATCCTCCAAACGGTTAGGCGTCCTGGTCTGAGCATCTAAGAGGAATTGTGGATAGCCAAGTGACCAAGTCTGTGAAGGTTTGGAAGTCACCTGAAGACTTACCACGAGTGATTGGGCGAGGTCTGTGTGACTTTAGCTCAAGGAGAATACGGTGATGACTGTGTGTCCTCAGGTTTAAATACCCAGCCGCTCCAACCAGACGTACAACTGTCACATCAGTTGGAAATGGTCTACCAAATCATTGTCTTCACCAAGCCAACTGGTTCTATTTTCTCAACCCTTTCATTTCCTCATTCATGTGTTGATGAACCTGATCATTACTGTTTGAATACATTGACTAAAGACTTTCTCTATTTCCTCAATCCTATTTCTGTAGTCACATAGTCTTCAGCCTGCTCATCTTGTTTTCACACTTCCTGTACTCTATGCTTGTTTTCATTTCATCATGATGACTATGTTGTTGCTCTCTTATGCTTATACCTGAGTACTTATTCCGCTGCTAGTGTGTCATTGCTTAGGAATTTCTTCACCTAGAAATTCCTCAGTGACGAATTTTGTAAAAATCGCCTATTCACCTCCCTCTAGTCGATATAATGCACTTTCACTTTCTCATAATGATCGCTCCATGCTCAATACTTCTTGTACTGGTTCTTTTATGATGAAGACTATTGAATTCAAATGGGTTTTATTGGAAAGAATTAAACGCAACTCTGAAGATTGGGAACTTGATGAAGGTAAGGAGTCAGGTATAACCCGTAAGTTTGATTGTGTTAAATCTTTCATGGATACCGATGCTTTTCGTGAATTTAGCACTAAATATGGACTTGACTCTGAGATAGTAGGTTCTATCTGTGAATCTTTTGCTACTCATGTTGATCTCCCTAAGGAGAAGTGGTTTAAATATCATCCTCCCATTGAAGTGAAAGTAGTAGAACCTATTAAAGTTGAAGGAAATTATTACTTATAATGTTGATCCTATTCTTCCTACCACTTATATTGAGAAACCACCCTTTCCAGTTAGAGTAAAGGATCATGCTAAAGCTTCAAATGTGGTTCGTAAGAGTAATGCAAGAACACCTACACCCCCTGAACAAATTGCTATGGTCAAAGATCTCTTGGTCGATAATATTGATGGGCATGTTATTTACTTCTGTGATGAAGCTGCTAGAATTGCTAGACCGGATATTAAAAATAAACATAGACCTGTTGTTGGCATGCCTGTTGTTTTTTGTTAAAACAGGAGATCATTGTTATCATGGCTTATGTGATATGGGTGCTAGTGTGAGTGCAATACCTCATTCCTTATACAAAGAAATTATGCATGATATTGTTGGGGTCTATGGTAGGGTGTGTCGACTACAAGTTAAAATTTCCTATGCGCAGAACAACCAGGAACATGCTACGGGAATGGATCACAGATTGTTACCACTAGACGCGCGGTGCCGTGCATCGGAAGTAGAGTTGAGGCAGCGTGTTCCCGGAGTCGTATCCTCCTTGCCGGTCTCCCACGTAGCCGATCGGATCCTGCGAACAGGTTGGCCGGAGCGGCGCAAGTGCATCGCCTCTAACGGTATCTGCGCATGCAGGAGGAACGTCATGCAGCGGACTACTAGGTCCGATCACACAACCAGCGGCGAGTGGAGGTGGCTATTCACAACACATGCAAACCCTAGTGACAGCTCCGAAGCAATCAACCCCCATGAGTGTGCTGCACCTCCACTTTATATAGGCGCCCGTAGCGAGCTCAACCCTTGGGCCTCCCACGGACCCTAAAGCCCAAAATCTGTTCAGCCGGGATCCGAGTCCGAGTAGGGTCACATCTGACTTGTGGAGTCCGATTCGGCCTCACATGTTCCTTCCCTTAAGCGTGCGGCCCATTAGGTTCAAGTGACTTGGCCTCAGTTCGGATCACCTCCGAACTGCATAGTTGGTAGCGGCCTCTAGCAAGGCATGCCGACCACCAATCACACTATGAAGCCGGTTGGCGAATCTATACATCACACTTCCATTCCCTTTGCCACACGATATATATTGTTGGGCTCAAGGCGAGTCTGTCATCCTTGTGCTATCCCAACCTCTTTCTCGTTCCAGTGATACCGACCATAAACCAGATTATCTCATAATCCTTGTCGAATCACCATGCTTATGCTAGTCAGATCACACGAGGGCCCCATAGTATATCTCTCCTGATCGGAGGGGCAAATCCCATCTTGCTCGACCATGTCTCGCAGCATGGGTCTGGACAAACCCAAAGCCTACCTTTGTAACTACCTAGTCATGGAGTAGCGTTTGGTCGGCCCAAAGCAAGTCTGTCACCATCCCGAGTACATGCGTCAACTCAGGTCTTAGGACTTAGAATGTATGTTGTACTAGAGACTCACAGACGACATATCGCTGTGTCTCATAGTTGGGTCTGTCTGACTCGGACCTTATCTCGACTCAGATTCGACCAGATCCTTCCGAGTCCATATTATCCGGTTAGCATCCAATGCTCCATGGCTAGTGAGACCAAGCCATCCACCGTGTCATATGCTAGTCTAGTCCGACATGTGCCCACACGTCACTTGCGACTAGGGACAATTTAGGATGTATCATACAACACAAGATCTCACAGACAAGTCACGTACTTGCCAACAAATATCATTGATTACAACCAAGGACTATCTTTATTCATAAACACATAGGAAATATCATCATACATGATTGCTTCTAGGGCATATCTCCAACAGATATTGCACCTGCTGGATTAGAAGGTATTGATGTTACTATCAAGCTTGCCAATAGAGACACTATTTCACCAATTGGGATTGTTAGAGACGCTGAAGTCTTGTGTGGGAAAATTAAATACCCTATTGATTTTCTTGTTCTTGGTTCCCCATAAGATGACTTTTGTCCCATTATATTTGGTAGACCCTTCTTGAATACTGTTAATGCTAAGACAGACTGTGAAAAGGATATTGTTACTGTTAGTTTAGGGGATATGTCTCATGATTTTAATTTTGCTAAATTTCATAGACAACCCCATGATAAATAATTGCCTAGTAAAGATGAAATTATTGCTCTTGCTTCTATTGCTTTGCCTCCTAATGATCCTTTAGAACAATTTTGCTCGGCCATGAAAATAATATGTTTATGAATGGAAGAAGGGAAATAGATGAAGTATTCTTTAAGCAAGGACCTATTTTGAAACACAACTTGCCTGTTGAAATCCTAGGGGATCCTCCTCCACCCAAGGGTGATCCCGTGTTTGAGCTTAAACAATTACCTGATACTCTTAAATATTCTTATCTTGATGAAAAGAAGATATATCGTGTTATTATTAGTGCTAACCTTTCAGAGCATGAAGAAGAGAAATTATTGAAAACATTGAAGAAGCACCGTGCTGCCATTGGATATACTCTTGATGATCTCAAGGGCATTAGTCCCACTCTATGTCAGCACAAAATAAAATTGGAGAAAGATGCTAAACCAGTTGTTGATCACCAACGAAGGTTAAATCCTAAGATGAAAGAAGTGCTAAGAAAGGAAATACTAAAACTTCTGGAGGCAGGTATAATTTATCCTGTCGTTGATAGTCAGTGGGTAAGTCCCGTTCATCGTGTCCCTATAAGAAGGGAGGTATTAATGTTGTTCCTAATGATAAGGATGAATTGATCCCACAAAGAATTTTTACAGGTTATAGAATGGTAATTGATTTATGCAAATTAAATAAAGCTACTAGAAAGGATCATTACCATCTACCTTTTTTTGATCAAATGCTAGAAAGACAATCCAAACATACACATTTTTTGCTTTCCATATGGCTGGTTTCTCTCAAATACCTATGTCGAAAGAGGATCAGGAAAAGACCACTTTTACTTTCCCTTTTGATACTTTTGCTTATAGACGTATGCCTTTTGGTTTATGCAATGCACCTGCTACCTTTCAAAGATGTATGACTGCTATATTCTCTGAATTTTGTGAAAAGATTGTTGAGGTTTTCATGGATGATTTCTCCGTTTATGGAACTTCTTTTGATGATTGCTTAAGCAACCTTGATCGAGTTTTGCAGAGATGCGAAGAAACTAATCTTGTCTTGAATTGGGAGAAGTGCCACTTTATGGTTAATGAAGGTATTATCTTGGGGCATAAAATTTCTGAAAGAGGTATTGAAGTTGATAAAGCTAAAGTAGATGCTATTGAAAAGATGTCGTGTCCTAAAGATATCAATGGTATAAGAAGTTTTCTTGGTCATGCTGGTTTCTATAGGAGGTTTATTAAAGACTTCTCTAAAATTTCTAGGCCTCTCACTAATCTCTTGCAAAAAGATGTTCCTTTTGTTTTTGATGATGATTGTGTAGAAGCATTTGAAATACTTAAGAAAGCCTTGATTTCTGCACCTATTGTTCAGCCACCTGATTGGAATTTACCCTTTGAAATTACGTGTGATGCTACTGATTATGCTGTAGGTGCTATTCTAGAACAAAGGGTTGATAAGAAATTAAATGTTATCCAATGTGCTAGTAAAACTCTAGACAGTGCCTAGAGAAATTATGCTACTACTGAAAAAGAATTTTTAGCAGTTGTACTTGCTTGTGATAAGTTTAGACCTTATATTGTTGATTCCAAAGTAATTGTTCACACTGATCATGCTGCTATTAAATATCTTATGGAAAAGAAAGATGCTAAACCTAGACTTATTGGATGGGTCCTCTTGCTTCAAGAATTTGATTTGCATATTATTGATAGAAAAGGAGCTGAGAACCCCATTGCAGATAACTTGTCTAGGTTAGAGAATGTTCTTGATGACCCACTACCTATTAATGATAGCTTTCCTGATGCACAATTAGCTGTCATAAATGCTTCTCGTACTGATCCATGGTATGTTGATGACGCAAATTAGATTGTTGCTAAATTCATACCACCTAGTTTCACATACCAGCAAAAGAAAAGAAATCTATGATTTAAGACATTACTTTTGGGATGACCCACACCTTTATAAAGAAGGAGTAGATGGTGTTATTAGACGTTGTGTACCTGAGCATGAACATGAACAGATCCTACGCAAGTGTCACTTCGAGGCTTACGGAGGACACCACGCCGGAGATAGAATTGCACATAAGGTATTGCAATCCGGTTTTTATTGGCCTACTCTCTTCATAGATGCTCGTAAGTTTGTCTTGTCTTGCAATGAATGTCAAAGAATTGGTAATATTAGTAGATGTCAGGAAATGCCTATGAACTATTCACTTGTTATTGAACCATTTGATATTTGGGGCTTCGATTATATGGGGCCTTTTCCTTCCTCCAATGGGTATACACATATTTTAGTTGCTGTTGATTACGTTACTAAGTGGGTAGAAACTATCCCAACTAGTAGTGCTGATCATAACACTTCAATTAAGATGCTTAAAGAAGTTATTTTCCCGAGGTTTGGAGTCCCTAGATACTTAATGACCGATGGTGGTTCACATTTTATTCATGGTTCTTTTCGTAGTCTCTTTCATAAAATGCTTGCTAAGTATGATGTTAATCATAGAATTGCATCTACATACCACCCTCAGTCTAGTGGTCAAGTAGAATTGAGTAATAGAAGGGACAATTGCATTTTTACCCCTAGTTGGTTCCTACCCATGGGTTTTGCCCTTACTTTTTGAGCTTGCTCAGTTTTGCCCTTACTTTTTCCATCGAGATCCCTCGAATGCCCTTTGGCCGTTTGACCAAAACTTTGAAAATTTATAATTAATCCATATGAACTCAGAAAAATGCAAATAAGATATCAAAATGTTTAGATAAACGTTACCTTTATGTGCATATCATTTGCATTCAGGAAAAAAGCATTGTTTAAACTACATGAGGTAATTAATGTTATTACCATTATTAAAAATAAATAGGTATAAACAATATTTTTTTTCATGAATAAAAATTACATGCAAATGTAGGTGATGTTTTCTGAACATCCTGATAACTTATTTGCATTTTTCTGTGTTCGTATCAACTTGTTATGAATGTTCTAATGACTTTGACCATTATTTGGAAACTTCATAACAAGTTGATACAAACTCAGTAAATGCAAATAACGTATCAGGATGTTCAGAAAACATCACCTACATTTGCATATAATTTTTATTCAAGAAAAATATATTGTTTATACCTATTTATTTTTAATAATGTTAATAACATTAATTACCTCGGGTAGTTTAAATGATGCTTTTGTCCTGAATGCAAATGATATGCCCATAAAGGTAATGTTTATCTGAACGTTTTGATATCTTATTTCCATTTTTCTGAGTTCATATGAATTAGTTATGTATTTTCAAAGTTTTGGTCAAACGGTCAAAGGGCATTCGAGGGATCTCGACGGAAAAAGTACGGGCAAAACTGAGCAAGCTCGAAAAGTAAGGGCAAAACCCGTGGGTAGGAACCAACTAGGGGTAAAAATGCAATTGTCCCGTAATAGAAAGATTAAATTGATCTTGCAAAAGACTGTTAATAGATCTAGAAAGAATTGGTCCAAGAAACTTGATGATGCATTATGGGCCTATAGAACTGCCTATAAAAATCTTATGGGTATATCTCCGTATAAAATGGTTTATGGAAAAGCATGTCACTTACCTATCGAACTAGAACATAAGGCATATTAGGCTATTAAAGAGCTCAATTATGATTTCAAACTTGCCGGCGAGAAGAGGTTATTTGACATTAGCTCACTTGATGAATGGAGAACCCAAGCCTATGAGAATGCCAAGTTGTTTAAAGAAAAAGTTAAAGATGGCATGACAAAAGGATACAAAAGCACGAGTTTAATGTAGGTGATTATGTTTTGCTATACAACCATTGTCTAAGATTTTTTGCAGGAAAACTTCTCTCTAAATGGGAAGGTCCTTACATTATCGAGGAGGTCTATCGTTCCGATGCCATCAAAATCAACAACACCAAAGGCACAAATCCGAAGGTGGTGAATGGTCAAAGAATCAAACATTATATCTCAGGTAATCCCATAAATGTTGAAACCAATGTTATTGACACCGTAACCCCGGAGGAGTACATAAGGGACACTTTCCAGAATGTTTCAGACTCCAAAAAGGAATAGGTATGTGGCACGGTAAGTAAACCGACTCCAAAACTGTTCAAATAGCAATTTCTCTCCGTTTTCGAATATTTAAAAAATTAGGAAAATTAAAAGTAGTCCAAAAGACACATGAGGCGTCCACGAGGGTGAAGAGCGCGCCCTACCCCCTGGGCGTGCCCCTGCCTCGTGGCCACCTCGTGTGCCCTCCGGACTCCGTTTTCTTGCATGATACTTTATATGGTCGGTAAAAATTCATTATATAATCTCCCGAAGGTTTTGACCACCGTACCACGACAAAATCTCCTGGTTCGTTCTAAGGTGTTTTCTGCCAGAGTTTTTCAAGGTCAGGCATCATGTCGTCCCCCACCTCCAACAATGTGGGCGATGATGCTTGGCTAATGAAGATAGAGACGAAGCGAGAAGAGCTCGGGGAAATGAAGGAAGGTGACAAGATCAAGAAAGCCGCGGAAGATCAAGTCCTGGCAGTAGAAGAAGAAGACATCCTTCAACCTTACTACAATCATCTCACCCTTACCAAAATTGAAGCTTTCAAGATGATTGAAATAGTTCCCATACAAAACAAGTATCTCATGCATGAAAATATTTTGTTGCAAGAGCATATCACCGCACTCAAGGGAATTATCCGCAAATTGTAGCATCTCCTACGCTTGTTGTGCGACACTACGTCATCAACAACTCCATCACCACCACCTCTAGAGAAAGAGACATAAACACGTGGATATGGGCACTCCCCTTGGCAAATGCCAAGCTTGGGGGAGGTGCCCCGGTATCGTATCACCATCACACTTCTATCTTTACCGTTTTTCTTAGTTCGATCCTTTTGGTTATATCTTGATCTAGTAGAATAAAGTTTATTATGATCTAGCTTTGAGTTTTGTTTTGATCTCTATCTATGTAATCGAGTCCGTGAGCTATATATAATAAAGATTAGTTTTGAGTTGAGTGCTTTCCTATCTTGATATGATCTTGAGGGAATAAAAGAAAGAATAAAAAGAAATAAAAAGATCATTTTGATCTTATGGAGAGTAAGTACTTCACATATAAAGAGTAAGATGAATAAAAGTTGTTGAGAGTTGACAAACATAGTTTCGGTCATAGTTGCAATTAATAAGAAGTAATAAAGAAAAAGAGGTTTTCACACATAAATACACTATCTTGGACATCTTTTATTATAGTGAGCACTCATTAAAATATGACATGCTAAAAAGTTGATGTTGGACAAGGAAGACAACATAATGAGTTATGTTTTCTTATATCTGAAAAAGTTATATTGTCATGGATCATCCAACATGTTAAGCTTGCCTTCCCCCTCATGCTTGCCAAATTCTTTGCACCAAGTAGAGATACTACTTGTGCTTCCAAACATCCCTAAACCCAGTTTTGCCATGAGAGTCCACCATACCTACCTATGGATTGAGTAAGATCCTTCAAGTAAGTTGTCATCGGTGCAAGCAATAAAAATTGGTCTCTAAATACGTATAATTTATTAGTGTGAAGAAAATAATCTTTATACGAGCTTGTGATATGGAAGAAATAAAAGTGAGGGACTGCATAATAAAGGTCCCTATCACAAGTGGCAATATAAAGGGACATTCTTTTGCATTAAGATTTTGTGCATCCAACTATAAAAGCGCATGACAACCTCTGCTTCCCTCTGTGAAGGGCCTATCTTTTATTTTTACCATCTACCTTTATACAAGAGACATGGTGATCTTCACCTTTCCTTTTTACACTTTATCGTTTGGCAAGCACTTTGTGTTGGAAAGATCCTGATATATATATATCCACTTGGATGTAGGTTCTCATAAAGTATTATTGTTGACATTACACTTGAGGTAAAAGGTTGGGAGGCAAACTATAAGCCCCTATCTTTCTCTGTGTCCGATTGAAACTTCGTACCCATAAGTATCGCGTGAGTGTTAGAAATTGTGAAAGACTAAATGATAGTTGAGTATGTAGACTTGCTGAAAAGCTCCTATTGACTCTTTCCGATGTTATGATAAATTGCAATTGCTTCAATGACCGAGATCATAGTTTGTTAGTTTTCAATGAAGTTTCTGATTCATACTTTACATTGTGAGTAGATTGTTACTTAAACATAAGAAATCATATGACAATATATGTTGATGTTCTAAAGATGATCATGATGCCCTCATGTCCGTATTTTATTTTATCGACACCTCTATGTCTAAACATGTGGACATATTTTTCGATATCGGCTTTCGCTTGAGGACAAACGAGGTCTAAGCTTGGGGGAGTTGATACGTACATTTTGCATCATGTTTTTATATCAATATTTATTGCATTAAGGGCTGTTAATACACATTATATCACAATACTTATGCCTTTTCTCTCTTATTTTATAAGGTTTACACAAAGAGGGAGAATGCCGGCAACTGGAATTCTGGGCTAGAAAAGGAGGAAATTTAGAGACCTATTCTGCACAAATCCAAAAGTCCTGAAACTCCATGAAAGTCAGTTTTGGAATATATCAAAAATATTGGGCAAAGAAAGCACTAGAGGGGGGCCACCCACCAGCCACGAGGGTGGAGGGCGCGCCCCATGCCTCGTGGGCCACCTGGCAGGCCCCCGACGTCCATCTTCTGCTATATGGTGCCTTTTGCCCGGGAAAAAATCAGAAGGAAGTTTTCGGGATGAAGCGCCGCCGTCTCGAGGCGGAACTTGGGCAGGACCAATCGGCTCCGGCGGAGCTATTCTGTCAGGGAAACATCCCTCCGGTAGGGGGAAATCACCGCCATCGTCATCACCATCGATCCTATCAACGAGAGGGGGTCAATCTCCATCAACATCTTCACCAGCACCATCTCCTCTCAAACCCTAGTTCATCTCTTGTATCCAATCTTTGTCTCAAAACCTCAGATTGGTACCTGTGGGTTGCTAGTAGTGTTGATTACTCCTTGTAGTTGATGCTAGTTGGTTTATTTGGTGGAAGATCATATGTTCAGATCCTTAATGCTATTCAATACCCCTCTGATTATGAACATGAATATGATTTGTGAGTAGTTACGTTTGTTCCTGAGGACATGGGAGAAGTCTTGTTATAAGTAAGCATGTGAATTTGGTATTCGTTCGATATTTTGATGAGATGTATGTTGTCTCTCCTCTAGTGGTGTTATGTGAATGTCAACTACATGACACTTCACCATGATTTGGGCCTAGGGTAAGGCATTGAGAAGTAATAAGTATATTATGGGTTGCTAGAGTGACAGAAGCTTAAACCCTAGTTTATGCGTTGCTTTGTAAGGGGCTGATTTGGATCCATATGTTTCATGCTATGGTTAGGTTTAACTTAATTCTTATTTCATAGTTGCGGATGCTTGCGAGAGGGGTTAATCATAAGTGGGATGCTTGTCCAAGGAAGGGCAGTACCCAAGCACCGGTCCACCCACATATCAAATTATCAAAGTAACGAACACGAATCATATGAGCATGATGAAAACTAGCTTAACGATAATTCCCATGTGTCCTCGGGAGCCCTTTGCTTTATATAAGAGTTTGTCCAGGCTTGTCCTTTGCTACAAAAAGTATTGGGCCACCTTGCTGCACCTTAGTTACTTTTGTTACTTGTTACCTGTTACGAATTACCTTATCACAAAACTATCTGTTACCGATAATTTCAGTGCTTGCAGAGAATCCCTTACTGAAAACCGCTTGTCATTTCTTTCTGCTCCTCGTTGGGTTCGACACTCTTACTTATCGAAAGGACTATGATAGATCCCCTATACTTGTGGGTCATCACCCCGGTCTCCCATCGGAGCGGCGGCCAATGGATGCCGAGAAGGGCCGGCTCCTCTTCTTCCTCCTCCCGCTCCTCCTCCCACTCCACCGGGTCGTCAGGGTTGTTCGACATCAAGGATGAGCCCGTGGATATCGCGGAGACATCACTCGGCCAGCGCACCCGCAGCACCGGCATCGTCAGCAACGAGGGCGGGCGCGCCTCCTCCTCGGCTCCTTCCTGCTTCGTCAAGCCGAAAATGGAGCCGGGGCTCGCCATCCTGAAGACGGAGCCAGGGCTCGCCACCCTGAAGACGGATCCAGGGCTCGACGATGCGACGGCCTTGAAGTGGGTGAGCCAAGACTGGGCACGGACGGAGCTGGAGCGCCAGCATCGCCCCTTTGAGCAGTTCGCCACTCGGCACCGTGGCCGCGATGAGGGAGGCCTCATCATCCTCGACAACGACAGCAACGACGACACGCCGCCACTGGTCCGCCAAGGTGACCCCATGCAGGGGTCCAGCACGGGCGACCGCATGAAGGAGGAGAAGGACGACGAGGACAATGGCGGCGGCGGCGGCGACGGTGACTTCGCCTCTCTCATCGCGTTATTCGGCCTGCAGTCGTGGCCTCTTTGTTTTTTCTAAGTATTTTATCTATGTAAAAAACCATTTCAGTTCACCGAGGTAATGTACTGTTTCGCCGAATATTTGTCCCGTTCGCCAAATTTTAGTCAAATAAATGTTCCAAAAAGTTAAAAACAGGTGCCTGGGGCCGACCCTAGGGGCGTCGGCTGGGAACCCGATCGCCCCGAGGCCGATTTTAGCGCTGGTTCGCCCCCAGACAACAATTTTTCGAGCCTCCTAGGGGGCCAACGGTTGGAGATGCTCTAAGTTATAACTTCTCGTTGATATCTGTTTCAATAGCTTGACAATTGAGAGTGTTTTTATTTGGATCAAGACAACTGAAAGTTGGAGACACACAATGTCAAATAAGGGCTTGTTTGGTTCATGACTAATTTTGCCACAACTAAGCTTTGGTAAAGTGTGGCTACCATAAAAAGTGTGGCTAACAATATGGCCATCACAAATGTGGCAAGACTTGGGCAAAAAAATGAGCCTATAACATGTGGACCATGTAGCTAGAAAAGTGTGGCAAGCCATAAGTGTTGCAATAAACACATGCTAAATCTTCCTATATGCCTCATTCTTTCACCTACCCATTGTATATATTCCCAAGATTTGTAGCCTTTCAACATCATACTACCGATGGAGCAGGCGCATATGCTTCAGAACATTATATGCTTGAATTGACGGGCTCGAAGCTGATTTTTGTGCTCCACACGTAGTTGAACGTGGCCGTTTCCTGATGCACCGACTGGCCTCCATTGAGGGTGCAAAGCACGTTGTCTTCATCATCCGGCGTGATTACGCCAGTTGGATCGACATTGATGGAGGAGTTGAACCCCTTGCATTCCAACTTCACGTTAATCTGTGCCCAGGTGAACTGTTCTCCACCGTCACCCAATATTGCGGGTACCCTCTATCTTTCCAAGCACTGTGGTCTAGGTGACAGCGAGATCGGATAGAGGGCAGGGTTGTGCATCGCCTGCATTATCCAAGAATTAGTTCATGGTGTTTGCTTTGGTGTCCAGAAATACAAAAAACCATGCACGCATACATATAAAATGAAGACTTTAAGATTTTCAGCGCAAAACTATGATATGTCGAGGTACTTGTGTGCCAAGACATTACATATAAATGCATACCTTGGTTGCTAAAGGAAAGCAACAAACAAGCCGCAAGGATCAGTACGAGCTTGGCCTCCATGCTAGATTGCTAGTCACTAAGATGTGCACACAATTGCTCTCTCTTATGTTGTACTCTTTTCTCTTATCTATCTCCAATTGGAGCATCTTGACTCGTTGGCACCCCCAGGGGCCATTTTTTCAGCCGGTTGGGGTCATGCCGGTGGAAATTTTGCCGGGCGCG
>NC_041383.1:92061703-92076321 GCF_002162155.2 Triticum dicoccoides
GGGTTGTTTCCCAGGCATGCCCCCACCTAATAGTAAAAGACAAGAGATATGAGAGGAAAAAGAGATAAATAGTGGGTGAGCTTAAGGCATGCATGTGGGTGTGTGTGAGAGAGAGAGAGAGTGGGAGGCTGACAGTGGGCCTGTTGCATGCAAATAATAGCGCCGATGCCCTGGGCGGACCCCTGGCTCCCTGGGTTTGGGTTGGGATCGCCGGATGTATTTCAGGCCAAATCCAGCGCTAAACGAGATGGTGGGGGTGTGACTGGGGTAATTTTTCACTACCGGCGCTAAAAAAGGCCTGGGGGGCGTCCTGGAGGGCTGGGTGGAGATGCTCTCACCACACAAGGATCTCATTTGCATGCCTAGCCGTAGCCTTTTCTTGTCATTCCTGTTGATGCACTGTGACGCTACCTCGTAGCTCATCAACTCATATTTTGTTTATTTGTTTAATTATATGTCAGGTAATTAATGAAATAGATGATGAAATTGTCTCTTATCTTTTTTAAGTAACTCCGAAAGGGTCTCAAATCCTTAAAAAAAATTGTCCGGCTAATTAGTGAAACACCGGACGAAAACCATCAAAACCCGTCCACAAGACAAGGCACCCGGTCGCCCTGGCTACCACATTGCTGACATCCCTTATCTAGTGCTTGTGTTATTATCCAACTGAAATTCTTTTCACCGGCAAAAAATAATCCAACTGAATGTTCCTGAGACTATACTCATGCACACCTACCCATTGATACTGAGTAGTACGATAAGGTTCTCATTTTAACTTTCCTTTTCTTTCATGCCATCCTCACACATAGGCCCGCCATAGTTGCACGGGAAGGAGATGGCCATGCTTGCAGGGATGCATGCTTGTGCGGGATAAGATGACGCGGAGTGTCAACACTTTATCAGTGCACCGGTGAACTACGGGTCAGTTCTTTTGGGTGGCTTAAAAAATAGGGCAGCGCTACACGTCCGCCAATGGATAATCTAAAAAGATCCACCGCCTCAACAACCATTAGATCTAGCACCATCAACGGTCCAACCTCGCCCTCATCATTGCAATGGAGCACATGTTGCACAAACCCTTTTGCAACATTGGTGTTGTTGCAGAATTTTTGTTCGTCTTCACTTTTCTGCAACATGGGTGTTGTTGTGGAATAAACTTTTGCACACATAGATGATGCTGCAGAATTTTTTTTGTCTTCACTTTTCTGCGACATGGATGTTGTTGCAGAAGGAACTTTTGCAACATACATGTGTTGCAGAGTTTTTTTTCATCTTCAATTTTCCGTAGCATGGTGTTGTCGTAAAAGAAACTTCTACAACACGGATGACATTGCAGAAAAAATGAAAAGGAAGTTACAGAAATGTCGACATCGTCACCGACAACACCGCTGTCGTTCGCCACCAAGCACGAGACCATCAACCTCCAAGCTCCTGTCTCGAGCGCCACCAATCCCCACCGCCAGTCGCATGGGCCAGCGAGCTCGTATGCTAGCTGCTGCTTGCATGCTACCTCCATGTACGCCCATGGTCGGGTTGGGGAAGGACATGGCCGGGTTGTGGTGTCCATCAAAGGCTTGCATGGCCATATATGCTCGCAGGCCGGTGGGCATGGGCTAGTGATGTTCTGCTTGCATGCGTGCTGGAGGAGGCTGGATGGTTGGGGAAGAAGGAAGAAGCCAAGGATAAAAATGTGGCTGGGAGTGATCGGACGAGAAGATAAGGCAACACACGAAGTGGTGCATGGGCCCACTACTGGGACACGCGTCATTCGTGAGAGGTGGCGGATGAGCGAGAGAAAAACCGTCGGTTGACAATGAGCGTTTGCCTAAAAAATAAGTTGTTTCTCCTCAGGTAAAAAAAAGTTGCCCCTTAAATTTGTTGAGACTTTTAAATTAATTATGTTATAATAGGTTTAGAAGCCTCAATGAATAAGAGAGGCGACTTATAGAAAAACCAGGCTCAACACGTATGGCATGCAAATCTGTAAACCGTGCTGTGACCGTCAATTTGACCGATCCCTCGTAAATAAAATGTAAGGCGTCCCAGATAAAAAACTAGCGAGATGGCGGCTTATTTTTTGGCGGATGGTAGGAATCATCCGGTTGATATGCGCGAGAAATCATTTGAGTCACTAGCCACCCGATCAATCCAGCAGCACACGTCTTCAGTCGTACGATCCGCAGAGTAAGTCAGCCTCGCTCAGCCTTTTCGACAAGTGACAACACACATCACGTGGGTTGTGGCCATCGGGACTGGTTTAATTTTTTCTTTTAGATGACTGGAAATTGTTGTGCAACAACTTGAGTATCTTCATGGAACCAGGTAGGTTCTTCAATACGGTTGCTGTCGGATTACGGGTTCCGCAAACCCTTGAGAGGTTCGAACTCTGGGGTGCGTGCGGAAATCTCAACCTACCCAGCCTGCCTACTCGCGAGTCTCCTAAGCCTAGCACGACGAGCTCGAAGAGACAGAGACACAACAGTTTATCCTGGTCCGGACCATCTTGCGGTGTAATACCCTACTCCAGCATTTTGGTGGATTGCCTCGAAGGGCTGAGGATGAACTAGTATAGTGGATCAACTAGTCTCAGGAGGTGAGGTGTTCTTGTGCTCAAGAGAGCTGGTGAGGTGGTCAGATGAGAATGGATCCTCTCTCCCCGTGCTGAACTAGATGCCTCTCTATGGTGGTGGCTATGAGCAACTCTAGCAGACCCCGCATCCTGCCGGCCCGCAAAACGCATTTGCAGTTCGGGGGAAACCGCTTTTGCGGGCTGGCTCGGACCGGCGCAGATGCAGACCCCCCAAAAGGACCCGTATAAAAGGATATTCACGGAATACACTTTTTTACGGGCCGGCTTATGTGGGGTCTGTTTGGACACCGCCCCATCGACTCGGAAACAGAAAAAAACTCAATTCTCACATTTGACATAAGTTTCCACAAATAAGTTCAAATTCAAACAACATAACACAATTTTAGGCGCAAATAAAAGCCAAGTTCAATATGAGAAACACAAAAGAGGGCCTTGCAAAAGTTACGGCCATGTCCGACATCATCTTGGTCAACCTTCACTCCGAGCCATCGAGTCCACCTTGAAGTTCATCGACACCACCGAATCCACCTCCGGCGCTTGTTCCAACTCCCGCACCGAAATCATCGACATTGCCACCATGTGGAGCAGAGAAAACATCTCCCGAACTGTAACACAGACCGGCCGACGCGACCATCCTCCTCTTCAAGATTTCTCTCCTTGCCATATCATGCCATGTTTTGGTGAGGTTGTCCATGTCATCGCAGTTCATTGACATGATCTTGTTCTCTTCGGTGAGCAACAAAGACATGGATTTGTTTTCAGCGGCGCGTGCTCTTCTCTCCTTAATGGCAGCTTTGTGGAGATCCTCTTGCTTGAGCAATTGCCACTTTTCTTGCTTCTATTTTGCCTTCTTCTTGGCCAACTCTTTCTTGATCTCTAATGACTTCAACAACATCAACTCGTTTGATTGCACCATGGCATCAATCTTCTCCCTCAAGCTCAATGCTTCTAGCTCTATCTTCATCTTCTCCTTAGTCTTCTTGTCGCCATCGGGCTTGTTCAAATTTCATGGGCCATCATCATCCTCATCTTCTTCCATGTTTACAAGCGAGCCTCTCTTCGGTGGAGATTCTTTGTCGATCAACTTCCACTTCTCGCACTTTTGGAGCAAGTCCCAACAATGCTATAGTTTGAAGAATTTGCCTTCTAAAGCTTCCATGCTTTGTATCTATGTTGGGCAATCTTGTCCTACACAATGTGAAGAAAAAAGTGATGTAATCAATTCTCATGATGCAAATATGATTATGTACAACTTGAACAAAGGCAAAACAAACTCACATAGTCGGATTCCACGGTACCACTTGGAGGTGCATTTCGTACTTGCTCCAAGCAAGCAGCCCAACGACTGCACATAGGCTTGATGTTCTCCCAACGGCCTTGAAGTGACCGAAATGTGCGAGGAGTCCTATTGGGATACTTTGCCATGATGCGGAAGTACTGATTTTCGATCCTTTGCCAATATCTCTTGGCGGTTTGAGAAGTACCCGTGCATGCATCAAGAGACACTACACTCCATGCTTGGATCAAAGCTTGATCTTCCAAGATCATGTAGTTCGAGGAGAGCACGATAACAAGTCACGAGCTAGCAACAAATGGCGAAAACAAAAGGTAAGCACGATGACCAAAGATGCATACCTTCCGGCCATTTCGTCGAACACCTCGCTTGCGGGGGGAGCATCGCTGTTGGACGACATTGGCGTGGCACTTCTTGCCGGGATGGAGTTCAAGGATGAAGGAGGCGCCTTGTTTGTAGCCGGATTCCTCTTCCTCTTGCCGGCCGTGGCCTTGGTCACCTTCTCCGCCGCCGGCCGAGATCGCGCAACAGTGTTGGCGCAGGGAGCGCGAGCCTTGGCGTAGGGGGCTGCCGGATTCCCGCCCTGCATGACCATGTTACCTGTCGCTTGTGGGCAGGCGCGGTGATAGCTTGACCGACGGTGGGGCTGTCGGTGTCAAAACTGGCGGATCTTGGGTAGGGGGTCCCGATCTGTGCGTCTTAGGCTGATGGTAACAGGAAGCAAGGGACACAATGTTTACCCAGGTTCGGGCCCTCTCGATGGAGGTAAAACCCTACTTCCTTAATTCTTGATTAATGTTGAAGATATGAGTAGTACAAGAGTAGATATACCACGAGATCGTAGAGGCTAAACCCTAAGAGCTAGCCTATGATGGTATGATTGTAATTGTGATCGGCCTTCTAAGGACCATGCTCTCCGCTTTATATAGACACCAGAGAGCTAGGGTTTACATGGAGTCGGTTACAAGGAAGGAAACATAATATCCGGATCACCAAGCTTGTCTTCCACGCAAAGGAGAGTCCCATCCGGACACGAGCCGAAGTCTTGAGTCTTGTATCTTAACGCTTCTATAGTCCGGACGATGTATATAGTCCGGCTGTCCAGATACCACCTTATCTAGGACTCCCTCAGTAGCCCCTGAACCAGACTTCAATGACGATGAGTCCAGCGCGCATTCTTGTCTTCGGCATTGCAAGGCAGGTTCCTCCTCCGAATACTCCAAGGTTATTATCGAACACGTAGGCCGTGTCCGGATCTGCAAAATGATCTTCACATACCCGAGCATAAATCTGTTCTGCTGGCAATTTTTGCACGTCGTGCCCTTGCATTGTGGCCTGGTCCAACATGAACCGGCGCTTCCTGCTCCACCTCGACTCGCGTTGCGAGGCGGTTTTATCGGCATGTCCTGCCAAAGCAGAGATCGTGTCCCTCTTAACACGGGATCTTCATTAACGTGGGCATATGTGACCCCACGGGGACCGTTGGTATGATTCTGTGTATTTCAGATAAGTCTCAAGTGGTCACGCTGAGGACTCTTGGTATTCATCCCTTTTATAAAGGGGTCAAGGCCTACGCCTCTTCTCCACCTCTCCTGCTCCTTTTCGCACCTTGAGCTCCAGCACTTAAAACCTAAGCTCCAACACCCCAGATCCCCCAGTATGTCCGGATCTGACGCAACAGGCCAGTGGGTGGCCTCCTCGATTCAGGAGGAGGATATTGCGAAGCTTAGGGAGGTCGGATACCTGACCGCCAATGTCCAGCATAGGCTTCCTGCTCTGGGGCAAGTTATCCCCACGCCGGAGCCCAACGAGAGCGTCGTGTTTATCCCTCACTTCCTCCGAGGCCTAGGCCTCACCCTCGACCCCTTTGTGAGGGGACTCATGTTCTACTACGGCTTGGATTTCCATGATCTGGCTCCAGACGCCATCCTCCATATCTCGTCGTTCATTATCATGTGCGAGGCTTTTCTCCACGTCAACCCACACTTTGGCTTATGGCTTAAGACTTTCAATGTGAAGCTGAAGATGATCGAGGGGCAACATGCGGAGTGTGGAGGCGCCATAATAAGTAGAAACGCTGATGCCCCATGGCCGGAGGGTTCTTTTCCGGAAGTATCCGACGTATGGCAACGGAGATGGTTCTATGTCACTGCTCCCAGAGGCACAAACTGGGTAGCTGCCCCCGAGTTCCGCTCAGGACCTCCGTCACAGTTGGCGTCTTGGACCGATGTGGGACGGAATTATGGGCCTGCTAGCGATGTACCAGAAGTGCAGAATCGCATCCAGGAGCTTATTGAGAGGGACATAAATCTTGTCAGCATAATTCAGGTAATGCTAGTCCGGCGGATGTTGCCGTGCAAACATCGGCCTCTCCGGATGTGGGAGTTTAATCCGGAGGGTCCACGGACTATTAAGCACTTCTTCGGCCTTACGCTCGAAGGGATGTGCAAGTTATTCTTTGGACCACATGTAAAGTGTCCGGACACCACCGAGGATGCGGTCCTAAGCTGCAACTGCCTAGATGCCCAAGTAAGTAACCTTAAAGCCGGACACTTCATTTATATTTATCATAACCATTATTCTGAAAATCCTTCCGTGGCCAGGAATGGCTCAACAAGGTGGAGAGAATTAGGTGTCCGGCGCAACTTCTTGAAGGCTCGCCTGGTCCCACTATTGCAAAGATGCTGGGCCGGGTGCTCAGCAAAATCCCTTCAGGGAAAGGCGAAGGAGAGGGCAGTGAAGCCGAACTTCACGCCCTACGCATCCAGGCCGGGGAAATCGCTACCCATCCTATGGAGGATAGTCGGAATGGGGAGGCCAAAGCCTCCTCCCCACGCGGGAAGAAGAGGGCCGCCTCCGAATATTTGGAGGCGGAGACGCCCAAGCAAGGGAAGAAAACATCACCAGAGGGCTCTGCCGCGAAGGGCACTCTCACCGCGTCATGCCCACTAAGGGGCCAGCCCTCCACTGAGCCATAAGTTATTCATTAATTTGAAGGTGTGATGTTACTCCGAGATCCATAACCAGGACTTCGTCTTTTGTAGTCCAGCGAGCAGCTCTTCTCAACCAGAGTTCATCTTCGGGGGACCTTCGTCCGGAGATGATGGAGAGTGAGAATCCACCCAACTCTCCGCCTCATGAAGCGGGTGACACGGAGGTGTCGTCACGGAGGAGTACGGATCTGCCGATGTCAGAGGCTAACACGTCAACCGCCCTGAGCCCGGAGCGTTTGGCTCCTACGGGGGGCAATGAGAAGGGTCCGGCGCAGTTCAGTGTCCGGCCGGACGTACCGACAGGCCGTCTGGAGTGAGCCACGCTCTCGGAGGAGCACCGCTCTTTAATGAGCACGATGCTCACGAAGATTTCATCCGCTACCAGCGGTTTGAATGAGGCATTTACAAGCCTGCTCAAAGGCTTTGAGGTATGTAGTGAAAAATGCGCAATTTTTTGATTATTAAGCGCGCGCTAGGAGTGCTCCCTATAGATAGTAGCCCCTGAGACTCTGGTTGCCCGCCATAGGCGGCAAACGGGGGATCATATACTAATGGCTGTGCCATTAATGTGCGCAGGTATACAAGGATCCGGCAGCCGACCAGTCTGTTGAAGTTGCCGAACTAAGGAGGCAGATCGGATCAATTGATACCGATATCACGCTGGTGAATAAGCGGCTAGAGGAGTCACAGGGTATGTGCTCGGCTTCCCTTATTATGATGTATAGGGAAATGCAAGAGGGGCATAATATTAATGCCATGTGTTTGCACTGTAGATGGTGCTGCTGCCGTAGAGGCCCTGAGGGCGGAACTTGCTCAAGCCAAGGAACAAGCTCGGGGTAGCAATGCGACTGCCCTAAAGGCGGCCGAAGAATTGAGAGCCGAACAGGCTACTCATCGCCAAAGCGAGGAAAAGATAGCCGAAATGGCTGGGGACTTAAAGAATGCCGCCGACCGGTACGCACTCCTCGAAAAGGAGAATAAGGCTAGTTCGGCCGAGATGGACAAGGCACTTAATGCCGCCAAGGAGATGCGGACCGAGATCCGCAGTATGCGGGAGGAGCTCCAACAGGCCGACAAAATCGTGGGTGGGGGCTCATACTTACTGCGGACGAAGTTCTTGGATCCGAAGTATGCTCCCTTGGCGGGGCTCTTGAGTCCTGCAGATGCATATGCGGACTTGGCAAATAGTACAGCTGACGGTGTCAAGTTCTTCAAGGGTCAAGGCGATGAAGAAGTGGAGAAGCTTTTCTGGTCGCAGTTCAATGCTCCCACTCGCCCGCTGCCGCTGAATGAGAAGGTGGCTGCTATGGCGGAGCTCCACAGGCTGTCCGAGCTTGCAATGCGTTCTGTAATAGACCATCTTTTGCCGAAGGGGCCTAAGCCGGACAACTATTTTGGTTTGGTGCAGCAATTCCTTGGAGTCGTGTCTCGGATTGATGCCATGAGGAGGTCGGCGTGCATAGAGGGTGCGCGGATGGCTCTAGCCCGCGTTAAAGCCTATTGGATGGATATGGAGGCCACTGTAATAGTGACCCAGGATCCGGCGGGAGGCCAATATCCGGCTGAGCACTACTTGGCGCAAGTCACAGAAGGTGCCCGCCTAATAGAGGTGCAGTGCTCGAAGTATGTCTTGTTCGAGTGAGAAGTCGAACCATTGTAGAAAACAATGCTTAGTTTAATTATGAGGCTATGTTTATACTTTTTCCTGGAAGTATGATCGTATCCCCTTTGCGGTTGTTTTTATATGTATAAGTAGTCCGAAAGATAGCAGTCGTTGGCTTCAGCCCCCACGCATATAATGCGGGGGTGTTCGCAAAAAATATGCTTAATCACACTTGATCCAACGTCTTGGTCCATTAAGGAGGTGATCGCACGTCGAACTAGGCAACTGGACTATATAGTTGTAACACTTTCGCTTAGCCATGGGAGTATAATGGTGGGGCTACTATGTAGCCCCTGGTACCTTTGCGTGCATCCGAATACGAGCGCGTGTGTATATGGCCGGGAAACAACCCTTCATTAATGTGGAGGAATCTTCAGGGATTCCGGTGAGTCTTCGAGTGGTTGAACAGTCTCTCGCTGTATCATGACAGTCAGTTTTCGGCTTTCTCTACTGAGGCACTCATCCGGAATAACCAGGGCACAATCGTAGTAGTTCTCCTTTGGCCTGCCTTAGCCGGTGATAACAGAATGTAAGGCGGCAAACCCAGGAGCCGGGCAAACCCAATATTTGACCAAAGACATGATTCGGAGCTGATGCATATACGGCCAAACTCGTGACGCTGAACACTCCCGAGGGTATTCGGTCTTTGTAAAGGAAAAGAGGCTTGACAAGAGCCTATTATAAGCCCTTAATTCCTAGGTACGTGCAATTTAGTCTGCCGTGGCCAAATGCCAATAACGGCAGTATCCTCTGTGGGTATAGAACCCATGGGATGGTTAAACAACAAGAGGCAGTAGAAAAGGTTTACACAGGGGCTTAATCTAAAAGGAAACATGTTGAACGGGGCCCTGCTGCACGTCTGCGCCTTTGTATCCGTTGTGCCGTATCCTGGAAGGGTCTCGCGCGAACATTGTCTGTAAAAAAAAGAAAAACTCGTAGGAGAGTGCAACGTAAGTATGCGATTAATGATAAAAGTGTAAGATGTTGGCCTGCCAATAAGTTCTAGCCAAGTGTGGGGCTGTATTAAATATATACAGCCCCTGGTTTCTATTATGGGATTACATATACAGTGACCTGTTTGAATTTTATTCGGGCTACCGGACTCGTCTAACCGTGTCTGTGGTCGTAATGACCAGTCATGTTTTCTGATATTGGAGGCCGCTTATAGTCCGGCCGCTAGGGCCGTCGCATGTTCCTCTTTGCACGAAGAGCGCTTAGTTATTCCGCTAATGGTGATGATGCCACGGGGACCGGGCATCTTGAGTGTAAGGTAGCTATAGTGCGGCAATGCGTTGAAGCGGGTGAAGGCCGTTCTCCCAAGCAATGTGTGATAGCCGCTTTGGAAAGGTGCGATGGCGAAGAGCAGTTCTTCGCTTCTGGAGTTGCCCGGGGGGGGGGGGGCGAATATTACTTCCAGCGTGACTGAGCCCCTGCCCCTCAACGCCTGGTATCACCCCTTCAAAGGTGGTGTTGCTTTTTCTAATTCTGGATGGGTTTATCCCCATTTTGCGGACAGTGTCCTCGTATATTAAATTGAGACTACTACCGCCGTCCATGAGGACACGGGTGAGATGGTATCCGTCGATTATTGGATCAAGCACCAAGGCCTGTGGTCCTCCGCGCTGAATACTAGTTCGGCCGTCCATGTGGTTGAAAGTGATCGGACGAGACATCCAGTAATGAGATGTAGGTATGATGGGATCTACATCGTGCGCGTCTATGGGCGCACATCCATGCCTTCTCGTGGATGTGTGAGTCGTGTGGATCATGTTTACTATTTTAACCTCTGGCGGGAATTTTTTCTGTCCCCCGGTGTTCGGCTGGCGAGGTTCATCCTCGTCTTCGCTTGGTGTGTCCCTCCCCTTGTGTTCGGCATTTAATTTTCTGGCCTGCTTGAAGACCCAACACTCTCTATGGGTGTGGTTCGCAGGTTTCTGCGGGGTGCCATGAATTTGGCATAGTCTGTGCAGGACTCTGTTTAGACCGGACGGTCCCTCTTTACTGCCTTTGAATGGCTTCTTTTGCTGATCAGGTCGAGAGCCCCTGAATCCTGCATTGACCGTCGTGTTATCCGGGCTCTCTTCCTTGTTTTGGCGTTTGTTTTTATTACGCCGTGGCTTCCCGTTGCCATCCCTTATTTCGGATGTGGTGGGGTTGCTGGTGCCTTTACGGGCCAGCCAGCTATCTTCACCCGCGCAAAAGCGGGTCGTAAGGCTTGTTAAGGCTGCCATTGTCCTTGGCTTTTCTTGGCCGAGGTGTCTGGCAAGCCACTCGTCACGGATGTTGTGTTTGAATGCCGCTAAGGCTTCGACGTCCGGACAATCGACAATTTGATTCTTCTTAGTGAGGAATCTGTTCCAAAGCTTGCGGGCGGACTCTCCGGGCTGTTGGATTATGTGACTTAGATCGTCTACATCTGGAGGCCGGACATAGGTCCCTTGAAAATTGGCCCTGAAAGCGTCTTCGAGTTCCTCCCAACTCCCAATTGAGTTTTCGGGGAGGCTTTTGAACCAGTGTCGAGCGGGTCCCTTCAACTTGACGGGAAGGTATTTGATGGCGTGGAGGTCATCCCCACGAGCCATGTGAATATGCAGGATAAAATCCTCGATCCAGACCCCTGGGTCTGTGGTGCCATCGTATGATTCTATGTTCACAGGTTTGAAGCCTTGTGGGAATTCATGGTCCAGTACTTCTTCGGTGAAGCACAGGGGGTGAGCAGCCCCTCTGTATCTGGACGCACTGTGGCATGTAGTCGGCTGTTGTTGTGTCCGGAGTTTATTCCGGACTGGTATCTGGCTTGTGTGAGCGTTTGGGTGACCATATTCCTTCGTCGGGGTGTGTCTTTTAGGTCCATAGATGGACCTGGCTGCACCGGCCTTCTTATCCAGATGCTCACGTAGATCGTGCGCAGTGTCCGCAGTCTCTCTGTTATGGTTGCGAAGCGGTACGTCTGGTTTCTTGGTCGAATTTTCTTTTGGTGGAACGGCCGCGTCGTCGAATTCTGGCAGTAGCTTGCGCTTCGGATAGCTTTTGGTATGGCGGTCATCACCATATCTTTCTTCGGTGTCTAGCACTTTATTCCATCTTCGACTGAGCTTTTCTTGTGCGGCCTTGAGCCGTTGCTTCTGCGTTTTTAGACTTCTTGCGGTGGCCATAAGCTTTCTGTGGAGGTTGTCTCGTTCCACTTGTTCGTCCGGGATGATGAATGCATCGTCGTCCGGACTGCCTTCCTGTTCTGGGGCGGCTTCATGAGCTCGTCCCTTCGGATCATTGTGATCGGGTATTTGCTTCGAAATTGATTTGGCGTGACCTGGCTCATCCTGCTCCATCGCTGGGTCCATGTGGTCGTTGTTGCTTTCAGAGTTTGCGGGGTATATCGACCCTTTCTTACGCTCTTGTCACTATTTTTGCAATTGCTAGACTTTGAGCGGCGTCTGCGCCACCTTTTTGGCTTTTGCCCGGGTGTTTTATCTCCCAGATTATCGTTGTCGTCCTTATTGGGCGTATCTACCATGTATATATCATGTGACAAGGTAGTAGTCCCGCGCCCCAGGGATTCTGGAGCTTCTCCTACATCGTCGTCCATACCGTCGATGTCTTCGGAGTCGAAGTCAAGCACGTCGGTTAAATCTTCGATCGTGGCAATGAAGTGGGTGGTGGATGGGCACCGAATTCCTTCGTCACCTGCTTCCCACTCAGGCCGGACACAGTTCAGCCCAGAGCCTCCTGACAAAGAGAGAGACTTTAATGAGTTCAGCATGTCGACAATGGGCGAGTGCTGAAAGACATCCGCAGCGGTAAACTCCATTACCGGAGCCCAACCTGGCTCGGCTGGCTCAAGAGCGAGCGGACCGGGACCAACGACCGGATACGAGTCCGGGGGCCCGGGGTTACAGGCCTCCACAGAGTGAGACCTGTGTTCGGCTCCACCGCCGATGAGTGTTCGGCCTGCGGGGTGGGGCCCAGCCCTCCGTCCATAGGCAACGCAACCTGCCCCGGATTTAGATCCGGGGCTGCTGCGGGGGTGATGTCCCGAGCATTGTCCAACAGTAGGACTAGGCCATGCTCGTCATGACTGTCCGGTGCTCCTGGCACAGGCTCGATTCCATCAAAGATCAAGTCGCCGCAGATATCTGCCGTGTAGTTCAAGTCTCTGAACCTGATCTGGTGGCCAGGGGAGAAGCTATCAATCTGCTCCAACTGGCCAAGCGAATTGGCCCGTAGTGCGAAGCCGCCGAACTTGAAGATCTGTCCGGGGAGCAAAGTCTCACCCTGGACCGTGTTGTTGATGATTGAAGATGCCATCAAGCCTCGAAGCGACGACACAGAGGAACTCTCAATCAAAGCACCAATGTCGGTGTCAAAACCGGCGGATCTCGGGTAGGGGGTCCCGATCTGTGCGTCTTATGCTAATGGTAACAGGAAGCAAGGGACACAATGTTTACCCAGGTTCGGGCCCTCCCGATGGAGGTAAAACCCAACTTCCTGCTTGATTAATATTGAAGATATGAGTAGTACAAGAGTAGATCTACCATGAGATCATAGAGGCTAAACCCTAAGAGCTAGCCTATGATGGTATGATTGTAATTGTGATCGGCCTTCTAAGGACCATCCTCTTTGGTTTATATACACACCGGAGAGCTAGGGTTTACGTGGAGTCGGTTACAAGGAAGGAAACATAATATCCGGATCGCCAAGCTTGTCTTCCATGCAAAGGAGAGTCCCATCCGGACACGAGCCGAAGTCTTGAGTCTTGTATCTTGACGCTTCTATAGTCCGGATGATGTATATAGTCCGGCTGTCCGGATACCCCCTTATCCAGGACTCCCTCAGCGGCCAACATGGCCGACAATGAGATCCGCCCGAGGGGAAGGGGCATGCGCGACCTCGACGGTGACGGGGGGCAGCTAGGAGTCCTCCATGGCAGTGAGGGACGGCCACGGAGGATGCACCGGAGCGTGCGACGGCGGGGCAATGGTGGCAGAGGGGTGGGGGGAGCGGGAAAGGTCGCGTGGAAATGTCCCACTCACCAAATCTCACTACGGATGGGGGTTGCGCTCGGATCGGCCTCCCAGCCTGTGAAACTAGAGGTTTGGGAGAAGTTTTGCCACGCCCCGCAAAAATATTTGCAGGCCGGGGCGGGATGCGGGGTCTGGTCGGGTAGGTTTTTCCGCCCCGACCCGCACTTTGGCGTTTATTTTGCGGGCCGGGGCGGGATGCGGGGTCTGTTAGAGTTGCTCTAAGTCCTATTTATAGTGGCCTTGTTCCTCTTCCCAAATGTAGGCGGGAAGGGATCCCACAACGGCCGGATTTGAAAGGGGACAAGCAGTACAACTTATCCTGACAAAAGTAGTCTTCGCCTGCGAAAAGCCCCTGGCCGTGATGCTGCGGTGTGCTCGGTGATGACCTCCGTCCTGCCGTCCCGGTGGTCTTGGTCTTGTTGCACCAGAATGGAAACTTTTGGCTGATCCCTTAGAACTCCGCGCCTGTGGCTTACCTCTCTTGCACCAAAGAGGAAACTGGTGCTCTGCGCCCGCTGGCGCCCACCTGGCCTTGGTTGTCATGGCTCACATCAGGTGAGACTCATGAGGTGCACCTTGCATAGATCTCTCCGCCCCTCGGGAGCCAGCCTGAAGAGGTCGATCCCTTCGGGGGTCTTGGCGTCGTCCGCCTCGCGAGGCTTGGCCCCTTGCGAGGGCCTTGAGTTGTTGATGTAGAAGCTGGGTCGTACTAATCCGTCGATGGAACCACGTGGAACGTGGTGGGCCGCAGGCAGGCAAGTCAGGATACCCCCATATCCAGGACACTGCCAGTAGCCCCCGGTCCCAAGGCGCGCTTGGACTTGGCTTCCAGGTGAAGCCAAAGGGCAAGTGCGGAGCACCGTGGGCCCTAACCGCCTGCGACCTTGATGACACGTGGCGATTGATGGGACGTGGGCGTCTCCACTTCCCCATGCCGCCTCGACAACTATTTGACTTGACGGAACGATGCTGCATGCAAAAGATCATAATGGCGCGAAGTTGTGGAGGCTGGCGGTTGGCCTTCCTTGGCTATAAATGAGGGGGAGTGGCAGACCCC
>NC_041383.1:92076448-92091417 GCF_002162155.2 Triticum dicoccoides
ATCTCTCCTTTGTCTTGCTGCCGCCCGCTTCTTCTCCTTCTTCATCTTGCTTCCATGGCATCGTCGAGGAGGTTTTTAGCGCTGAGAAGGGGGAAACTTCCAAGGAGGGGTCGGCCTCTCCGCCTCCCAAGAGAGGCCTCAGCCGTCCCCGTAAACACCCCGCGGCCCCCGTGGCGGCCCCAGAGGGCGCGGGCGCACACCCACTAGCACCAGCGTTTCTCTTGGTGCCCGCGAGGGCACCTCTTCCTATGGTAGGGGCCACCGGCTTCGGATCTGCCCCCACGACGAGGGGAGGCGCGCTGTGATCGTGCGCCCTCCTTGGCCGCGCTTCTCTTTGATGGACATGCTCCCTGAGTTTGTGGTGTGGTCGGAGAGCCCGACCGGCACCTCGCTCCGGCTTCCTCGTTTCTTCTCTGGCGATCTTCCATCCTCAGGGCTTCACAGTCTCTGGCTGCAGGATGACAGCTGCTGTAGCAGAGCTTCGTGAGTCGGGGCCAAGGTCGCCGCCTCTAGCAGCGTGGTCCTGAACCGCGGCTGGCAGACATTCGCCCGTGCGCGAGGCCTGGGCGGAAGGTGCACCCTCCACTTCAAGTATGACGACATGGTCACGCTCTTCGTGAGGGTGTTCAGGTAGGACGGCCGTCACGTGGGGTGCTGCCCGGAGGATGGCAGCGACGATGAGAGTAGCAAAGGTGAGCTTGGCTTGGCGGTGCTCACTCCTCTTCTCACGACGGCGGCTCTTCTTCAGATGAGAGCTCGAGCAGCGGTGGCTACGATCGACCCCCACGTCGCCGTGCTCATGTCGAGGATGGCGGTGGGTCATCCCGTTGCAACGCTCCAGTGAAGCTGGAGAGGAGCCCGACGTGAGTCTGGGGCCCGCTGAACTTGGACTCAAGACCAGCCGCAGCCCCAGGTCACCTATGGGGGAACTGGTGGAGCACCGGGCCGCCTTGAGGCACTACTGAGGATGCGGCACCGGTGCCGGGTTCGTGTGCCCTCGGGTCTTCTTTGTTTAGCCTTTCCTTTCTCCTGTAATTCGAAAAAAAGATAATGTACCCCGCCGGGGCGTGTAATAAACTATGGCAGTTATGCCCTTTATGTTATGCTTTGCTATCTTGGTGTTCTGCTGTAATGTTTGCGCTCCGAGTAAGTCATGATAGGAAAAATTAGCCTGACATGTGCGCAGTAGCTTTCCTCCCCGCGAAGACCTGGCTTCAGGCACTCGACGGGGCCCCCCTTCCTGGGGCACTGAAGGTTGCAGACCTCAAGAGACGCCTCGGGGTCTCAGGAGCCGCCACGGAACCGCTGTAGGGCTGCTTTTAAAGGAAAAGAAAAACTGATGTGCACCTCACTCCTTCTTATGTGAGCCCCTTGTCATAGATTAGCTCTGACTTGATGCACCATGTCGCGCTGCCCAGGGGGCACGAATATGAGGGGTGCTGATGCCTTTGAGCTTGATCGAGGGCTCCTCGCGAGGATGAGGCCGAACACCAGGGCAGCGGGGTTCGGCGCGGTGCGCGCCTATGAGGGTAGGCCCAAGGCGCACACACCTCCAGTGAGCTTGACCGAGGGCTCCTCGCGAGGACAAGGCTGAACACCAGGGCAGCGGGGTTCGGCGCGGTGTGTGCATATGAGGGTAGTACCAAGGCGCACACACCTGCCTAGCCCCCATGCGTGAGGCGCGCGAGGGAGAGTTACGGGCAACTGCCACCCCTATCCTGCCCTTAGGCCAAAAATAAACGAGCGAGAGAAGAAATTAACTGGGCGAACCAAAACACGAGAGCACCAAATCCATTGAAAGATCACTAAAAACTGCAAGCAACTTTGGAAAGCAAATGAACAGCCGTGTCTGGCACCTAATATAGTCTTCTCACCAGCGCGGAGCTAAGTGTTGCCACTAAGACGTGGGAAGGAGCCCCCATGAGGCCCCAGGGTGACTCTCAGGAGACTCCGGGGCGTGTACAGCCCCACGCATTATTACGTGAGAGTGTCACGAGTGGAGGCCTTCACAGGCCGGAGCCTTGCTTCACAGACCGGAGCCTTTCTTCAGGGGTAGAACTTCCAGAGGTGCTGGATGTTCCAGGCGTTTTGGATGGGGACCCCGTCCTATGTCTCTAGGCGCGCGACGCCAGGCCTGGAGACATGGGCAATCCTAAACGGGCTCTCCCACATGGGACAGAGCTTGTGCATCCCCTCCTTGGAGAGCACCCACCTTAGGACGAGGTCGCCCACCTCTAAAGTCCTGGAGCGGATGCTGCGGCAGTGATACCGCCGTAGCGCCTACTGGTATCTTGCCGCCCGGAGCGAGGCTTGACGGCGGCATTTCCTCCTCCATCATGAGATCCATCCCCCGTGTGGCATCCTGACGCGCCTCATTGAATGCCGGGACCCGCATGGAGCGATGCCTGACCTTGTGTGGGAGAACCGCTTCTGCTCCGTAGACGAGGAAGAACGTCGTTTCTCCCGTTGGCTTGGTCGCGGTGGTGCGGATGGACCACATCATGGACTGTAGCTCGTCGAGCAGCCCCTGCCGCGGGCCTTGAGCTTCTTCTTGAAGGTTCTTGCCTTGAGGCCCCCCAGGAATTTAGCATTGGCCCGCTCGGCTCGGCCGTTGCTCCGGGGGTGTGCCACTGAAGCATAGCATATCTGTGTTCGAAGGTTAGCACACTATGTTTTGAAAAGGTTGCTAGTGAATTGTGAGCCATTGTCGGTGATGATGCGGTTAGGGACCCCAAACCGGCCCACGATTCCCTTGATGAATTTGATGGCCAATCCAGCTGGAATGGTGCGAACGGCTTCTACCTCCACCCACTTGGTGAATTTGTCGATGGCAACGTAGAGGTATCGGTAGCCCCCTGGCACTCGAGGGAACGACCCCAAGATGTCTAGCCCCCAGACCGCGAACGGCCATGTGAACGGGATTGTGTGGAGGCCCTGCGCGGGCTGGTGAATTTGCTTGGCATGGAACTAGCATGCTTCACAGGAACACACCAGCTGTGTGGTGTCATTGAGCGCGGTGGGCTAGTAGAAGCCACTGTGGAATGCCTTGCCCACCAGAGTGCATGACGAGGAGTGATGCCCGTAGTCCCCACCATGTATGTCCGCTAGCAGCTCAAGCCCCTGCTCCCCGGAGATGCATCGCAATGAAACATCATTGGGCCTCTTGCGATATAACTCACCGTCCTGGATGCACTATGTGATGGCTTGATGAGCCACGCGCTCGGCATCCTCCTCCTTCTCTAGAAAGATCCCTTGAAGCAGGTACGCCTTGAACTCTTCAGCCCAGCACCCCTCCTGAGGCTGGAGCGCAAGCAGCAGGCAGGCCCCTGTGGGGTGACCACATGCTGGGGCGCCCGTCTCAGGCGCCTGAGGCAGGTCCTCCTGAGGCGGTGCTGGAGTCATGGTGGGGGGAGCCGCAGACGGCTTGAAGAGCCGCTCCTCAAATACTCCCGGCTCCTGAGGGAGCCTCTGGGAGGCCCTCTTGGCGATATTGTCTGCCTCCTTGTTCGCCCCTCGCGGTACGTGATGTAGCTCCAAGCCCATGAACCGCTTCTCCATCTTGCGCACCTCTTCTAGGTATGCCTCCATGTGCTCGTCCTTGGGCGTGTATTCCTTGTTGGAGAAGTTGACGAGGAGCTGAGAATCGCCCTTGATGGTGAGGCGCTTCACCCCCAGCGCCGCCGCGGCCCTGAGTCCGGCGAGCAAGCCCTCGAATTCCGCAATGTTGTTGGAGACCTTCTCGCCCTACTGGAAGTAGAGTTGCACCGCGTAGTAGAGCATGTCCTTGGTGGGCGAGATGAGGATGGTCCCGGCTCCTGCACCTTGTCGCGCGAATGCTCCGTCAAAGTACATGATCCACCCGTCTGGTTCCTCATCTCCCTGTAAGAGGGAGCGGTCCTCGCTCGCCCCATGGTTGGGGGCGTCGGTCCATACAGCCATGAAGTCCGTGAGGGCTGCGCCCTTGATGACCCTAGTGGTGCTGAACTCGGGATGGAACGCCTGAAGCTCGATGTTCCATTCTGCAACTCGCCCGACGACGTTCAGGCTCCGGAGCACCCTCTCGAGTGGGTATGCCGAAACGACCTTGATGGGGTTGCCTTAAAAGTAGTGGCGCATCTTTCGGGAGGTGACGAGGAGCACGAGCAAGAGTTACCGAGGCATGGGGTAGCGCGCCTGTGCCTCCCTCAGCACCATGCTGACGAAGCAGACAGGGTGCTCGACGAGGGGAGAAGCATCAGTAGAGTCTTGCTCTTCTTGAGGGTGCGGGTCTTTGATGGCTTCACGAGGTCCGTCCTTAGGAGCTCCCCTAGCTGTGGGGTCAATCGCAGCCTCAGGAGGGACATCGACCACTAGGCTGGCCAAGGCCCCATGCGTATTGTCCTGAGGAAGCTCCGTCTTGCTTGGTGGTTGTGCGTCCTGCCGAGGGTCCTTGGATGGGCGCTCCCTCCTTAGCGCCACCAGGGCGACGCTGACTGGGTGAGGGATGACTTCCAAATAGAGCACCAAGGGATCAAGAGGGTGCAGCGCCGCCATCACTGGCGGGCTAGTCAGGTACCTCTTGAGGTCTTGAAAGGCCGCGTCTGCCTCCGGGTTCCACTCGAATGGCTCCCTCCTTTTCATCAGCTTGAAGAACGGGAGGGCGCGTTCCCCCAGCTTTGAGATGAAACGCCCAAGCAAGGTTATGCAGCCCGCCAGCTTCTGCATCTCCTTCAGGGTCTGCGGGGGGTGAGGGAGTCCTGGATTTAGGGTTCCTCGGCCGTCCGGACTATGTGACATGGGCCGGACTAATGGGCTATGAAGATACAAGACAGAAGACTTCTTCCCGTGTCCGGATGGTACTCTACTTGGCGTGGAAGGCAAGCTTGGTGTTCAGATATGAAGATTCCTTTCTCTGTAACTGACTTTGTACAACCCTAGTCCCCTACGGTGTCTATATAAACCGGAGGGTTTAGTCCGTAGGGCACAATCATAATCATACAGGCTAGACTCCTAGAGTTTTAGCCATTACGATCTCGTGGTAGATCAACTCTTGTAATACTCATATTCATCAAGATCAATCAAGCAGGAAGTAGGGTATTACCTCCATCGAGAGGGCCTGGACCTGGGTAAACATCGTGTCCCCCGTCTCCTGTTACCATCGACCTTAGACGCACAGTTTGGGACCCCCTACCCGAGATCCGCCGGTTTTGACACCGACATTGGTGCTTTAATTGAGAGTTCCCTATGATGTCGAAGACAAGATTGATGGCTCGCCTTATTATCAAGGACAATATCACCTCCATAGGAGCCCTGGCCTCAGGCCAAACCCTCCGGCTGGGCGGCTTTGCCATGACCGCCCGTTTGGCCGTTGGGCCGACGATGACTTCTCGGGTCATCGAGAATCGCCTTCGTGTCGACTCCGAATACTCTAAACAGATGGATCCGACGGAGTTTTCGTCTTTAAACGAACTCCTGGATCGCATCGCCGCCTTGGGGGTCGCTAGAGACTACGATCAGATTGGGCTTAAACCCGATCGGAGAGAAATCAAATATCCGCCGACCACCCATCAGAGAGCGGTAGTGGAGGAGCAACACAACAATTCTCCCTCTATATTGAGGATGAACTATGTTCGGATTTCCGAGCTCGAAGAGCTGGACACCCGTCCACGGAAGGACGTGCCCCTTCGTCCAAACTTAGAGTCGGATTGTGGACCTGAAAAATTGGTTGATATCCCGAAGCCCAAACTGTCAAGCTCGGAAGTTTCTCAAACTCCGGATCCCAAATTGGGTCAGGGTTCAGATTCAATTCCACCCACCCACCCAGATATATGCAATCTCATGTGCATACAACAGCAGTCTGGGGAAACAGTCCATCACTTTTGGGCCAGATTCCTCCATGTTAAAAACCAGATTCAAGATTGCCGCGACGAAGACGCGATCTTCGTATTCTGCAATAATTGCACGGACAAGGGAATTATCAATGCCATCAACCGCCATCGCATATTACACTTCACAAACTTGGCAGCCATAGTACAGAAGTACTACGCAATGGAAAGCGCTTGGAAAACTCAGGCAGCTCCATGGGTGCCACCAGTTTCCACTCAACCCCTCATTCGGGTAAAAAGGATGCACCCTCGCAGGTCGCCCGATCCAACAGTAAAGAAATCGAAGCCCACTACGGGGCGCGGAACCGTTCTAGAGGGATGGCTCGACAGGCCATGCAAAATACACACAACATCGGATACCATGCCAACCCACAACCTTAGAGCATGTTGGATACTCCGGCAAGTGGCCAATAGCGGAGAGGATCTCCTCACCAAAAATACCGCAGAGCAACACCCCACGGAAGATGACGGCCTCAGAGTATTGACGGTCTTTGAGACTTTCACCTCAAACAATAGGAGTAAAAGAGCACTCCGCAGCCTCGCCGAAGTCTGCCAAGTCACAGCAATAAACCCTTGGAACAACACGGCCATAACTTTCAATGCCGGTGACGAACCAAAATTCAGGACAATCTGGTCACCAGCCGCCTTGGTCCTCAGTCCAATAGTGGACGACTTTAGGCTTACCAAAGTGCTCATGGACGGCGGCAGAGGACTAAACCTCATTTACGAATAAACTCTCAACAAAATGGAAATAGATAGGAGCTGCATTGAGCAAAGTAGCACGACCTTCCGAGGAATCATTCCTAGTCGGCAGGTGTGATGCGCGGGAAAAATCACACTCGAGTGCTATTCGGCACGCCGGAGAATTACTGGTCCGAAGAGATAACATTTCAAGTGGCCCCTTTCAACAGTGGATACACGCCTTATCAGGGCGAGATGCATTTGCACACTTCCAAGCTATACCCCATTACAGGTACATGAAGCTCAAGATGCCTGGGCCCAATGGTATCATCACTCTTGCGAGTGATCAGGACATAGCACTCCATGCCGAAAACAAAACCGCAGCCCTGGCCCTCAAGGCATTGTCTGAAGCCCTCGCGGCCGAAGAGTTAACTGCATTACGCTCCACGGTGGATAGGGATGACGTTATCCTAGACAAGTGACCCAAATCCACCTCCTTTAAACCAGCAGACGAAATAGTCAAATTCCAAGTCCACCCGACGGACCCCAAGACAACAGCATCCATCAGAGCATAGCTGGACCCAACGGTTGACGCTGCACTGCAAGCGTTTCTATGTGAAAACTGGGATATATTCGCCTGGCACCCTTCCGATATGCCAGGGATCCCATGCAAGTTGGCCGAACACAGCCTCAATATTTTGAAGGGATATAAACCGGTCAAGCAAACACTGCGGCGCTTTTCTGAACCTAAACAACAAGCTATGGGGGAAGAGCTAGCCAAGTTACTCGAGGCCGGATTCATTAGAGAAATAAAACACCTGGACTGGCTAGCAAACCTGGTGATGGTGCCAAAGAAGGATAAATCCTGGCCCCTGTGTGTTGATTTCAAAGACCTCAACAAGGCCTGTCCTAAGGATCCCTTTCCCCTCCCCCGCATCGATCAGATTATCGATGCCACTGCAGGACACGACTCACTGAGTTTCCTCGACTCATACTCCAGATACCATCAAATAAAGATGAAGGAGTTCGATCAAGCCGCAACGGCATTTATTACCCCATTCAGGCCTTTCTGCTTCAACACTATGCCATTTGGGATAAAAACGCCGGCGCCACCTATCAACGTATGATTCAAACATGCCTGGAGAAACAAATCAACAAGACAGTTGAAGCATATGTGGATTACGTAGTCATCAAAACTAGGCACGTCGAGTCATTAATAGACGATTTGCGTCTCACATTCGACAACCTCCGTACATATAACATCAAGCTCAATCCGGAAAAGTGTGTTTTCGGTGTTCCCACTGGAAAACTGCTGGGCTTCATTGTTTCCAACAGATGAATTGAGGCGAACCCAGCTAAAATCCGAGCTTTGTCACAGTTGGCTACGCCAACATACCTTAAACAAGTCCAAAAATTAGCCGGATGTGTGGCAGCTTTAAGCCGCTTTATCTCCAGACTAGGAGAAAAAGCATTGCCACTTTATCGCCTTCTCTGACGCACCGAACACTTCGAGTGGACGGACGCGGCAACGGCCGGACTGGAAGAAATAAAGGATCTTTTAGCGAGCAACCCAATCTTGGCCGCATCGAACGTCGGCGAACCCATGTTATTATACATATCGGCAACACACCAAGTCGTGAGCGCGGTGCTCGTCATCGAACGGGAGGAGGTCGGACACAAATTCCCGCTTCAAAAGCCGGTATACTACGTATCTATTATCCTCACACCATGCAAATCACGGTACCCTCATTACCAAAAAATAGAATACGCGGTTTTCATGGCATCCCGGAAGCTACGACTACTTTCAAGAGTGTTCAATAACGGTGGCCTCCGAAGTACCACTCAATGACATAATAAACAACCGCGACGCCATGGGCCGGATTGCCAAGTGGGCCATTGAGATCCTCCCATTCGAAATAACATACAAACTGCGCCGGGCCATCAAATCCCAAGTACTAGCCGACTTCGTCGCCGAATGGACAGAGGCTGAACTCCCTAAAGAGTACGACGGCTCCGAAATGCTGGCGAGCTTAGGAGCGGGCGTTGTCCTAACATCCCCCACTAGAGATACAGTTCAGTACGCACTCCAAATATTGTACACAGACTCCAATAATGCAGCCGAATACGAGGCCTTATTGTATGGTCTCCGGATGGCTGTCTCCATGGGCATACAGCTCCTGGAAGTGTGCGCGGATTCAAACCTCGCAATATCTCAAATAAATGGAGATTTCGATGCCAAAGATCCGAAGATGGCATCTTACCGTAACACCGTTCTTATAATGTCGGCTTGGTTCGAGGGGCTCGAGTTTCATCATGTGGCTCGAGAAAGTAATCAAACGGCGGATGTCCTTGCCCGCATTAGCGCTAAGGGCGACCCCGTCCCAACTAACATCATTCTGGAAAGGCTCTTCAAACCATCCGTGGCGTGGCAAGGGGAGAGCGGCAACACCAGTCCGGATCTGACTATAACCCTAGATGCCGAACACACTGATATCATCGGGGGCTCAGCCACCGAAATAACACCATCGGCCCATCTTATCATGGAAGTCATTGCCCCATGGACCGAACCATTCTTGGCCTACCTTAATAGGCGAGAACTCCCTGAGAATCAGAATGAGGTGCGCTGCATTGTTCGGCGCTCGAAAGCCTACAAGGTTCACGAAGGAGAACTCTACAAGAAAAGCGCTACCAGAGTACTTCAAAGATGTATCTCCGAGGAGGAGGGCGGCAGCTCTTGGCTGAAATTCATGCCAGTCTTGGTGGTCACCTCACCGCGGCTCAGGCCCTTGTAAGCAAGGCCTTCCGTACAGGTTTCTATTGGACGACACCCCGAGCAGATGCACAGGACCTTGTCCAAAATTGTGTCGGATCCCAGCTTTTTGCCAACCAAAGCCATAGGCCACCCACCGCTCTACAAACAATCCCCATCACTTGGCCTTTCGTTGTCTGGGGGCTTGATATGGTCGGACCCCTTAGAGGAGGAAGCCATAAGAAAAAATATTTGGTTGTCATGGTGGATAACTTCACTAAGTGGACAGAGGTCAAACCAGTTAAAATGGCCGAAGCCGGACCAGTGATAGACTTCATATCCGGTAGGGACGGAGCCAGGAATTTGACATGGGGGGGGGCGAGTTTCAGACTTGAGCTCTTATAGACTGATGGGCACCGGATGATCACTCAGAAGTTTAAAGTGTGGAAAGAAACGTAAGCCCGAACTCATGTTTTCACTAGTGTAAAAAGGTAAACATGACCAAATTAATATTCATCTTTGACAAAAGAAGTATCTAAATTAGTTATAGTACATAATTTGGCAGACAGTACTATGTTGAATTGGCCAACTCTAATTTTCATGTCAATCAATTAATTATCATTCATATTAACCAGCAAACAATAGAGATTTGAAGCCAAGGTTAATTACTGAGAATGGTGTGCATCATCGTCTCCATGGTCGCTCATGGTGGTGGTGCTTTTCATAATCTCCTTACTGGCTGAGAGGAATGATTGATTGGGGTCTGTAGGGTTGTATAATTGGACGCAAATGCTCTTGGCAAGCGTTTTTCAGTTTCTCTTCCTCGTTTTATCTATACACGAGTATAACAATACATGGACAGCCAATATGTTTTACTTTATTTCTGATCTTTGTAGATTTTATATGGCAAAACCAAACAAATTTGAACAGATTAAGGATCAAGAGATGAAGACGGTACTAACCGTGCAGGTGCAACTATGATGGATCTGAATCAATCTCTTGTGACTCTCGCTGGGAGGTTGGAGCACATTTGCCGTGCTCCTCTCCTTCATGGACAGCCTTGCCGGCCGCGACGGCAGGCTCTACTACGGCGATCGGTGGGTGCAGATTGGATCGCATGACAGTTAGGAAGTTTGGCAGCGCTAAAATCGTGGCGATCGTAGCAGTAGAGAATCAAAGCGGCTGTGTACGTGCTGCTGCAGCCGCAAGTCCCAGGACCAATGCACCCTGGCCCCTTTTCTCTTTGATGGTGGGCCTTTTCTTTTTTCTTGGTTTGGATCTGCTATGTAGTGTACATGGGCTAGGGCGGCCCTAGGGGGTTTCACGTGGTTACCCACGAATGTCTCAAAAAAGAAACATGGTTACTCACGACAGCCGGACAGGGGGGCGAATTGAGGAAAATTGAGTCAAAACGCTGCTTAAATACTAGCCTGCCTAATCACTATTGAGGCGAAACAAGTTCGTCAGGGGGGTCTAGCCCCCCTTGTCCCCCCTTGGAATCGTCCCTGATATCCATTGTTGTGCACCGTTATGGTGTTCCACATAGCATCATCACCGATAACGGCTCCAATTTCACAGTCGGTGAATGAAAACCTGGTGTGCTGATCTGGGCATTGAGCTCAATTACGCCTCCGTCTATCACCCCCAAACAAATGGTCAAGTCGAACGAGCCAGTGGTCTTATTATGAGCGGCATTAAGCCCAGACTAGTGCGGTCTTTGAAAGAATCAGACAAGCACTAGGTTGAGGAGCTCGACTCCGTACTCTGGGGGCCGCGGACCATGCCCAATCGTACTACCGGATATACACCTTTCTTCATGGTGTACGGCGCAGAGGCTGTGTTACCCTGTGACGTTATTCACGACTCACCTCGAGTACGCATGTATGAAGAGAGAGAGGCCGAGCTTGATCGTCAGGACAACTTAGATGCCCTGGAGGAAGAGCGCGACATTGCAAAAGCCCGTTCCGCATTTTATCAAAACATGCACGAAGATATCAAAGAAGAGAAGTGCGGCCCAATTCTTATAACATTGGCGAACTCGTTCTACGCTTACCGGAGAAGAAAAAGGACAAACTCAAGGCCAAGTGGGAGGGTCCCTTCATCATTGACGAAGTTCTCACTAGAGGAGCGTACCGTCTGCGTGATGCATCAGACAATCGCCTAGAGCCGAATCCGTGGAACGCGGCCAGACTCCGAAGATTCTATTCCTAGCGCCGAACTCTTTGTTCATCTCCTTCTCCCTTTTTGTGTCCATTATTTTTTCCTCTCTTTTTGCTTTTTCCTTTTTTGTTTAGCCTTAAAGCTTTCGTGCGGCTAGACCGTGCACCTGCGACATACACATCCTCAAATATGTACGTCCATTATACCTGGGGGCTTCTTGTACAGAAGCTTATTATTATTTTTTGAGCATTAAAGCTCAACACACACGTGTCTTTTCCTTGTATGTACCTTTTATTCGCCATTATATGCATCGATATGACTTAAGTTTTGGCCAAGCTAGGTTGCCTAGCTCCTGTGCTTATGCCCTACGTTCCTGTTAGTCCGGCTAGGGCAATAAAGGGAGACCCTCTGTGATTGTTACTATCGGGTCATCCGGACATGTACCTCAGACTGGGTGAAGCCGAAAGCTAGCATTCTTAAGGGAATATTCGGTCGACGGACCAAAGATGTTTTTTACTAATTACACTATGAACCCTCAGATGTTACATATACTGCAATTTTTTAATCACAGTTCGGACATGCACGATAATGCATGCTCACCCAGGGAAAGGAACCCTTAACGGGTCTATTCTCTCTGGAATATTTTTCTTACTATCACAATGTAATATAACATAGCTAGTCGGATACTTGTGTGTTCAAGCAACTATGACCCCTATGCCTGGTTTCCACGTGTACCCCGGTCTATATTACCGAGCGGGTATTCAGAAACACTCTGCACCTTCGGGTCGAGAGGTCGAAACTAAAAGGTCCGCCATGACAATCATTTTACAATTTGTCTAGGGACAAACTTTTCCATTGAAGTATAGTCACTTGGACTCAAAAACTTCCTCTTCTATGCCATCCAACAGGTTGTCTAGCTTACAATCCTGCTGAGAATATTCTGCGGCTAATTTTACCTGGTCATATGCCAGACTAACGGGAATTTCTTTTCCATGTGACCCTAAAGGTCCAACCCGGGCCATATGATTCAGATCAAGCTTGGTATACCGTGTTTTCACCATGGCACAGGCCTCTCGTGCACCTTCCTGGCAGGCTGATATCTTCCATAATCGAAAATGCCACCGCGCTCCCTTAAATAGCTGTACAAGCTCCTCCATACTTCCTGGAGGGGAGGCGGATGGCCATAAGGCCTTGGCAACACTCTGCATCGCCTACCGAGCTCGCTCGTGTAGTTGTGAGAGCTCTTGAAGCAGATCGCCTGAGGATCCGGACATCTCCCCTTCGGGACAGCCAGTCAACATACCTATAGACATAACTCTGTCAGTGCCTTTCCTTGCCGAATTACACGGAGGTTAGTTTGAACACATACTAAATATGCCACCTCGGAGCCTCTTATTTTCCTTCACGGTGTCAGCCAGCTGGGCCCGCACATCTTTATATTCTTCGCCCAGTTGGGTATTGGAATCCTGGAGTTTGTTTTTCTCCTCCCTGACCCATGTAAGTATACATTCGCCAGCGGCGAGTTGCCTTTTGACTACTGGTTCCCCTGCTTGTGCGACTTCCGGTGCCTCTCCCAGATTATCTAATGATTCTATCATCAGATATGCAACTGTGTTAGCATTACTGGTATATAATTCTATTTTTTCTCGATGGAGGGACACATTACCAGGCAATGCCTTCTTGGATTTCTCCAGTTCGGCAGTAGCAGCAGCTAGCTGGGTCCGACACTTTTCCAGCTCTTCAGACAACAGGTTGCTCTTCTTTGTGAGCACCTGGTTATACAATGATCCTTAAATCAGTTGTACCAACTGTTTCAAGTCTCGGGTGCTACTGGTATATATAATTATCAGATTTATACAAATATGTACTTACCCGCATATCTTTCAAATATTGTTCAGTGGCTCTGGTAAGCCCATCTCGAGCAGCTTGGATGTATGCATCGGCCGAGCTGAAGGTGTTGAATGCCTCTTTTGAAAAGTCGGCGTCTCAAAGAGCGGCCCGTCAGCGCTGATGATTCATGGCACTTTCCACTTCAGAGTTTGTAATGGATACATCATCTGAATCCTCTACAGAAGGACAATCCGGCGTCACTCCCGCGCCATCCTCTCTCCTAAAGGCAGGATCTGGAATCCGGCTGGTGGAGGCATGACCGTCTGGATCCCCGGACATAGTCCGACGAACATTATTCCTAATAAGACACAACGGGTAATGTCACACTTCAATGCGATAGGCAAGGAGCGTATTTGAAAAATCATACCTCTTTGATAGAGGCTCGGCCGTGTTTCCATTTGCCTTCCTATTTGAATGCCTACCCGACGTATGCGCCACTCTCTTGAGAATTGCCTCAGGTGCAGTATGGCACGCCGAGCGCCTCCCCTTTGGAGCACGAGATAGTGCGGTTGGTGAGGCATAACGAGGAAGCTCTTTTTGAAGAAATGTCTCCTGGTTACTTACATGTGAGGCAGGGAGCAGACCGGGATAATCGGCGGTGATGGCCACTTCCGTGCCGTCATGGCTCGCCCGGTAAAACACTCCATCCTCGAGCTCCATGAATATATCCGGATCCTCTTTGAATCCGGGGTTGAGGTCCCGGTTGTGGTCCTCTAGCTGTGGTGTGGGGCTCTTTAGCACCTTGGCGATTTTCCGCCATTCTTGTTACAAATGGACGGATTAATGTCCATGAAAAGCAACTCAGGGAGCAGAATGAGAAGAGTAGTGGGATTAGAACTCACCCAACTAGGAGGATTGTACATGGAAAATCCATCTCGGCGCTTAATACGAGTAAACTCCTCTTTCTCCCCTTTGTACAGTTCGGCCAGTATTTTGGCCAAAGCGGCAGGGGTATCCGGACCCTTCTGACCGCAGCGGGAGGAGTCGTCTTCCCCGTTGTAGTGCCACATGGGAAGCCTTCTGTATTGGAGTGGCTGAACCCCTCGCACTATGGAAGTCGCCATTACCTCGACTATTAATAATCCGAACTGAGCGAGCGTCTTTATCTTGCTCGACAATTGATGGACTTCCGTGCTATCGTCCTCCTTGAGGCTCCGAGGGCGCCAACTGTGGCGTTTCTTCGATGGAATGCTTGAAAGTTCAGGAAGACCCATTCGGACTTGGTCGGGAAGGGTGGAGTCCTCGATATAAAACCATTCAGAAGGCCACTCTTTGGATGCCTTCTTCGGCGTGCCGGACAGGTATCCGGTCCCAGCAATACGCCATACCTCGGCTTCGTCCACTTCAAATATTGATCCCTCTTGGCTACGAGGGATGAGGCAGAATAGTTTCCTCGATAATTCAAAATGGGCCTCACAACCCAGGAATAACTCACAAAGAGCAACATAACCCGCAATGTGCAGGATGGAGGCAGGAGTGAAATTGTGCAGCTGGAGGCCATAATACTCCAGAAGCCCTCGGTGGAATGGGTGGATTGGAAATCCGACGCCTCTCAACAAGTAGGGAACGAAGCATACTCATTCCCCCTGGATGGATTGGGGCAATTCTCCGCCTGAGTCCCGCTG
>NC_041383.1:92091751-92134863 GCF_002162155.2 Triticum dicoccoides
TCTCCCAATCGCCTTTTCTGGGGCCGTGGGGATGGGAGGAAGAGTTGGGAGCGCTACCCATGTTGGAATGGTTTCTCCTGGCAAGCTCTAAGGATTCCTCGCTTTGTATGAAATGGATCTGAAGATCCCGATCTCTTTAAATAGACGCCTTTCTTACATGGTCAGGGTGGTATGTGTAAAAGTACCCTGACCTCTCGTATTCTCTTGACACGTGGAAGCTGAAGTCATGAAGGTGCGGAAGACGAGGGGCGCGACATTAAATGGAAAGCCGAATACTGCTCTTTAAGTCAGGTACTTTGAAATAATTGGAGGAGGAACCCGCCTTGCAATGTCGAAGACAATCTGCACGCCGGACACGTCGCCATTGGAAGACTGGTCCGGACTATGTGACATGGGCCGGACTGATGGGCTATGAAGATACAAGACAGAAGACTTCTTCCCATGTCTGAATGGGACTCTACTTGGCGTGGAAGGCAAGCTTGGCGTTTGGATATGAAGATTCCTTTCTCTGTAACCGACTTTGTACAACCCTAGTCCCCTCCGATGTCTATATAAACCAGAGGGTTTAGTCCATAGGGAACAATCATAATCATATAGGCTAGACTCCTAGGGTTTAAGCCATTACGATCTCATGGTAACTAACTCTTGTAATACTCATATTCATCAAGATCAATCAAGCAGGAAGTAGGGTATTACCTCCATAGAGAGGGCCCGAACCTGGGTAAACATCGTGTCCCCCGTCTCGTGTTACCATCGACCTTAGACGCACAGTTTGGGACCCCCTACCCGAGATCCGCCGGTTTTGACAACGACAGGGGGCTCATGTCTTCTATTGCCTTGACCTTCTCTAGATTGGCCACGATGTTGGGGAACGTAGCAGAAATTCAAAATTTTCCTACGAGTCACCAAGATCTATTTATGGAGAGACTAGCAACGATAGAGAGGGGAGTGCATCTACATACCCTTGTAGATCGCTAAGCGGAAGAGTTCAAGCAAACGGGGTTGAAGGAGTCGTACTCGTCGTGATCCAAATCACCGGAGATCCTAGTGCCGAACGGACGGCACCTCCGCGTTCAACACACGTGCAGCCCGGTGACGTCTCCCATGCCTTGATCCAGCAAGGAGAGAGGGAGAGGTTGGGGAAGACTCCGTCCAGCAGCAGCACAATGGCGTGGTGGTGGTGGAGGAGTGTGGCAATCCTGCAGGGCTTCGCCAAGCACCGTGGGAGAGGAGGAGAAAGAGAGGTAGGGCTGCGCCAACAGGAGAAGAACTCCGTGTGTTGGGCTGCCCCTTTGCCTCCACTATATATAGGGGGAGAGGGAGGGCTGCGCCCCCACCTAAAGTTCCCTCCCTAGGGGTGGAGGCAGCCCCAATCCCCATCTGGGTGGCGGCCAAGGTGGGGGGAGAGGGGAAACTTGCCCCCCAAGTAAGGTCGGTGCGCCCCCTCCCCAAACCCTAGGTTCCTTGGGCCCTTGTGGGGGGGCGCACCAGCCCACCTGGGGTTGGTCCCCTCCCACACTTGGCCCATGCTGCCCTCTGGGGCCGGTGGCCCCACTTGGTGGACCCCCGAGACCCTCCCGGTGGTCCCGATACGTTACCGATAACACCCGAAACTTTTCCAGTGACCAAAACAGGACTTCCCATATATAGTTCTTTACCTCCGGACCATTCCGGAACTCCTTGTGACGTCCAGGATCTCATCCGGGACTCTGAACAACTTCGGTAACCACATATATCTATTCCCTATAACCCTAGTGTCATCGAACCTTAAGTGTGTAGACCCTACGGGTTCGGGAACCATGCAGACATGACCGAGACGTTCTCCGGTCAATCACCAACAGCGGGATCTGGATACCCATGTTGGCTCCCACATGTTCCATGATGATCTCATCGGATGAACCATGATGTCAAGGACTCAATCAATCCCGTATACAATTCCCTTTGTCTAGCGGTATTGTACTTGCCCGAGATTCGATCGTCGGTATACCGATACCTTGTTCAATCTCGTTACCGGCAAGTCTCTTTACTCGTTCCGTAACACATCATCAAGTGATCAACCCCTTGGTCACATTGTGCACATTGTGATGATGTCCTACCGAGTGGGCCCAGAGATACCTCTCCGTCAACCGGAGTGACAAATCCCAGTCTCGATTCGTGCCAACCCAACAGACACTTTCGGAGATACCCGTAGTGCACCTTTATAGCCACCCAGTTACGTTGTGACATTTGGTACACCCAAAGCATTCCTACGGTATCCAGGAGTTGCACAATCTCATGGTCTAAGGAAATGATACTTGACATTAGAAAAGCTCTAGCATACAAACTACACGATCTTTGTGCTAGGCTTAGGATTGGGTCTTGTCCATCACATCATTCTCCTAATGATGTGATCCCGTTATCAACGACATCCAATGTCCATGGTCAGGAAACCGTAACCATCTATTGATCAACGAGCTAGTCAATTAGAGGCTTACTAGGGACATGGTGTTGTCTATGTACCCACACATGTATCTGAGTTTCCTATCAATACAATTATAGCATGGATAATAAACGATTATCATGAACAAGAAAATATAATAATAATAACTAATTTATTATTGCCTCTAGGGCATATTTCCAACAGTCTCCCACTTGCACTAGAGTCAATAATCTAGTTCACATCGCCATGTGATTAACATTGACAGGTCACATCGCCATGTGACCAACATCCAAAGAGTTTACTAGTGTCACTAAACTAGTTCAAATCACCATGTGATTAAGACTCAATGAGTTCTGGGGTTTGATCATGTTTTGCTTGTGAGAGAGGTTTTAGTCAACGGGTCTGCAACATTCAGATCCGTATGTATTTTGCAATTCTCTATGTCATATTGTAAATGCTGCTTCCACGCTCCACTTGGAGCTATTCCAAATGGTTGCTCCACTATACGTATCCGGTTTGCTACTCAGAGTCATTCGGATAGGTGTTAAAGCTTGCATCGACGTAACCCTTTACGCCGAACTCTTTATCACCTCCATAATCGAGAAACATGTCCTTTATTTACTCCAAGGACAATTTTGACCGTTGTCCAATGATCCATTCCCGGATCATTCTTGTACCCCTTGACTGACTCATGGCAAGGGACACTTCCGGTGCGGTACACAACATAGCATACTATAGAGCCTATGTCTGAAGCATAGGGGACGACCTTCATCCTTTCTCTCTCTTTTGCCATGGTTGAGCTTTAACTCTGAACTCCATACCTTACAACTCAGGCAAGAACTCCTTCCTTGACTGATCCATCTTGAACAACTTCAAGATCATGTCAAGGTATGAGCTCATTTGAAAGTACCATTTAGCGTTTTTGATCTATCCTCATAGATCTTGATGCTCAATGTTCAAGCAGCTTATTCCAGGTTTTCTATTGAAAAACACTTTTCAAATAACCCTATATGCTTTCCAGAAATTCTACACCATTTCTGATCAACAATATGTCAACAACATATACTCATCTGAAATTCTATAGTGCTCCCACTCACTTATTTGGGAATACAAGTTTCTCATAAACTTTGTATAAACCCAAAATCTTTGATCATCTCATCAAAACGTACATTCCAACTCCTAGATGCTTACTCCAGTCCTTAAAAGGATTGCTGGAGCTTTGCATATTTGTTAGTGTTCTTCAGGATTGTCAAAACCTTCTGGATTGTCACATACAACCTTTCCTCACGAAAAACTGGTAAGGAAACTTGTTTTGACATTCATCTGCCAGATTTCATAAATGCATCTTATGCTAACATGATTCCAACAGACTCTTAGCATCGCTACGAGTGAGAAAGCCTCACCGTAGTCAACTCCTTGAACTTGTCGGAAAACATCTTTAACGACAAGTCGAGCTTTCTTAATGGTGATACTTACCATCATTGTCTGTCTTCCTTTTAAAATCCATCTTTACCCAACGGCCTTACGACCATCAAGTATTTCTTCCAAAGTCATGGATCCTCTCTCAGATTTTATGGCCTCGAGCCATTCGTCGGAATCCGGGCCCACCATCGCTTCTCCACAGTTCGTAGGTTCATTGTTGTCTAGCAACATGACCTCCAAGACAGGATTACGTACTACTCTGAAGCAGTACGCATCCTCGTCGACCTACGAGGTTTGGTAGTGACTTGATCCGAAGTTTCATGATCACTATCATAAGCTTCTACTTCAATTGGTGTAGGTGCCACAGGAACAACTTCCTGTGCCCTGCTACACACTAGTTGAAGTGATGGTTCAACAACCTCATCAAGTCTCCACCATCCTCCCACTCAATTCTTTCGAGAGAAACTTTTCCTCGAGAAAGGACCCGATTCAAGAAACAATCCCTATTGCTTTCGGATCTGAATTAGGAGGAATACCCAACTGTTTTGGGTGTCCTATGAAGATGCATTTTATCCGCTTTGGGTTCGAGCTTATCAACCTGAAACTTTTCACATAAGCGTCGCAGCCCCAAACTTTTAAGAAAGGGCAACTTAGGTTTCTCCAAACCATAATTCAAATGGTGTCGTCTCAACGGAATTACGTGGTGCCCTATTAAAGTGAGTGCGGTTGTCTCTAATGCCTAACCCATGAACGATAGTGCTAATTTGATAAGAGACATCATGGTACGCACCATATATATCCAATAGGGTGCAACTATGATGTTCGGACACACCATCACACTATGGTGTTCCAGGCGGTACTAATTGTGAAACAATTTCCACAATGTCTTAATTGCGTGCCAAAGCTCATAACTCAGATACTCATCTCTATGATCATATCATAGACATTTTATCCTCTTGTCACGATGACCTTCAACTTCACTCTGAAATTACTTGAACCATTCAGTAATTCAGACTTGTGTTTCATCAAGTAAATATTCTCAGTATCTACTCAAATCATCCGTGAAGTAAGAACATAACGATATCCACTTCGTGCCTTAGCACTCATTGGACTGCACACATCAAAATGTATTACTTCCAACAAGTTGCTTTCTTGTTCCATTTTACTGAAAACGAGGCTTTCAGTCATCTTGCCCATGTGGTATGATTTACATGTCTCAAGTGATTCAAAATCAAGTGAGTCCAAACGATCCATCTGCATGGAGTTTCTTCATGCGTACATACCAATAGACATGGTTCGCATGTCTCAAACTTTTCAAAAACGAGTGAGTCCAAAGATCCATCAACATGGAGCTTCTTCATGCGTTTTACACCAATATGACTTACATGGCAGTGCCACAAGTAGGTGGTACTATCGTTACTATCTTATATCTTTTGGCATGAACATGTGTATCATTACGATCGAGATTCAATAAACCATTCATTTTAGGTGCAAGACCATTGAAGGTATTATTCAAATAAACAGAGTAACCATTATTCTCCTTAAATGAATAACCGTATTGCGATAGACATAATCCAATCATGTATATGCTCAACGCAAACACCAAATAACAATTATTTAGGTTTAACACTAATCTCGATGGTAGAGGGAGCGTGCAATGCTTGATCATATCAACCTTGGAAACACTTCCAAGACATATCGTCAGCTCACCTTTAGCTAGTCTCCGTTTATTCCGTAGCTTTTATTTCGAGTTACTAACACTTAGCAACCGAACCGGTATCTAATACCCTGGTGCTACTAGGAGTACTAGTAAAGTACACATTAACATAATGTATATCCAATATACTTCCGTCGACCTTGCCTGCCTTCTTATCTACCAAGTATCTAGGGTGGTTCTGCTTTAGTGTTCGTTCCTCTCATTACAGAAGCACTTAGTCTCGGGTTTGGGTTCAACCTTGGGTTTTCACTAGAGCAGCAACTATTTTGCCGTTTCATGAAGTATCCCTTCTTGCCCTTGCCCTTCTTGAAACTAGTGGTTTTACTAACCATCAACAATTGATGCTCCTACTTGACTTCTACTTTCGCGGTGTCAAACATCGCAAATACTTCAAGGATCATCATATCTATCCCTGATATGTTATAGTTCATCACGAAGCTCTAGTAGCTTCGTGGCAATGACTTTGGAGAAACATCACTATCTCATCTGGAAGATTAACTCCCACTCGATTCAAGTGATTGTTGTACCCAGACAATCTGAGTACAAGCTCAATGATTGAGCTTTTCTCCCTTAGTTTGCAGGCTAAAAAAATCATCGGAGGTCTTATACCTCTTGACGTGGGCACGAGCCTGAAATCCCAATTTCAGCCCTCGAAACATCTCACATGTTCCGCGACGTTTCGAAATCGTCTTTGGTGCCTCTTCTCTAAACCGTTTAACTGAACTATCACGTAGTTATCAAAACATGTATGTCAAATGTTCGCAACATCCACAGATGACGTTCGAGGTTCAGCACACCGAGCGGTGCATTAAGGACATAAGCCTTCTACGAAGCAATGAGGACAATCCTCAGTTTACGGACCCAGTCCGCATAATTGCTACTATCAAATTTCAACTAAATTTTCTCTAGGAACATATCTAAAACAGTAGAACTAAAGCACGAGCTACGACATAATCTGCAAGAATCTTTTGACTATGTTCAGGATAATTAAGTTCATCTTATGAACTCCCACTCAGATAGACATCCCTCTAGTTATCTAAGTGATTACATGATCCGAGTCAACTAGGCCGTGTCCGATCATCACGTGAGATAGACTAGTTATCATCGGTGAACATCTTCATGTTGATCGTATCTACTATATGACTCATGCTCGACCTTTCGGTCTCTTGTGTTCCGAGGCCATGTCTATACATGCTAGGCTCGTCAAGTCAACCTAAGTGTTTCGCGTGTGTAAATCTGGCTTACACCCGTTGTATGTGAACGTTAGAATCTATCACACCCGATCATCACGTGGTGCTTCGAAACGACGAACTTTCGCAATGGTGCACAGTTAGGGGGAACACTTTCTTGAAATTTTAATGAGGGATCATCTTATTTACTACCGTCGTTCTAAGCAAATAAGATGTATAAACATGATAAACATCACATGCAATCAAATAGTGACATGATATGGCCAATATCATATTGCTCCTTTTGATCTCCATCTTCGGGGCTCCATGATCATTATCGTCACTGTCGTGGAATTAACACGTCAGATGTCCTTAGTGTCAGGACTTAGTCGCGAGGCCAACGCATCTATGTGGTAGCTTGAGAGGGGTTGATCGGGACGAGAGACGCAACACGCAAGACGAGGATTTAGACAGCTTCGGGCCCCGGGAAACATCATCCGGTAACAACCCTACATGCTGTTTATGGCTACGTCTCATTATGCTCATGAGAAGAGTCGCTGTAAGCCGGCTCCCCCTTTATGTCTAGCCCTAGATATTGTTTCTTGTTTCTTGTCCCTCTTTGGGGAGCCCTGCCCCTCCTTATATAAGTTAGAGGGGCGGGTTACATGTGGAGTCCTAGTAGGACTAACTTATCTTGTACTACAAGCCGGATACAAGTCCGGGTCTTGATTCCTTGTAAGGGAGATACTCCTTACGCCTTTCCTCTTAAGCCGGCCTATCATAACGTAAGCCGGCCTTCTGGGCCTTGAGCCTCCTGGACCCCGGGTCTTGTCGCTCCTCTGATCCGCTTGCCAGGTCACCCATAAGTCGCCAGGATCGGGCGGGTCACTTAGTGTGTCGTCCAGTCAGGGCGGGTCATTAGTGAGTCGCCAAGTCCGGCCGGGTTATACCTTGCGGCCGGGTTACACCGTGGGGTATATCCCCGACATTAGACCCCAAGTTTAGCTTGGATTTATCCATGGTAAACTTATGCTGCAAAATAAACACAAGAACAAATTTGACAGGTTGTGCTCCGGGTTAAGAATTCTTGTAAACCGGCACCTGAACATCCTTAAGTCCTTGTCATTTCCTTCTTCTAGAAAATCCGGGTCAATAGACCAGCTTCACAATCAATTTGCTTGTAGAAGAAATACTGTAAACAAATAATCCATCTGAGCCGGCTTCCAAAGCGCCGGCTTAAAATTGTAGGTTTTGAAATACTCATCTGATTTCAACCGGCTTGAAGGTATAGATCTTGCCGAGTTATAATTTCCAAAATCTCCGGGTTATAAAAACTGATAATTCCTGGTCATGATTGTTTCCAACGCCGGTTCATGATTGTTGCCAATGCCGGTTCATGATTATTAATGACGCCGGGTTATGACTGTTGCAGACACCGGGTCATAATGATTGGTGATGTCGGGTCAATCAGGTTTGCTCAAAACTGAAAATTTGGAAGATTAGAAAATATTTCTCCCTTATATCCATATTACCTGTAGCCCCCAAGTGCCGGGTTGTCATGCTTGCAGCAACCTGGGACTTGTAATTGCCTTATGCTGATAAAACTTCAACCAGTGTAGCCCCCAAGGGCCAGGTCATTATGCAATAATGAGCAGGGACTTTGTAAATATTATCATGTAAACTTGTACAGCAATGTGTAGCCCCCAAGGGCCGGCTTAGTAAGATAATACTAAGCTGGGACTTTATATATACTTCATTGATAATAACATCATATGATGTAATCTCCACCACGGGGCTTGAACCCACGTCCACAAAGTTAAGAGCTTTGTGCTTTACCAACTGAGCAATGGATCCTTCAATATAATGGATTTAAAACTTATGTACCTTGAACTGTTGACAGGAGCAATTGGTAGCCCCCAAGGGGCAGCTCATTTAAAATGTGATGAGTCGGGTCTTCAATAAGTTTGAGCAAAAAATTGACTTTGCATTAGCCCCCAAGTGTCATGGTGCATGCTTGCAGCGACATGAGACGTGCATATTTGATATAACCTCAATTTGAATAATGTAGCCCCCAAGTGCCGGGTCGTAAGCCTGCAGCGACTCAGGACTATTCCTTTCATTGTAGAATAAATCATATCCAAAAATAATAGTCATTGCGCTGAAGCGACTTTGAAGACCTCCATCATAATAGAAATCCAGCCATGTTGGCTATTCAAGATTTGAATAATATAATCCGGTATGAAAACCTCAATCATTCAATATCATCATGAAAATCCAGCCAGTTTTGGCTATTAAAGATTTGAATACCTCATCGATTGACAAGTAAATCCAGAGTTTAAATACCTGGCGGCTCTTGGCCGATGACGACTTAATGCGCATTCATTGTAAGCCAGAATTTTTGTAACCCAGTGGCCTATAGCCCTTGAGAAAATCAATAATTGATACCCCTTTTGAGACACCATTTTCAGTGATGAGCTTGGACTGAAGCATTTATATAAGTCATAGTTCTGCAAATCCTGCAGAGAGTTTAGACAACATATGCCCTGGCGACTTAACGTCAAAAGCCAGGGCGGGTAACCACCCAAATGTAGTCTTATTATGCACAAAAGTAGATCACAAGATCCCTATGATCCTTTGAATGATACCGTCGGTTTATATGACCCGGGCAGTGAAGTTGATAACTCAACTCTGTAAAAGCCAGCACATAAGATATTTGTGATAACTCAAATACTTGTTGTAGAAGAAACAGACAAAATTTTGAGGCTTCTGATTCGAATATGATCAGTAAACCGTTCCAAAGGGGTTAAGCTATACGATCATATAGCCCCCAGTGGTGTTGACTATGCCGATCAAAGTGGGTATCAACAGCTATGTTCTCTTTGGTTTGAATACGACCTATGTTTGAACAGGGAAACCCCCAAATGACCACTGTGATATTGAATTTGTACCGCCGGTTTATATGACCTGTGTAATAAGGGTGATAACCCAATCCTTAGAAGCCAATACTTCCATATAAATGATGGTTGTCATAAGCTGGCGACTTATAATCAAAAGTCAAGCCGGGTTAATCATAAAACACTTATATATATATTTGAGATATAATCCCCAAAAGGTCTCAAGTTAAGTAATTGTGGCTACAATAAACTTTACCAGAGATAGAATAAAACTTTTTGAGGCTTCTGATTCGGATACGATTAGTAAACCGTTCCAAAGGGGTTAAGCTAAGATTCGAATACGATCATATAGCCTCCAGTGGCTTGGCGATGCCGATCAAGTGGGTATCGACAGCTATGTTCTCTTTGGTTCGAATACGACCTATGTCTGAACAGGAAGCCCCAAGTGACCATGAGAGTTGTTTAACGACGCTGATTCGTATATGATCCACGTCGATTCCCAAAGGGGTTGAGCTATGATTCGGATACGATCAAGAAGCCCCCAAGTAGGTTCAGCAGTTTGCTAATCAAAAGGGTATCGACAGCTATGTTCTCTTCGGTTCGAATACGACCTATGTTTGAACAGGAAGCCCCCAATTGACCGTATAAATCTTGGCATTGCACCGATCAAGAGGGTACTGATGGCTATGCCCGATGAGCAGGAAGCCCCCAAGTGACCATAATAAGATAAGCCGTAAAGAAGGATACCCATGTTTTGAACCGGAATTTCTTAAACCGGATATTGAGATCCTCAAAGCTTTGTAAGGGACAAATTTACCTTGATCCGGATGTTGAACCGGTTTTGAGAGCTTCAAAGCTTTGCGGGAGAAAGATGTCTCTTGAACCGGATTTTAAACCGGAATTTTCATCAGTATGGTAGTGTCCTCCGGAACCGGGTTATCATTCCCTCCAATGACCCGGAGTTCCCAAGTCATGTCATTGTAGCCCCCGAGTCTTAAGACGACTCGAGGAGTTGTCTTGAGATTCTCCACATTTGACCATGATATAAGCCGGTATGAGTCATTCAACGCCTCAGTGATATAACTTGTCATGCACTGGAGAACTTGCAAGCCGGAGTAATTGCTCTTTTTAAAGAAAGCAATATATAATATATAATATACTGGATGAATTTCACCTGATGCGTCAGGTCAGTAATTATCACCGCGGAGTTGATGATCACCATGGTGAAGCTGAAATCAATCACGGCCGAGTCGGCCGCGGGAGCCGATAGATGAGTCGGCCGCGGTGTTGTAAGCTGGTGTGGACGGGTGATTTGGCCGCAGCGTTGTAAGCCAGCGCGGACGAGAGAATCGTCCGTGACGTTGGAAATGGCACGGACGCGAGCGAGTCGGCCGCGAGTACGGACGACAAGTCAGTCGCATGTGTTGATGTAGCGGGGGCGACGACTTGCGCGTGTATTCATCTGGCAGCATGGCACAGATAAGCGCTAGTGCAAAAATAATATTGACGCACGCCCCCTTGTGACACCTTTATAATAAATAATGGTCCTGCGAAAAAATAAAATAAAAAACACCATAGACCAGAGTACCTGTTCTCGAATAACATGTGCTGATAAAATATATAAAGAGGATAGCACATGATTTTTAGCAGACGTTCGCGTAGACTGGTCAAGTGACTTAGACTAGCAGTTAGAGCACTAGTACCCCTTTTTGCTCAGCCCGCATACCCAGTAAGGTGGGGGAATAACAAAAATTACTCCTGTATTGCTACAGAAGAAACGTCGGGCAGTTGCAATAATTGGCTTAGAGCCGCTGTGTCCTTGTGCCTAGGTTCTCCTCCCTCACATATCTGCATGCACGCAGGTGCTCTGTCCCATCCATCTCTCTGGATGTGCATGCGCATGCCACGTTGGTGATGTGAGTGCATGCTTTCTCCTTACTAATTTCCTGGTCCCCGCATTTTTTTAATCAAGATCGGCCCTCGTACAAATTAGTTCCTGTCGCAGACCATTTTGCACGGCGGCTCAGACGCGGCCACAACAGCAGAGGGCAGCAATATCTTCACTGTAGAACAGGGCGACGGCGATTTAACTATGGGTGAATTGGCCTTGAAGCTGTAGCGAGCTCAGCGACCCATCGGTAGGGGTGATTCGCAGGCGCTGGATGTGTGCGACGGCTCAACAGCCAGTATGGAGGCGGAGGCAAAGCGAGCTGGCGGGATGAGCCGGAAGAGGCCAGAGCGGGGCAGCGACTTAACAGGAGCGTTGGCGGGTCACGACCTCTGCGGCTTCCAGCAATGCACGGCCCGGCGACGCGAGAGGTCGGCGGTGACGGAGCCGCGCGAGCACAGGGGCCGAGTCGGAGCGATTGGAGCAGAGGCAAGGGCGACTCAGCGCGATACGGAGGCGTCCGGGTCCGAGGTATAACCCGGCCGGATCAGCAACTTGGTCGGTGGCGACAGAGTCGACGGTTGAGAGGTGATGATGGCGACTCGACAACACAGGGGCGAGTTCCGGCGGCGGCGACTCAGTGCGCGTCACAGCAGCGGCGGAGTCCTCAAGGCTGGGTCGATGGAGGCGATTTTAGATGCAGAAATAAATCGACGGCAGCTCGACACGTCCACGATGGCCCAAGATCATCTGTGCGGGCGGCTTGCGGGCGAGACTGACTTGACCCGGATCGATGATGAAACCCGCTGTAAGTCGCCCCTGACAACGGCTGATGTGAGGCCGGCTCTCGGCAACTTTAACAAGGTGGAGGCGACTCAAGGCCATGGTGCAGGGGCGCTTGGAGCAGAGTTGAGGAAGCCACAGCTCGGCGTGAGTTCCCCGCCGGGGAAAGGTGAGAGCACGAGACAGGCCGGGCACGGAAGTCAGCAGGCGCGGGCGTCTCACGGACGCGAGAGCTGGCCCACGATGGCGTAGGCGCGGAGCTGGAACCGGCCCGGTCCAGCGGCACACAAATGGGGCGAGTTGGACGTGAGGCTGCCGGCTTGCTGTAGGAACCGGCCGGGGTGCGAGCCAGCAAGGCGGCATAATACGGGCTGGTGTGGTCGGCGAGCCGGCCGGCAACTGAACCGCAGGAAGACCTCGGGCAGCCGTCGCGGGCGGCTTGGAGGTCAGCAGAGGCGGAGACAGACCGGCGGGTCAGCGCTCGGAGGCGTAGGCGGAGCCGCGGCCAGTTCAGAGCGGCGGCTTGAGACGAAGGTGGCAGGCCGACTTGAGGCGCACGTTCAGCGGCGGCGGGTCAAAGCGAGGTGAAAAGGCCCGCGGCGCGACGGCTCAACGACGACGGCGGCTTCGAGGGAGCAAGGCCGGTGTGACACAAGGCGGCCCGAGGCGGCGGTTCGAGGTCGCTCCATGGCGAGACCTTAGCACTGGGCTGTAACGAAGGCGGCGGCTCAGCGTAATGGCAGAAATCCCGCGGAAGCGAGGCCCGAAACACGGACGGCTGTTTCTGAAGTAGCAACGGCGACTCGATGATAACCCTTTTTAGATTGAGTCGGATGAGTATCAATTTGACGAGCCTGCTTCGGTCGATGGAACCTGATAGTTTTGACAGATCATATGAAGTGACGGCTTATCTCAGCGAAACTGACCTCTTGCCGGTCTCGGCGGCTCTGTAGTGCGGCAACGCACAGCCGAAATCATCTCCTGCTGGCTTTCGGCAAGCTGTAGGAAGTAGCAATGCATAGACGCAACCCTAAACTCTCTCGATCTTAATCTCATAAGCCGAAGCCGCCGCCACTGAACACTTCTTCCATCTTGATGAACTCGTAATCAATGTAAATTCTTCTATGCCAGCCCTTGTTCCGCCGGTGATGTTGACTCGGACATATCCTTTTAGGAAAAATCCATTGATCCCGGCGACTCAAAATCCACCGAATAAATTGTGATGGCGGCGTAACCTTAATTCTTCTTAATCTTAAACCTCACAGATTGAAAAATCTGAACTGATGATACTCGAGGCTGAAGCAGATTCCTCCGAGTTGAGTCGTTCTTCATCCGGATAATTGCGAACTTCTCTATCCCTGGGATAGATCCCTTCCAGAACTCATCACCATCGTGCGCGAGCTCCACGGTGGGCGCCAACTGTCGTGAAATTAACACGTCAGATGTCTTTAGTGTCAGGACTTAGTCGCGAGGCCAACGCATCTATGTGGTAGCTTGAGAGGGGTTGATCGGGACGAGAGACGCAAGACGCAAGACGAGGATTTAGACAGTTTCGGGCCCCGGGAAACATCATCCGGTAACAACCCTACATGCTGTTTGTGGCTACGTCTCATTATGCTCATGAGAAGAGTCGCCGTAAGCCGGCTCCCCCTTTATGTCTAGCCCTAGATATTGTTTCTTGTTTCTTGTCCCTCTTTGGGGAGCCCTGCCCCTCCTTATATAAGTTAGAGGGGCGGGTTACACGTGGAGTCCTAGTAGGACTAACTTATCTTGTACTACAAGCCGGATACAAGTCCGGGTCTTGATTCCTTGTAAGGGAGATACTCATTACGCCTTTCCTCTTAAGCCGGCCTATCATAACGTAAGCCGGCCTTCTGGGCCTTGAGCCTCCTGGGCCCCTGGGTCTTGTCGCTCCTCTAATCCGCTTGCCAGGTCACCCATAAGTCGTTAGGATCGGGCGGGTCACTTAGTGTGTCGTCCAGTCAGGGCGGGTCATTAGTGAGTCGCCAAGTCCGGCCGGGTTATACCTTGCGGCCGGGTTACACCGCGGGGTATATCCTCGGCAGTCACCGGCATGACACCATGATCTCGATCATCATGATCTCCATCATCGTGTCTTCATGAAGTTGTCTCGCCAACTATCTATCTATTATATACATAATACAGAAGTCAAATAAGCCATCACGTTCATTCACATAAGCAAAAATTATTTTATCTATTGATCTAGATTATGACGGCTGAGATTTAAAGGTCTAAAAGTTACGCACAATATATGTATGTACATACCTACTGCTAGAAGGGACGACATGTCACGTATACAACAGTTTAGGAAAAGGCCACCTAAACAATTGGGCGCATCCACATAACAATCGGACTCTATGTAAATTAGGTATACCTGACTAGATTATTCTATCTTCATGCGAACGCATATATGAGAAAAAACTCAAAAAGAAAAAAAAAACAAGGACAACGTGTTGCAACTTAGAATAGTTCACGTACAAATAGTTCACGTAAGGAACTAAGGAATATATTTCCATCTGAGTCAACGTTACGTTAGAAAAAAAATCCGGAGCAATCCTCTTCATACACGTTCATACTAGAAAGCAATAGTGAGTCCCCGTCTAAAAAAGAAAGAAACCAATAGTAGTCCCCGTCTAAAAAAGAAAGAAACCAATAGTAGTCCTCCGTGCAAAAAAACATGCAATAGTTGTCCAATCCGTTTCCCACAGCCGAGACTCCTAGGTAAGTACTACTCTTTTTTTTGGCGTAAAAATCAGGCAGGGATAAATCGGCAACTGCTTCCGGCAACAGTTGTATAGCAAGGATGATGGCATCATATTATTTGTTTTCTTAATATGGATTGTGCAAAATATAAGCCATGGGACTCTAACTCGAGAAGACCATGACGTTCTTTTCACTGATTTTACACAGAGTGTGTGATGACCAATTAGTCATCCAATATATACATATTTAGTGTCACATTCTTTTTAAATGATTAATTCTCACATTTTAACTTTTTTAAAGATCTTTTAAAAACTATACATGGAACGTGGGAGATTAAGTTAGAATGACACACTAATGCCTACTACCTCTATTACTAAATATAAGACGTTTTGGCAATTTAAATTGAACCAGAAGGACGTCTTATATTAAGAAACCGAGGGTGTACCTATTAGCTACTGTAAAACATAATATAATCATAAAGTTTACTAAATATATAAATATTCACATTTTAACATATCAAAATATCGACTAGGAGTATCAACGAAAATACATTAGCTTTATGTAGATTGTGTCTTCGATACATATAATGAAATCTCACCGGTGCCATGTACGGAACATCTGTACTATAAAAAAAATAGAGAAGTCCTGAATATGAATGTATGGTGAGCAACAGTGCCTGAGCATGGGCCGTAGTAGAGTTGACGCTTGAGTGAGTCCAAAAAATAAGATCACACAGTTTGAAAATAGAAAAGAAAATACCAAGCCGCATGCTCTTCGTCCATCAAATTTCCAAAGTCCAACAACTATACAGAGAAGCCATTTCATCATCAGATCGGTAAGAAAAAGAGAAATAAAAAAAATTCAAATGATCATATGCTACTACTGCAAACGACGCAACAAGTACAGCACATGATGTTATCAGAAAAAAATACACTAGATGCTGGCATCAGCAAGCAAATAAATTCATCAGCCCTATATTTTTCTATCATAATTCTACATCTTTGGGACAAAAGTCCGATCCTATACATGGAGAATAATATCGCTATTTTCATAAAAGAATATGCTCTGTTGTAGTTGGTTCGGCGAACCACAAGTGATAATGATTTCAAAATTGACATTTGCAAAATTAGCTCTTGCGAAGTACCCTTAGAAGTCAATATAAGAAAAATGTAATGAAATAATACTAAAGTATATGTACTCAAAGGAATGTAGGACCTGTCTAATTATAATGGAAAGCCGCAAACGTCCATGTAATTAATCTAAATATATCACAACATCGAATTGGCGATCGCCGACACGATACACCATTGAAGATTCTAATTAGAAACAAATCCGAACTTTAATTTGGGATAGAAAACTGTCAAGCGGTACTAAACAGCTTAAAGAAGCCACAAATATGATGTGCTGGCCAGCAACAGTGCCAAAGCATGGGCCAGAGAGTTAATGCTTGAGTGATTCCTAAATTTAAAATCAGAAGATACCAAGCCGTATGCTCTTCGTCCATAACAAAAACTCATAACGTGACTTTATGGTGAAATCTATTATATACATAATATAGAAGTCAAATAAGCCACCATGTTCATCCACATAAGCAAAAATTATTTTATCCATTGATCTAGATTATGACGGCTGGGATTTAAAGGTCTAAAAGTTACGCATAATATTTGTATGTACATCTACTGCTAGAAGGGACAGCATGTCACGTATACAACAGTTTAGAAAAAAGCCACCTAAACAATTGGGCGCATCAGAGTGAGTGGCTCAAACGCTAAAGCATGAACATGAGATTTCCGTAAATAAAAATATATATCAAATAGATGAGATTTCCGTAAATAAATATATATACCAAACCACATTAGATGAATTGAGTTTCATATGTCATAAAACAATCCAGTTAGGGTACTACCACCATGAAGGCAAAAATTCATTAATAATATGAAAGGTATGGTTACTTCTTAGACAGCTTAGAAATAGTTATGTCCCAGCCAAAATTTATAACCGTTTAATGAAGATCTTCACACCCATTTGTATTGGTATGACTCTCAATGCAGTAATGCACTAATAGGATTATTCATAGTGTCAACCCTAAATTTAATAATTCTTAAATTGCCTAAGTAATAGCAAAAGTGAAATTTAAATAACCCATTTTGAACCATAAAATCAAATATCACTTGCAGGAGGCGAAATCTTTGGCAAACAAATCTTGGAGAACAAATAGACGGGCAAGTAAACATATAGAATGCAAAAGTACAAAATTACTTGGGGTGCTAATACACAATTTGAATAATTTTGGGATGCCCATGTTATATACTACTAAATTAAGTTCACAAAAAACTTAGTGTCATAATTATTCTATAATCTATCATATGATGAATTTAAAGAAATTTAATTATAAACAAATATATACTAAATTTCAAATTTCTGTATACCTAACTATTTTTCGGCACACATCGCGATTGAATTTCTCATACAAAACTAGGTTAAACTAATATAAACATTCAAAACATAAATATTTATTTTAAATACCAAGATACAGTGACCAAATATAATAGTTGTAAACAAAATTCTAGCCGCGCAAATGCGCGGGTAACACCGCTAGTTACTTCTACTACTATGGCTAACGGTTTAGCAATAAAGTAAAGTAATTACATGGCGTTGTTCAATGACACGCAGGTCATACAATAAATTAAGACAACTCCTATGGCTCCTGCCGGTTGTCATATTCATCGACATGCAAGTCGTGATTCCTATTACAAGAACATGATCAATCTCATACATCACATATCATTCATCACATTCCTTTTTGGCCATATCACATCACATAGCATACCCTGCAAAAACAAGTTAGACGTCCTCTAATTGTTGTTTGCATGTTTTACGTGGTTGCTATGGGTTTCTAGCAAGAACGTTTCTTACCTACGCAAAAGCCACAACATGATATGCCAATTGCTATTTACCCTTCATAAGGACCCTTTTCATCGAATCCGATCCGACTAAAGTGGGAGAGACTGGCGCCCGCTAGCCACCTTATGCAACAAGTGCATGTCAGTTGGTGGAACCTATCTCACGTAAGTGTATGTGTAAGGTCGGTCCGGGCCGCTTCATCCCACAATGCCGCCGAATCAAGATTGGACTAGTAACGGTAAGCATATTGAACAAAATCAACGCCCACAACTACTTTGTGTTCTACTCGTGCAAAGAATCTACGCAATAGACCTAGCTCATGATGCCACTGTTGGGGAACGTAGCAGAAATTCAAAATTTTCCTACGAGTCACCGAGATATATCTATGGAGAGACTAGCAACGAGAGACAGGGGAGTGCATCTACATACCCTTGTAGATCGCTAAGCGGAAGCGTTCAAGCGAACGGGGTTGAAGGAGTCGTACTCGTCGTGATCCAAATCACCGGAGATCCTAGTGCCGAACGGACGGCACCTCCGCGTTCAACACACGTGCAGCCCGGTGACGTCTCCCATGCCTTGATCCAGCAAGGAGAGAGGGAGAGGTTGGGGAAGACTCCGTCCAGCAGAAGCACAACGGCGTGGTGATGGTGGAGGAGCGTGGAAATCCTGCAGGGCTTCGCCAAGCACCGCGGGAGAGGAGGAGAAAGAGAGGTAGGGCTGCGCCAACAGGAGAAGAACTTCGTGTGTTGGGCTGCCCCTTTGCCTCCACTATATATAGGGGGAGAGGGAGGGATGCGCCCCCACCTAGGGTTCCCTCCCTAGGGGTGGCGGCAGCCCCAATCCCCATCTGGGTGGCGGCCAAGGGGGGGAGAGGGGAAACTTGCCCCCCAAGTAAGGTGGGTGCACCCCTCCCAAAACCCTAGGCGCCTTGGGCCCTTGTGGGGGGCGCACCAGCCCATCCTGGGGCTGGTCCCCTCCCACACTTGGCCCATGCTGCCGTCTGGGGCCGGTGGCCCCACTTGGTGGACCCTGGGACCCTCCCGGTGGTCCCGGTACGTTACCGATAACACCCGAAACTTTCCCGGTGACCAAAACAGGACTTCCCATATATAAATCTTTACCTCTGGACCATTCCGGAACTCCTCGTGAAGTCCGGGATCTCATCCGGGACTCCGAACAACATTTGGTAACCACGTATATCTATTCCCTATAACCCTAGCGTCATCGAACCTTAAGTGTGTAGACCCTACGGGTTCGGGAACCATGCAGACATGACCGAGACGTTCTCCGGTCAGTAACCAACAGCGGGATCTGGATACCCATGTTGGCTCCCACATGTTCCACGATGATCTCATTGGATGAACCATGATGTCAAGGACTCAATCAATCCCGTATACAATTCCCTTTGTCTAGCGGTATTGTACTTGCCCGAGATTCGATCGTCGGTATACTGATACCTTGTTCAATCTCGTTACCGGCAAGTCTCTTTACTCGTTCCGTAACACATCATCCCGTGATCAACCCCTTGGTCACATTGTGCACATTATGATGATGTCCTACCGAGTGGGCCCAGCGATACCTCTCCGTCAACCGGAGTGACAAATCCCAGTCTCGATTCGTGCCAACCCAACAGACACTTTCGGAGATACCCGTAGTGCACCTTTATAGCCAGCCAGTTATGTTGTGATGTTTGGTACACCCAAAGCATTCCTACGGTATCCGGGAGTTGCACAATCTCATGGTCTAAGAAAATGATACTTGACATTAGAAAAGCTCTAGCATACGAACTACACGATCTTTGTGCTAGGCTTAGGATTGGGTCTTGTCCATCACATCATTCTCCTAATGATGTGATCCCGTTATCAACGACATTCAATGTACATGGTAAGGAAACCGTAACCATCTATTGATCAACGAGCTAGTCAATTAGAGGCTTACTAGGGACATGGTGTTGTCTATGTACCCACACATGTATCTGAGTTTCCTATCAATACAATTATAGCATGGATAGTAAACGATTATCATGAACAAGGAAATATAATAATAATAACTAATTTATTATTGCCTCTAGGGAATATTTCCAACACACGATCCCTCTGTGCGATACCAGGAAGCCCAGCAGCTTGCTAGAGGGAACCCCGAATAAACACTTCTCGGGATTGAGCCGAAGATCCACCTTGCGCAAGCTAGCAAACGTCTCCTCCAGATCTGCTATCAGGGTCTTGGCCTCCTGAAACTTCACCACTATGCCATCAACATAGGCCTCTGCATTTCTCCCGAGCTGCGAGCCCAAGGCGATATGCATCAGTCGCTAGAAGGTAGCCCCGACATTACGCAACCCGAAGGGCATACATGTGTAGCAGTACACCCCGCAGGGAGTCAGGAATGCCATCTTATCCACATCATGCACGACCATCTTGATCTGGTGGTAGCCCGAGAAGGCATCCAACACGTCGCACTCGGTGGTGGAGTCCACGATTTGATCAATGCGAGGAAGCGAGAAGGGATCTTGCGGGCAGGCCTTGTTGAGGTTGGTGAAGTCTACACACATGCACTCCTTCCCTCCTTTCTTGGGGACGACGACGGGGTTCGCCAGCCACTCCGGGTATCGTACTTCCCTGATGACTGTCGGTGTCAAAACTGGCGGATCTCGGGTAGGGGGTCCCGATCTGTGCGTCTTAGGCTGATGGTAACAGGAAGCAAGGGACACAATGTTTACCCAGGTTCGGGCCCTCTCGATGGAGGTAAAACCCTACTTCCTGCTTGATTAATATTGAAGATATGTGGAATACAAGAGTAGATCTACCACGAGATAGTAGAGGCTAAACCCTAAGAGCTAGCCTATGATGGTATGATTGTAATTGTGATCGGCCTTCTAAGGACCATGCTCTCCGGTTTATATAGACACCGGAGAGCTAGGGTTTACATGGAGTCGGTTACAAGGAAGGAAACATAATATCCGGATCGCCAAGCTTGTCTTCCACGCAAAGGAGAGTCCCATCCGGACACGAGCCAAAGTCTTGAGTCTTGTATCTTGACGCTTCTATAGTCCGGATGATGAATATAGTCCGGCTGTCCGGATACCCCCTTATCCAGGACTCCCTCAGTAGCCCCTAAACCAGGCTTCAATGACGATGAGTCCGGCGCGCAGTCTTGTCTTCGGCATTGCAAGGCGGGTTCCTCCTTCTGAATACTCCAAGGTTCCCATCATGACGAACAGTGTCCGGCATCTTCATCAATGTTGTACTCCTCGGCTTCAGTGTATCAATAATGACCATTTCCACGTGTCGAGCGAATGTGAGGAGTCGAGGCATTTTTGCATTTGCCACCCTCGGTCCTTCGGGCTAGCCGTCTATTTGAAGAGACGGGGATTCCCAGATCCAAACCTCACTCTCCCTCCTCGAGCAAGCATCCAACAGAGCGCCCAGAAAAAACCATTCCAGCATGGCCGGTCGTCGCAGCTCTTCTGCTCGCTCCCCTTGCCCCAAGCCGGGAGACTGGGGAGAGTGTTCAGTTTCCCATAGCCATCTGGTAAAGTTACAAACCCGCCAGCGTTCATGGTCCCTGTCCGAGCCGGAGTGGCCACCTATAACGGCGGAGAACAAGCGGAGAGATCCCCCAATCCGTCTCCAGAGGAGCGAATATGCTTAATTCCGCATCTGTTAAGGGGCGTCGGGTTTCCTATTCATCCATTCCTTCGTGGGCTTCTGGAGTTCTACGGCCTCCAGCTGCACAATTTTACCCCAGCCTCCATACTGCATATAGCAGGGTACGTCGCCCTTTGTGAGCTATTCTAGGCTGTGAGGCTCACTTCAGATTGTGGAAGAAGCTGTTCTGCGTTGTCCCCCCGCAACCAGGGAGAATCCCTATGTCAAGTGGGCGGGGCCGAAGTATGGCGTATCGCTGAGACCGGATACCTATCCGGTACTCCCAAGAAGGATCTAGATAACTGGACTTCAGAGTGGTTTTATATTGGCGACGCTCCCCTCCCGGATCCAGTCCGGACAGGACTCCCCAAATTCAGCAACACCCCACCGAGGGCACGTCTAAGCTGGCGCCCCCGAGGCCCCCGAGAAGAGGATTCCAGGGAAGTACATTTCCTGATGAGCAGGATAAAGTTACTAGCCAAATCCGGACTGACGATAGTCGAGGTGATGGCAATATGCATAACGCGGGGAGTGCAACCGCTTCAATACCGGAGCAATCCCATGTGGCACTACAACGGGACAGATGATGCCACCCGCTGTGGCTGTAAGGGTCCGGACTCCCCCGCCGCTCTGGCAAGGATACTGTCCGACCCGTTCAAAGGAGAAGAGGAAGAATTCCTTCATATCAAACCGCGGGACGGATTCTCCATGTACAATCCCCCAAACTGGGTAAGTCGTCATTTATTTCATCGCTTCACTTATTGTGGCGTTCTTTGCTAAAGTTACCTGCATCGATATTTCTGAGTAGGAACTGAGGAGGGACGTGGAAGGAATCTCCAGCCCTTCCCCACATCCAGAGGACCCTGAAAGGGCCCTGGATCCTGGACTCGAAGAAGACCTAGATGCGGCCGTGGAGCTTGTCAACGGGATATTTTATCGGGCGAGCCGTGACAGGGCCCCGGTAGCTATCACAGCTGATTATCCCGGACGGTTACCTTCGTTGCGTGTAAGCCAAGCCGAAAACTCGATCCTCCGAAGAGGATTCTTTCCTGATGTCACACCTTATCCCTGATATGTCATGCTTTTGTAGAAGTGACGTTCGGAGCAGAGGGCTGAGCCCCTAGGGACCCGTCAGCCACAGGCGCCCGAATTGGGTAGGCTCAAGAGGAAGGCGATTAGAACCGACACGCCTCTACAGAGGTAAGAAAACAACTTGTCATGTAATTTGTTGTCGTTTGAAGTATAACAATGTCCTTTGTATATCTTGGCGGGAAGAGGAGTATCCGGACGGTATCCGGAGGTCCTGCCAACCACGCCTCCACCAGTCGGGCTCCAAGACCAATTTCGAGAGAGGAGGCAGACATAGGGCCGACGCCGCATAGTCCTCCGACAGAGGACGCAGACATGCTCTCTGCCACAAATTCGGAAGTAGAGAGCGCCATGCATCATCGGCGTCGACGGGTCGTGCTTTGCAACAACATATTTTCCGAAGAGGCATTTAATGCCTTCAATTCGGGAGACGCATACATCTGAGCCACTCAAAGCGGACTCGCCCGGGCGACAGTCCAGTATACCAAAGATATACGGGTAAGAAAGTTTGATAAGCATGTATAGTAGTAGCCCCTGAGACTTGAAACGGTTGAAACAACAGTTTTAAGTATCAATTTATGCGCAGGTTCTTGTAGATAAGAATGAGCAATTGTCTCGGGAGCTAGAGGAGTGCAAGACCCAACTAAGGGCCATAGTTGCCAAGCTAGAGGAATCCCAGAATGCCTCATATGGTAACATTTATCATAATTATATGAAAATGCACCAGTTGGCAACTGGCTGGTATGGCAATTTTAACAGAAAGTCCTGTAGACAACCCCGGAGTGAATCCGGAGGGTGGGGGAGACGACGAGTCGCATCTCCAGAGGTAACTAAAGGCCGATGAGAGCATTCTTACGCAAGTGAAGCATGATAAGAATATGCTCCAAGATGCCAATGTTCGGCTGGAAGTGGAATTAAAGGACATCCGCACGCAGCTGGCAGACTCCGTGAAGGAGAACAGAAGGCTTTGCCACGGCATTTATCGTAAGTGCCTAAACGAACTGTAGCATAGTTCGGCGAGGAAGCATATTGAAAAAGTTGTGTTTGTAGGAATGCTGAGGTCGCCCTGAGGAGGAGATGCCCGCTTCTGCAGGTGATGTACTGCAGGACCTCTCACAACTGCACGAGCGAGCTCAGCAGGTGATGCAGGGCATTGCGCACTCTCTGTGGCCATCAAGCACCCTGCCGAATGGCATGGGGGGGCTTGTGGACATGCTTCAAGGAGCACGGCGGCGCTTCTGTTTGTGGAAGATATCGGCCTACCGGCAAGGTGCAAGAGAAGCATGAGCAATGGTGAAGACGCGCTACACCAAGCTGGACCCGAACCATATGGCCGAAGTTGGATCGGCCGGACCAGATGGGCAAGAAATTCCCGTGAGTCTGGTATATGACCAGGTGGCGTTAGCCGCAAAGTATTCTCAACAGGATTGTAAGTTAGATAGCCTGTTGGATGGTATAGAGGATGAATATAATCAGTCCAAATGACTGTGTAATTTGATGGACATAAGTAGCCCCTAGCCGGATTAAAATCATTTGTCGTGGCGGACCTTTTCGCTTCAACCCATGGATCCTAAAGTCCGGGGTGTATCCGAATACCCGCTCGGTTATACAAAACCGGAGTATGCGTGGAGACCAGGCGTAGGGTTCATAAGTGCTTGAATAGACAAGTACCCAACTAGTTATGTTATATTGCATGGTTAGCAAGAAACATCTTCCATTGAGAATAGTTCTGTTAAGGGTTCCTTTCCCTGGGTAAGCATGTGTAAAGGCACATGTCTGGACTGCGAACCAAAGCACAGGACACAAAACTTCTGGGGATTAATGTTATAATAAACGAAGACATCTTTTGTTCACCAACCGACTATTCTCTTAAGGAAACTAGCTTTCGGCTTCATCCAGTCTGAGGTACGCATCCGGCTCAACCGGCAGTAACAATCGCAGAGGTGCTCCCCTTATGCCCTAACCGAATTAACGGGAACGTAGGGCATAAACACAGGAGCCAGGCAACCCAGCTTGGCCATGTCTTAAGTCATATCGATGCATATAATGGTGAAGAAAAGGCACACATGGAAAAAGAAACGCATGTGTGACGGGCAAAAAGCCCTGAAAGTAATTTATATTAAGATTCCGTATAGGAAGCCCCCAGGTAAAGTTTACACACATAGTGCGGCCGGAATAATCCGGGAATCCGCACTGTATTAAATACTGTGTGTGAAAGGGAAGAGATCGAGAAAGGAAAAAAAGGGGAGAGCATAATTGAAAAAGGAGGGTTAAGGAGATGGACACTGAGTTCGGCGCTCGGTGTAGAATCTCCGAAGTCTGGCCGTGTTCCATGGGTTCGGCTCGAGTCTGTTATCGGACGCATTACGTAGGCGGTACGCTCCTCCAGTGAGAACTTTGTCAATGATGAAGGGACCTTCCCACTTGGGTTTGAGCTTGTCCTTCTTCTTCTCTAGTAAGCATAGAACGAGTTCGCCAATATTATAAGTTTTGGCCCGCACTTCTTTGCTTTGGTATCGTCGAGCCTGTTGCTGATAGAATGCGGAACGGGCCTTAGCGACATCGTGCTCCTCCTCCAGGGCATCCAAATTATCCTGCCGATCTAACTCGGCTTCCTTCTCTTCGTACATGCGTACGCGTGGCGAATCATGTATTATGTCGCATGGTAGTACTGCTTCCGCGCCGTACACCATAAAAAATGGTGTGTATCCGGTGGTGCGATTCAGCGTGGTCCGCAGCCCCCAGAGTACGAAGTCGAGCTCCTCGACCCAATGAGTATCCGACTCTGTCAAGGATCGCACTAGTCTGGGTTTGATGCCACTCATGATGAGACCATTTGCCCTTTCGACCTGACCATTTGTTTGAGGGTGGTAGACGGAAGCATAGTCCAGCTTAATGCCCATTTTGCTGCACCAAGCTTTCACTTCATCGACTGTAAAATTTGAGCCACTATCGGTGATGATGCTATGGGGGACACCATATCGGTGTACGACCCCGGATATAAAGTGTATGACTGGTCCGGATTCGGCCGTTTTCACTGGTTTGGCTTCTATCCATTTGGTGAACTTGTCAACCATGACCAATAAGTATTTTTTCTTATGGCTTCCCCCTTTAAGGGGTCCGACCATATCCAGCCCCCCAGACCGCGAAGGGCCAAGTTATGGGAATTGTTTGGAGAGCGGTAGGGGGCATATGACTCTGATTGGCGAAGAGCTGGCAACCGACGCAGTGTTGGACAAGGTCCTATGCGTCTGCTCGGGCCGTCGGCCAATAGAAACCTGTACGGAAGGCCTTGCTGACTATTGCTCGAGCCGCAGCGTGGTGCCCGCGCAGTCCGGCATGGATCTCAGCCAAGAGCTGCCACCCTTCCTCCTCGGAGATGCACCTTTGGAGCACTCGGGTAGCACTTTTCTTATAGAGCTCTCCTTCATGGACTTTTAAAGCTTTAGAATGCAGGACAATGCAACGTGCTTCGTTCTGGTCTTCAGGGAGCTCCTGCCTATTTAGGTAGGCCAAGAAAGGCTCGGTCCACGGGGCGATGACAACCATTATTTTGTGGGCCGACGATGTTATTTCGGTGGTAGAACCTCCGACTATGTCTGATAGTTAGGAATCTAGGGATGTATTCGGATCCGTGCTGGTATTGCCGAACTCCCCTTCCCATACCACAGATGGCTTGAACAGTCTTTCCAGGAATATGTTTGGTGGGACAGGGTCGCGTTTAGCGCCGATGCGGGCAAGGACGTCGTCCTCTTGATTGTTTTCTCGAGCCACATGGTGGAATTCGAGCCCCTCGAACCGAGCTGATATTTGAAGGACGACATTGCGATAGGCCGCCATTTTCGGATCCTTGGCATCAAAGTCTCCATTTATTTGTGATATTGCGAGGTTTGAGTCTCCGCGCACTTCTAGGCGCTGAATGCCCATAGAGACTGCCATCCGAAGACCGTGCAACAGAGCCTCGTATTCGGCTGCATTGTTGGAGTCTATGTATAATATTTGGAGGATGTATTGGACCATGTCTCCGGTGGGAGAGGTCAGGACGACGCCTGCTCCCAATTCGGCTAGCATTTTAGAGCCGTCAAAGTGCATGATTCAGTTAGAGTACGCGTCGTACTCTTTAGGGAGTTCGGCTTCCGTCCATTCGGTGATAAAGTCAGCTAATACTTGCGACTTGAGAGCCCGCCGAGGCTTGTATGTTATGTCAAACAGAAGGAGCTCGATGGCCCATTTAGCGATCCGGCCCGTGGCATCGAGGTTATTTATTATGTCGTTTAGCGGTACTTCGGAGGCCACTGTAATCGAACACTCTTGAAAGTAGTGTCGTAGCTTCCGGGATGACATGAAGACCGCGTATGCTATTTTTTGATAGTGTGGGTATCGGTCTTTGCATGGGGTGAGGACCATGGATACGTAATAAACCGGCTTCTGCAGCGGGAATTTGTATCCGTCAACCTCTCGTTCGACGACGAGTACTGCGCTTACAACTTGATGTGTTGCAGCTATGTACAGCAGCATAGGTTCGCCACTAGTTGGCGCTGTTAGGACTGGATTACTGGCCAATAAGGTCTTTATTTCATCTAGTCCGGCCGCGGCTGCATCCGTCCACACAAAGTGTTCGGTGCACCGAAGGAGGCGATAAAGAGTCAATGCCTTTTCTCCTAATCTGGAGATAAAGTGGCTTAAAGCAGCCACGCATCCAGCTAGTTTCTGGATGTGTTTCAGGTCTGTTGGTATAGCCAACTGTGACAAAGCTCGGATTTTTCCCGGATTAGCTTCAATTCCTCTATTGAAAAAAATGAAGCCCAGCAATTTTCCAGAGGGGACGCCGAAAACGCATTTCTCCAGGTTCAGCTTGATGTCGTATGTTCGTAAGTTGTCGAACGTAAGCCTCGAGTCATCAATTAGGGTTTCGATGTGTCTTGTTTTTACGACTACGGCGTCCATGTATGCCTCCACTGTTTTGCCGATTTGCTTTTCCAGGCATGTTTGAATCATGCGTTGATAGGTTGCTCCGGCATTCTTAAGCCCGAAAGGCATAGTGTTGAAGCAGAAAGGGCCATATGGCGTTATGAAAGCTGTTGCAGCTTGGTCGGACTCTGCCATCTTTATTTGATGGTATCCAGAGTATGGGTCGAGGAAACACAGCGAGTCGTGTCCAGCTGTGGCATCGATGATTTGATTGATGTGAGGGAGGGGAAAGGGATCCTTGGTGCAAGCCTTGTTAAGGTCTTTGAAGTCAACGCACATGTGCCAGGATTTGTCCTTCTTTGGTACCATTACCAGGTTCGCCAGCCAATCCGAATGTTTGATATCTCTGATGAATCCGGCCTCAAGTAGCTTGGCTAGCTCCTCCCCCATGGCTTGCCGTTTGGGCTCCGAAAATCGCCTTAGGGTCTGTTTAACAGGTTTGTATCCCTTCGGTATGTTAAGGCTATGTTCGGCCAATCCACGTGGGATGCCCGACATGTCCGGTGGGTGCCAGGCGAAGATATCCCAATTCTCGCGCAAGAAGTCATGCAGTGCGGCATCCATAGCGGGGCTCAATTGTGTCCCGATGGAAGTTGTCTTCATGGGGTCCGTTGGGTGGACTTAGAATTTGACTATCTCATCTGCGGGTTTGAATAAGGTGGACTTGGGTCGCTTGTCGAGTATCACGTCGTCCCTGTCCACGGTGGCGCGTAGCGTGGTTAATTCTTCTGCGGCTAGGGCTTCGGATAATGCTTCCAAGGCTAGCGATGTGGTTTTGTTTCCGGCACGGAGTGCGACGTCCGGATCACTAGCTAGAGTGATGATTCCATTGGGTCCGGGCATTTTAAGCTTCAAGTACCCGTAATGGGGTATGGCTTGAAAGCTCGCAAACGCGTCCCGCCCTAGAAGGGCGTGGTATCCGCTGTTGAAAGGAGCCACTTGGAAGGTGATTTCTTCGGACCTGTAATTCTCTAGGGTACCGAGTACCACATCGAGTGTGATTTTTCCCGCACACTGTGCCTCCCGACTAGGGATAATTCCCCTGAAGGTCGTGCCACTTTGTTCAATGCGGCTTTTGTCAATCTCCATCTTCTTGAGTGTTTCTTCATAGATTAGGTTTAATCCGCTTCCGCCGTCCATGAGTACTTTAGTGAGCCGAAAGCCATCCACTATTGGGTTGAGGACCAGAGCGGTCGGCGCCCGGACGGACTGGAATTGGGGTTCGTCACTGGCATTGAAGGTTATAGCAGTGTCGTTCCATGGATTTACTTTTGCCACATGGCAAATTTCAGCAGAGCTTCGATGCGCTCGCTTGCACCTATTTTTTGAGGCGAAGGTCTCGAAGACTGTCAGCACCGTATTGTGTTCCTTGGCGGGATGTGGTTCTGCTTTATGGCTCTCGAGGAGATCCTCGCCACTCTTAGCTACCTGCCGGAGTATCCACCATGCTCTAAGGCTATGGGTCGGCGTTGCATCCGGCGTGCTATGAAGCTTACACGGCCCGTTGAGCCATTCTTCCAATACGGTTCCACGCCCTGGGGCGGGTTTTGGTTTCTTGGGAATTGAGTTGGTCGACTTACGAGAGTTTGGCCGTTTAGTTCGGACAAAGGTTCCGGTGAGGGCCATACTATCCCAAAATTTTGTTTGGGTTTTCCAGGCACTTTCCATCACACAGTACTTTTGTACTATGGTTGCTAAGTCTGTAAAGTGCACTATATCATGACGACTTATAGCATTAAGGAGTCCTTTGTTCGTGCAGTTTCTGCAGAAAAGAGAGACTACGTCATCCTTGTGACAGTCCTTGACCTTATTAAGAGCAAGGAGGAATCTGGCCCAGTAACGATGTACCGTCTCCTGGGGCTCCTACCGGACACGGGAGAGACGGATTAAGTCCAAGCGGGCGTCATTGGTTGAATCCGGATTTTGATCCGATCTGACGCCCGAGGGCACGGGAAGTGCCGAGCCTCACAGTTCGGGATGTGGAGTATTACCTAATCCCTTTGGCCCAGCGCCCGATTCTAAGTCCGGGACCTGGGTCATGTATTCCTTTGGGTGGGTGTTCGGCTCACTGAATCCGGTGCTCCGAACATAATTCGTCCTCAAAGTTGAGGGGCAACCCATGTGCAATTCTTCCACTACCGCTATCTCATGGGTGGACGGCGGGGATCTAATGTCCCTCTGGTCGGGTTTAAGCCCAATCTGGTCATAGTCTGTAGCGACTCCCAAAGCGGCGATGCGATCCAAGAGCTCAGTAAGCGAGGAGAGCTCCATCGGATCCATCTGTTCGGTAAGCTCCGAATCAATCCGAAGGTTATGAGTGATGACCCGAGAGGCCATTGTCGGCGCGATAGCCGATGGGGCGGTCATGATGAAGCCGCCAAGCCAGAGAGTCTGGCCTAAAGCCAGCGCTCCCCCAGAAGTGATGTCGTCCTTGACAACGAGACGAGCCATCGAGCCCTTGCAGCAGCGACACAGAGGAACTCTCAATGAAAGCACCAATGTCAGTGTCAAAACCGGCAGATCTCGGGTAGGGGGTCCCGATCTGTGCGTCTTAGGCTGATGGTAACAGGAAGCAAGGGACACAATGTTTACCCAGGTTCGGGCCCTCTCGATGGAGGTAAAACCCTACTTCCTGCTTGATTAATATTGAAGATATGTGGAATACAAGAGTAGATCTACCACGAGATAGTAGAGGCGAAACCCTAAGAGCTAGCCTATGATGGTATGATTGTAATTGTGATCGGCCTTCTAAGGACCATGCTCTCCAGTTTATATAGACACCGGAGAGCTAGGGTTTACATGGAGTCGGTTACAAGGAAGGAAACATAATATCCGGATCGCCAAGCTTGTCTTCCACGCAAAGGAGAGTCCCATCCGGACACGAGCAGAAGTCTTGAGTCTTGTATCTTGACGCTTCTATAGTCCGGACGATGAATATAGTCCGGCTGTCCGGATACCCCCTTATCCAGGACTCCCTCAATGGCCCCTGCAGCTTGCAGCTTGCGAGTTTCTTGGACGATGAAGGCCTTCTTCCCGGTGGACTGACGACGAGCCTTTTGCTTCACTGGTCGCACGTTTGGGCACACCTTCAGGTGGTGCTCGATTATTCCTCTTGGGACCCCAACCAGGTCTTTGGGCTCCCAAGTGAATACATCCTTGTTGGCACGCAAGAAGTCGACCAACGCTTTCTCTTGGTCCCGAGGGAGGCCAGCCCCTATGGTGAAGGTGGTGCTGGTTGTTCCCTCCTCACTGACAAACACTTGCTTTGTCGCGGCTCTCTCTTGGGAGAACAACTGCTTCATCTTGGCCGGCGCTGCTTCTGGGGCCTCCGAACCCACTTCCCATCAGGCAACATGGATGCCGCTGACCTAAAGGCGAGCTTGAGGGCCTGCAGCGTGTCTTTGGTGTCCCCTACCACCGTGAGGACACCGTAGCTGCCAGACATCTTAATGAGATTGTATGCTGGGTGATTCGTCGCCATAAACTTGGCCAAGGCTGGGTACTCCAGGATGGCGTTGTATGGCAAGTCGATCTTGGCGATGTCGAAGCCGATTAGCTTGGTGCAGTAGTTGTCGAGGGTCCTGAAGGTGACAGGGAGGCGGATCTGCCCCAGGGGGCTGGTGGAGCCGCCGCCGACCCCGGAGAAAGGCTTGGTGGGGCGTAGCCCACCGGGGGGCACGTGCAGCAGGCCGAATGTCTCCGCAGAGAGCATGTTGAGGCCTGATCCACCATCGAAGAGGGTCTTGGTAACCGCCATGTTGCAGATGGTGGGGGTGCAAAGCATCGGGAGCGCGCCCGCTCCTGTCGTGGCGGTCGGGTGATCCCCGAGGCCGAAGGTGAGGTCGGCCTTGGGCGCCGCCCATCCTGGAGGAGCCCCCGGGGCCGCCCGGGCGGCACCCACTTGCCTGTAGAACTGTTTGATGAGGCGGTCGGAAGGCGGTTCCTGCAAGCCACCTAGGAGAGCAACGACGATGGGGGGCGCCGTTGTCGTGTAGTGCGCGAGGAAGAGGCCGCGCAGCTCCTCCCAGGAGGCCATAGAGGACTCCGACAGGTTGAGCAACCAGGCGTGCGGTGCGCCTACGAGGGCCATGGGGAGCTAGTTGGCCTTCACCTTGTCGTCTCCGTCGGCCGCCCAAACTGCTTCTTCGTACGCATGGAGGAAGGCGGCCGGATCCGCCGCGCCATCGTAGCGTGGCGGCATCTCCGGTCTGAACTTGGGTGGCCACTCCACCCGCCGCAGGGAGAGGGTGAAACAGCGCAGCCCCGTCGCTTATTTGGAGGCGTGCGTTGGCCGAGTCGACGGAGGAGCGCATGCCATCGGAGCCGGCGGCGCGATTTGGCGGACGGGGCAGAAGATCTCTGACGCACCCCTACCTGGCGCGCCAAATGTCGGATTACGGGTTCCGCAAACCCTTGAGAGGTTCAAACTCTGGGGTGCATGCGGAAATCTCAACCTACCCAGCCTGCCTACTCGCGAGTCTCCTAAGCCTAGCGCGACGAGCTCGAAGAGACAGAGACACAACAGTTTATCCTGGTTCGGACCACCTTGCGGTGTAATACCCTACTCCAGCGTTTTGGTGGATTGCCTCGAAGGGCTGAGGATGAACTAGTACAGTGGATCAACTCGCCTCAGGAGGTGAGGTGTTCTTTTGCTCAAGAGAGCTGGTGAGGTAGTCGGGTGAGAATGGATCCTCTCTCCCAGTCCTTAACTAGATGCCTCTCTATGGTGGTGGCTAAGTCCTATTTATAGTGGCCTTGTTCCTCTTCCCAAATGTAGGCGGGAAGGGATCCCACAGCATCCGGATTTGAAAGGGGACAAGTAGTACAGCTTATCCTGACAAAAATAGTCTTCACCTGCGAAAAGCCCCTAGTCGTGACGATGCGGTGGGCTCGGTGATGATCTCCGTCCTACCGTCCTGGTGGTATTGGTCTTGTTGCATCAGAATGGAAACCTTTGGCTGATCCCTCGGGACTCCGCGCCTGTGGCTTGCCTCTCTTGCACCAAAGAGGAAACTGGCGCTCTGCACCCGCGTGGCCTTGGTCATCATGGCTCATGTCAGCTGAGCCTCGTGAGGTGCACCTTGCATAGATCTCTCTGCCCCTCGGGAGCCAGCCTAAAGAGGCCGATCCCTTCGGGGTCTTGGCGTCGTCCGCCTCGCGAGGCTTGGCCCCTCGCGAGGGTCTTAAGCTGTTGATCTAGAAGTTGGGCCATACTAGGCCGTCGATGGAGCCACGTGGTGGGACGCAGGCAGGCAAGTCTTGATACCCCCATATCCAGGACGCTGACAATTGCAGTAATCCATGTAACACAGCTAGCTACTTGCAACAAAAATTGGTATATATGATCGTACCCTGCTACCAACGTCTATAGACATGAGCTGCATCACGTCAGAGCGACGGCGGCCCAACTGCTTCAAGGTGTGATGCGTTGGAGGCCGACAGCTTTAGTGATGCTACGCCGACATGCTTCGATGGTCATGGCGATGGCATGACGGCATGCTTCGCACATCGGTGGTATGCTTCATCGGCCGTGTCGATGCTGGGACGACAGCCCAGCTGCTTCATTGATGTTGTGGTGACATGCTTTGATGGCTGTGATGTGCTTTGATGGTTGCGGTGGTGCTACGATGGCAACCTAGCTACTTCAATGATGTTGCGATGGCGTGTTGTGACAGAGGCTTGACCGCTTCAACGATGTTGCGATGACATTCTTCAACGATGTGGCGATGGTACGACGGCGTGCTTCGCACAACGGCGGTGTGCTTTGGCAACCTCGGTGTTGCTGCGATGGCATCCCATCTTCTTCGTTGATGTTACAATGACATGCTGTTCGTGGTGTGCTTTGACAATTGTGGAGATGCTACGACGGCAACCTGGCTACTTTAATGATGCTGCAATGACGTGCTGCAACGCCCGCAACGAGTGCTTCGATAGGAGTGACGATGTTACGATAGAAACCCGACTGCTTTGATGATGTTGCGATGTCGTCCTTCAACGGCCGTGACGATGTTACAACCAACCGCGATGGTGGTGTGCTTCAAATGGTCGCAGACGACAACATGCTTTGACGACCACGATGTGAAGGAAATATGCCCTAGAGGCAATAATGAAGTTGTTCTTTTATATTTCTTTATATCATGATAAATGTTTATTATTCATGCTAGAATTATATTAACTGAAAACTTGATACATGTGTGGATACATAGACAAAAACTGTGTCCCTAGTAAGCCTCTATTGGATTAGCTCATTAATAAAAGATGGTTAAGTTTCCTACCATAGACATGTGTTGTCACTTGATGAACAGGATCACATCATTAGGAGAATGATGTGACGGACAAGACCCATCCGTTAGCTTAGCATTATGATCGTTCAGTTTTATTGCTATTGCTTTCTTCATGTCAAATACATATTCCTTCGACTATGAGATTATGCAACTCCCAGATATCGACAGAATGCCTTGTGTGCTATCAAACGTCACAATGTAACTGGGTGACTATAAAGATGCTCTACAGGTATCTCCGAAGGTGTTTGTTGGGTTGGCATAGATCGAGATTAGGATTTGTCACTCCAAGTATCGGAGAAGTATCTCTGGTCCCTCTCGGTAATACACATCATAAGAAACCTTGCAAGCAAAGTGACTAATGAGTTAGTTGCGGGATGATGTATTACGGAACGAGTAGAGACTTGCCGGTAGATTGAACTAGGTATGAAGATACCGACGATCGAATCTCGAGCAAGTAACATACCGATGACAGAGGTATCTCTTGTCATTAAGGTTCGACCGATAGAGATCTTCGTACAATATGTAGGAGCCAATATGAGCATCCAGGTTCCGCTATTGGTTATTGACCGGAGAAGTGTCTCGGTCATGTCTACATAGTTCTCAAACCCGTAGGGTCCGGACGCTTAACATTCGATGACGATTTTGTATTATATGAGTTATGTGATTTGGTGACCGAATGTTGTTCGGAGTCCTAGATGAGATCACAGACATGATGAGGAGTCTCAAAATGGTCGATAGGTAAAGATTGATATATAGGACAATAGTATTCGGACAGAGGAAGTATTTCGGAGAGTACCGGGTACATGTCGGGTCACCGGAAGGGTTCCGGGCACCCCCCGGCATATATATGGGCCTAATGGGCCAAGAGGGGAAACGTAGCAGCCAGCAGGGGCTGCTATGCTCCCCATATGGGCTGCACCAGAGGAGAAAGGGATGAGGGGAAGAGAGAAGAAGGGGAGGGATTCGGCATCCCCCTTCCTTACCTCCTCCCTCCTCTTTCCTTCCCCTCCGGTGAAAAAGGAAAGGGGGGCCGAATTGGGGAGGAACCCCAAGTAGGATTCGGCCTACTTGGGGCGCCCCCCTTGGCTGCTCCCTCTCCCTCCCAACTATATATATGAGGGGGGGAGGCGCCTAGAACACACAACAACATCTGTTAGCCGTGTGCGGCGCCTCCCTCCACAGATTACACTCTCAGTCATATTCCCGTTGTGCTTAGGCGAAGCCCCGAGAGGAGCACTTTACCATCACCATCACCGCGCCGTCGTGCTGACGAAACTCATCTACTTCCTAGACACTTTGCTAGATCAAGAGTTGGAGGGATGTCATCGAGTTGAACGTGTGCAGAACTCGGAGGTACCGTACGTTTGGTGTTTGATCGGTCGAAACAAGAAGAAGTTCGACTACATCAACCGCGTTATCAAACGCCTCCGCTTTCGGTCTACGGTGGTACGTAGGCACACTCTTCCCCTTTCGTTGTTATGCATCTCCTAGACAGATCTTGCGTGAGCGTAGAATTTTTATTGAAATTGCATGCTAAGCTCCCCAAGAGTGGCATCCGAGCCAGGTCTATGCGTAGATGATATGCACAAGTAGAACACAAAGATTTGTGGGCGGTGATCGTCATACTGCTTACCATCAATGTCTTATTTTGATTCAGTGGTATTGTTGGATGAAGTGGCCCAGACCAACCTTACATGACCACGTTCATGAGACTGATTCCACCGACAGACATGCAACTAGTTTTGCATAGCAGTGGCTAGCGGGTGTCTGTTTCTCCTACTTTAGTTGAATCGAATTTGATTGCGGTCGGTCCTTGTTGAAGGTTAAAACAGCAAACTTGATAAATCACCATTTTGGTTTTGATGCGTAGGTAAGTATGGTTCTTGCTAGAAGCTCGTAGCAGCCACGTAAAACTTGCAACAACAAAGTAGAGGACGTCTAACTTGTTTTTACAAGGCATGTTGTGATGTAATATGGTCAAGACATGATGTGATATACGTTATTGTATGAGATGATCATGTTTTGTATAAGTTATCGACAACTGGCAGGAGCATTATGGTTGTTTTTTATGGTATGAAATGCAAACGACATGTAATTGCTTTACTTTATCACTATGCGTTAGTGATAGCTATAGAAGCAATAGTTGGTCAGACGACCACGACGCAATGATGGCGATCAAGGTGTCGAGCCAGTGACGATGGAGATCATGACGATGCTTTGGATATGGAGATCAAAGACACAAGATGATGATGGCCATATCATGTCACATATTTTGATTGCATGTGATGTTTATCTTTTATGCATCTTATTTTGCTTAGTACGACGATAACATTATAAGATGATCTCTTAACTAAATTTCAAGGTATAAGTGTTCTCCCTGAGTTTGCACCGTTGCGACAGTTCGTCGTGTTGAGACACCACGTGATGATCGAGTGTGATAGACTCTATGTTCACATACAACGGATGCAATACATTTTTGCACATGCGGAATATTCGGGTTAAACTTGACGAGCCTAGCATGTAGAGACACGGCCTCGAAACACTGGAGACCGAAAGGTCAAACATGAATCATAATTATGACCTAACTAAGATGACTGAGAATTTTTTTCTACGATTATACGTTCATTGCACGTAGTCCTGGCCATGGGAAGCCCGGCCCGACCCGGGCCGGGCTCGGGCCTAGTTTTTGAGCCCGAAGGCCGGGCCGCGCTGGGCCCTGGCCCTTGTTTTTGCATTTTTCTGAAGGTTGGGCCGGGCTGGGCCGGAGCCCGACGGGCTTTTACATGTTCGGGCCGGGCTCGGGCCCAGAAACACATGCTCGATGGCCGGGCCGGGCCGGGCCCGGGTTTTTTGTGTCGGGCTTGGCCCGGCCCGGCCCGAGGTTTGGCCAGGTATAATTGCACGTGCATATTTACTATGTAAAAAAGGAACCAACGGGACCACTAGACACAATAGGTGGACATGCTACTTCGCGTGCTAGACAGAGAGGCCCTCCACACGCGCTCGACGCCACACGATCGCGTGCGATCAGACGGTGGCCGACGCGGCTGATGAAGCCAAAAATCATCCGACTGATTTTAAACATTTTCCATTTTTTTAAGCTGTCTAACCCTAAGTTGCTCGGTCCACTCGTCCCAGCGGGTCTTCATGCTACACCAAGGATGACAGCAATCCCTCAAAAAAAAGTTAAAAAGACAAGGATAACAACAGTACTGCCGCCCATGATCACCGATTCCTCCAACTTCTGCCTGAGCACCTGAACTGAACTACAAACACGGTATAACTAACATACTCCGTTAACTTCTGCCTGAGCACCTGAACTGAACTACAAACACGGTATAACTAACATACTCCGTTTCTGCGGCGCACGGTTCCGAACCCAAGCCATGAAAACATTACAGAAGAACTCAGATAGCAAAATCACCACAACATTCATCAACAGACACAAAATACATAACAATATTCGCCACCAGCATCCGCTGCTAATTCGCAGCAGGCAGAAGTCTGAAGCAATTTTCCGGCGTTTCTACAGCACAACACAAGGGGGGACACTGGAACTGCAACAGAGACTAAGCTAGCCTACCAAACAACGGAAAAAGACATGGGTTTTTGAATGCTGGTTTCTGTTGATCCTCTGGAAGGACAGGAAATAAAGACCGGGAGAACGCCGAGAGAAGAGCCACTCTCGTCGTCTCAGGCGACATGCTGAAGCTGCACTTGCTGCTGCTGCTGCTGCTGCTGCTGCTGCTGCTGCTGCTGCTTCTGCTGCTTAAGTACATTGGCCTTGTGCTTCTGCCCGGCCAGGTGGAACTCGTAGACCTTCTGGCTGTTGACGACGACGTTGCACGCTGTGCAGATCTTCATTTCGCCATGAGCCGCTCCAGCCTCGATCACCCGCCTCTTCTTCACCTCCAAGTCTGCTGGGGATGCGTTGGAGCTCTTGTTCTTCTTTGGCTGTACAGCCGGCACCACGCCATCAGCAGTGGCGGCGGCAGCAGGAGGTGCTGTGTTTGCTGCAACACCGCTGTTCGGAGGCTTTGCTGGTTGAGGCGTGATCGCGTCTTGTAACTTCTGCAGATTCTTCTTGTGCTTCTGACCTGTTTTATGGATCAAGAGAACCTCCATGGTGTCGCACTGGATCTTGCAGACTTCACAGAGTAATGGCTGCACAACCTTTGGAGTTTTCTTCCTGAAACTCCTCCGAACGTTTGTCGGCAGAGGATGTCCAAAATGGGCATTCCACTGAGCATGATGCATGACCGTGGCTGCAGCTGTTGGTGCCACTCCGTTTGGAGCTTTCGCAGCTGCTACCTATGGAGACAATGTTGACACCAAGTTAATATAGAGAGATGAGAAATATAGTATATGAAAGCTAATTAGCAGATACAATTAAGGTGAACTGAACAGAAGATGTGCCATACAGTTAAGGTAGGAAAAAAAGATCTTCATACAATTAGTTAGTGCACATGTGAAATCCATGTCACCGTGTCAAGCATGGTTATACACAAAATACACATTAAATGGAGGCCAGTATATTTTAGGGGCAGCACCAAATTTGATATATAGCCACCCAGTCTGATGAATGGATGGTGACAGTATTGGATCCATTTTCCATGTATATCTTACACTGAACAAGCTCTATCCAATACTACTATTTAAATATGATGATGCGGATGACAACATATTATACCCACATACCAATAACACCTGCGCATACACATATCATGCCCTCAGCTATGTATCAAGAAGGTAAAGACTTGGCAACAACCACCTCCTATACCAACAGCTGTGCCTCGGCACAAGAAAAGTAATGCAGCACTGGGAGCACCATGACAGTACAGAAAGACTAAGGCAGACCATGCCGCCCATTCAGATCAGAGATAAAGTTGGAGTAGGATCTCTTAGTCGACACCAGCAAATTTACACTCCAAGCACAACATGCGTCTGTGGAAACTGTCCACCTTTTGGTACGGTGGATCTGAGGCACAGAGTTTGATATGAACCATTGCTGTTCTCGAATTTGAACTTGGCAAGAAAGTATGTAAAATGAAGTTCAGATAGCATGTACTGAAAATTGATGTTTCTGCTAACAACAATGAAGCAACAGCCAATATGATCACTTGGCTAAACTCAATCAGAAAACGTGCAGGCTGGAGTTAACTGAACGTAAATAGAACAGATAAAGGGAAGCAACTCTCCCTCAAAAACCTGAGACAAGCACTGACAGACCGACTAAGGATTTAGACTACATGGGCGATATCTGGCCTGGTGACTGTGGGATAGAAACCACTGCCCACAATGTATGCCCTTGTGAAGTATTATGGCGCACTCGCACTCTAACTTGTCCTTGCGGAGCTGCGTATGGCACCTCGGTTGTAGATGGGATGCATGTTGAAGTCAATGTTAGAACTGGGATCAGATTCCTTGACGAAACAGGAGGAACAACAAAAGTTTGTTGTCACTGCAAGGGTAGCACTCAAGTGTATATGGCTAGTAAACAATTAGTGTTTGTCTTGTGGCTAGATGTACATTGTATGCTTAAATAGGGTTGAGTCCTGATAGTTAGTTCTCCTATATAGTCCTTCGGGGTTATTGCAAATTTGAAATACACTCAATCTATTTGTGTGTCTTTCAAGAATTAACAGTCATCAAACTCTCAGAAAATAACAACCACCAAGGCTCCAAACAAGGATATTCAAATTAGAGGGCCTTTGCTTGATCCAAATATAGGACTCAGAGCATGAGAACCTTTATTAATAATGAAATTGAGCCAAAATGGGAAAAATATGTTAATCTGTACCAGGCTTTCACATCCTCCAGGATGCGGAATTTCAGCTTCGATTTTTTTTCCAGTTTTGACATGACAAGGACAAAGATCAACTATCAAGCAACATAGATCAAAAAGTAACGAAACAGACTAAGGTGAAATTATGTCTATGGCAAAACCAACATGAAAACAAATGAATGCTGCCAAGTTACAGATTGAACATACCCAAGAATGGAAGTGGGCAAAGAATTGGATATCAGTACTCAATAGACCTGATAATTGCAGGCCACAATGTTCTCAGCAGAAACAAGTAATGAATTTTACTGAATTGAATAGGCAAAATTAGGTCTGAACATGCAAATGCCCACTTGGTTTCTACAGAGGAAGAACGAAACGAAGTGGCCGGGGGTGAGGAAAACTCGAGGATGCAGCCATGCAGGCGACCACTTTATTTCAATAAAAGTCAATTTTCAACATGCAGATGCTCACTTTGAAACAAGATATATACACTAGCACTACAATTGAGTTTGCACATTTAGGATAAGGGTTTCCGTGCATCAATAAATGAATGGATGGAACCAATCCAGGTCCTAAGGCCTAAGAACACTAAATGTGCAAGTTATCATCATCCAATATTCTCTCAGCTTATAGTTAGAAAACTCTCTGTGCCCCAACCCCCAAAATACTCCTACTTGCTTTCATCTCCATCCCCAGCTTGCCATGAGACAGACAGCCCTTTGAAGGCAATTTTCCATCACGGCAAGCTCTACAAAAGTATTATGATGTTCCATCATTACTTAAGATGGTGTGACCTATTCCATAATCAATAACTTTATTATTGGAAGAATTTTAACCAAGTACGGGAGAGAAGGGTCACTCCAATTCTTTTTTTCCACACGGATACACAAATGCATCCTTATCATGATTTTCTTTCCAAAAGCCATGCCAAAGTGATGAAATCATATGTGCTCTTTTCACCCAAATAGAAAGGAGCACAGGTTAGGACGTTGCCCTCAAACTAAGGTATACATGGTAAACATACACAAATGATTTTCATTCCCTAAGCTATGTCAAAATGGTGAAATCACATATGCTGTACTACTAGCCCAGGTCTTCAACAAAGCAGGCAGTCACCTGCTTTCTAATCACACTCATTGGTCTGCCGCACATCATAATTACTTAAATCTACAACAGTTCCAACTAAGTTGAAAATACAACAGTTCCAAGTAGGTTAAAAATGTCCAAAGTTCACATCTGCTGAGGTTAACTTTCAGTTGCATTTCACCAATATTAACTAATATTTTGATTAGAATCCCTATTAAAACAAGCAAGGTTTCATTCCAACTCTTGCTTTTCTATTCTTTCGTCAGTTTACACATAAAAAGATGACACGTTATCTTTCGGTCACAATTACCAATCATGACTTACATTTCAATGAAGCCCCTAGTAACTGATCAACTTTGATATCTGACAGCACCAAAGCCTAGGCATGGCTCCTTGCAGGCACAAAAGGATTTGATTAAAGAACTTCTCATGGTCAAGATTTAACAAATCTACCAGAGTGATATCCTTTTTGCTTGTATGTCAGCCAGTCTGCCAGTTCAAGATGCGGGTGAGCAATTTCCAAACCATTTCAATTTTCCAGTTAGTCTGGAATGTTTTGTGATTTTTACAGTGCGACGATTCCCAAACCTAGAACTCATAAAGCCAGAAGGCAGCAATCGAGTTATCTAGTATTATGGCTACCTTCACCAACTATATCTATGCCAAGAACAATCGATTCGACAGCAGTGAGGCCCGATTGGTAACCATGCCCCCTTATCTGACGAACCCCTAAAAAATCCACCTAAATCCACCACACTCGGAACGCATACAGAGAAATATGTACCAAATCGGAAACAGTGAGCGCACTGACCTGGGCGTAGCGTTGGGGATCGAACCCGAAGTGCTTCACCGCCTCTCTTCCAGCCGCCGCGGCCGCCGACGCCGCCGGAGCAGTCTGAGCCGCCGACGGGGCCTGAGAGGCCTCGCCGCCGGTGAAGTAGTAATCAGCGAGGCCGCTTCCCCCATCCGTCGCCGGGGCGCCGTAGTAGTGGTACTGGCTGGTGTACGGGTTGTACTGCGCCCCCGTGATAGCCTGGGCGGCAGGGTTGGAGTAGTAGTAGGAGGACTGGGCGGCGGAGGCGGGGGTGGGGGCGGAGGGGGCGGCGGCGGCGGGATCGGGGTAGTGGTACGCCGGGTAGGCGTAGGCGTAGGGGTAGCCAGGAGGGTAGGTCGCACGGGGATCGGCGGCCTGCGGCGCCGCGGCGGCGGCGTGAGCGGCGTAGTCCATGGCGGCGGTGAGGGCGCGATGCGGTCGATGGGGTGCGGTGAGGGTGCGACCGTGTGCGATCACCGTGGCGTTCGGGTGCACGAGGGACCGAACCGTATCGGGTTCTCTCGGGCTAGCCAAGGAGTTTACGGAGTAACAAAATACAAGTTATACATAACAAAAATAATATTATTAGAACGAAATATGTATGTGGCAACCGTGTGGCAGATTGCAAAACTGCCACCCCCATCCAGCGCCGTGAGATCCGACCGCCCTCCTGATTTCCTTCCTTTCCCGCACGTCCTCCCCGACCGCCCCGATTTCCTTCCTTTCCCGCACGTCCTCCCGCACACCTGATCATGCCTTCCTAATTGTTGTAATCATGCCCCACGCGTTTTCCCGATTTTCAGGCAAAAATAATGCTTGGATTGGGATTTGATCTCTGGTCTGCAAGTAATCAACGAAGGGAGCTAACCACCTCACCTAGCTATGACACTCATTGTTGAACAAGCTAAGGGAAATACTATTTTTGCCATGTTTTGCCTTTAATATGTTACCACTGGAAAAAATTGTTTCACCTATCAAATCTGGCGCATAAACCTTTCCCGTTGTAAATTCTCCATCGCCACCATGATAAATGACGCACCACCAACATGATAACTTTTGTATACCACACGGTACATTATGTGTAAGTAGCATGGTCATAAGCACTGAAGGTGTAATAACTTTGGTGAAAGCATAGTGGTAACTTTGATCATTGGGAAGAAATTTGTTGAACCCGCCCCCATCCCCCACCCCCCGTAATTTCTGTAAATAGCACGATAATATTGACACCATAGAGCTAATAATCTAGATACAAACATCGTGGTAACTTTAACCATTGGGGAAGAAAAATGTGAAAAGATACCCGATAGTTTATGTGTAAATAGATGGTAATATATGCAACACACATCTGACAACCGAGGTAGGAACACCATGGTAACTTTGACCATAGGGATGATTTGTTTTGAAAAGATACTCCGGTATCTTCTGTGTAAATAGCACGGTAGTATACCTTCCTCCCCTGGTATTTTTATGTGTAAATAGCATGAAAACATGTGCACTGCGATAACTAAACACCATG
>NC_041383.1:92134965-92149466 GCF_002162155.2 Triticum dicoccoides
ATTTTGTGTAAATAGCATGATATTTTAAGCACTGCAGGCTTGATAGGTTACTTGGAATCAGTATGATAACTTTTTGTCCCGGGAAAAAGTTGTTCAAAATATCCCCGATATTTTTGCCAAATAAAAACAAGTTGTTCAAAACATACACCCGCCTCACGGGGCCTCTTGGATGAACACAACACATGGCGTGCCACGAGAAAGTCACATAATGTTTAGTGTCATGAGGGGCACACGTGCTCGTGGGTTGGCCCAGAAAAGCGGCCCACTTTGACCCGCTATAGGCGTGATAAGTTACATAAAAACATCATGGTAATTTTTGACCTATGGAAAAAGCTACCGAAACACACCCATGTTTTTAGGTGTAAGTACCATGATAATATACGAACTATAGACCCGATAACTCATGTACAATCCCACATGGTAACTTTGACCGGGGGGAGGTTGATGTATACATACCCTGATAGCTTATGTGTAAGTACCATGGTATTTTACACATCGAAGACCATATAACTTGTGTACAAAACACAGTGGTAACTTTGAAAGGGGTGTAGTTGTTGAAACATAGTACCTGGTAAGTTCTTGTAAATAGCATGATAATTTACGCAACACGGGCCTGATAACTTGCATACAAATACCATGGTAATTTTGACCTGAGGGAAATCGTGGTAATTTTTTGTAATAACACAACTGTAAAAAAAGGGTCAAAACGATTAGTTTCTTTAGTTTGAGCAACAAATACCTAAGGGTGAGTTGGTTGTGGTGGTGCGCTTTGGTGCCAGGGAGTTGTGGGTTCAAATCCCACATGTGCAATATTTTTTTTATCATGTGATAGACGTGAAGAAGTGGTAGTTTTCTCGAGCGTGGGCGCACGAGATTTGCGGGAGAAGCAGGTTTCTCGGGCGAGCCTGCGGGGTCATTCGGGAGGAGGCGTGGTCGAAGGAAGGGGGTTCGTGTGGTACTTTGAAGTGAAAGAAGTATAGGTGTGGCAGTTTGCTTATATGGCACATATGTGCCAAATATCACAGTCCTTATTAGAAAGTACATTCAAATACGAATCCACCAACATAATTTTTTTGACATACATTAACATTTTGCTAGTCAAATCTATGATCAAAATTTGATATAAAATACAAAAAGAAACAATAAACCAGGATGAGGGTAGTAGGAAGTCGTCCAATGAGATGTTCATCTTAAAATCTCTTCCTTCCCTAAAATCAAAATAACCTAGGACTTAATTAAGGAGCACTCCTCCATCCGTATGCAAACCGATCTTATATTATAGAACGGATGGAGTAGAAAATATATTAGTGCTACATGCATAAATCATTTTTTTCTTGATCTCTTAGCACGAGTTCATAGGTAAAATGCTGACGCGGCGACATGAGATAGGAGTTTCCCGGTCAATACGCTCGTGACGCAAAGGGCACCAAGGCGATTGGGTTTCCCTTGCCCCTGCCGACGCCGACGTGGTCTGCCTCATCTCATGTGGCCTTAGAGACATGAGGTGCGGTGGGTCATGGTCCTTGCTGCGGGATGGGTTCATTTTTAGATATAGTGTTTAGTATATAAAGCAGGATTAAGGCCTTTTTAGGTAAATATGGAATAAGGCTCTCCTCGTCTAACCCCAGCCCCGACGGTACTTCTAGCATGGCTGGAGGGCGTGTGGAGGTTTGTCTCCGGCGGATCTTGCGGGATACATTCGGCATTTGTCTTCCGTAAATCCAATCTTCATTTGTTACGTTCGTATGTTTAGAGTTTGGATCCTTTTGATCTACACATTTCTTTATCGACGGTGTTTGCGATTCTTGTGCGTTGGCCCTGTGAGGCCTTAGGACGATGACTTCCTGACTGTCTACTAAATAAGGTTTGCTCGGCTCCAGTGAGGGAGAGGCGATGACGGCGGTGCATGTCACGGGGATGATTCCGACAGTAGAAAGGGGTAGGAAGATGGAGCATGATCTATCTAGATGCAGACGGGTGACACAAGTATTTTTTACGAGTTCGGGCCTCTCACGATGGAGATAACAACCCTGCGTCTCGTTCTTCGAAGAGGCTTTTCTATTCTGTGTATGAATTAGAGATTACAGTATGTATATGAAAGAGTTTGAGAGAGAGACAGAGAGAATGAGAACCCCCCAAAGCTAAGTGGTGAGGGCTCGCTTATAAAGATTGCGCCACCCCCTCACCTCATATGTTACAAGTGGAGCTATTATTGCCACCCACTAGAAGGTAATTATTTGCCCTATTCAACGATGGCGATGCTTCAAATTTTCATGCCCGACTGTTGTGCTTCTTGTATCTGAATAAGCTAGTTGGTCAAGTAATTTATGTCTTCCAAGTACCCGATACATCAGATAATTTGAGTAGTGGTGACCCAAATGTCACCCGAGTAACTTTTTGGGTGGTTGAGATTGATTTGGGCCCATCTGTGTAAAGATCTCATACTTTATGATACTTTGACCCTTCATGGGCCTACCTATTATGAGTATCCCCATCAGTGCACCTACGACTTACTCCAGTGCTTGTAGTTGTCGCTAGGGGCGCGTTTGGTTACCTGCATGGTTTTTTTGCCACTTTGCATACTTGTCCCATTTGGGCCTGGCTGAGCATATGCATGCAAAAAACCAACATATGCATGTTGATTGGTTGCCTGCATCCCCTCTAGCCTGAATGTGCTAAAACGAAAGGCCCGCTGTTTGGTTGCAGACTTGTTTGAGGGGAAACACAAGTCCGGTTGTTTGGTTACATCCAGGACGGTTGTGTGGTAACCTCCCCCTCGATGTGGTGAGGTTACCAAAGGCACACATGAACTACTAACAACTAAACTAGTAGCAACAGACCAATCTTATGCACAAACATGATCCTTAACCACGCAGAACAAGTTTTATACCAACACGGTATGACAAGTTCTAAACGAAACAGAAGTCTTAAAGCAAGAACGACAAGGAACGACCAACAGGAGCTCAGGCGGTCGCGGTGAAGGCATTGCCGTGCTCCTTGCACTTGGTGACCACCTCCATGCCCTCGTCGTTGAAGACGATCACCTTCATGGCGTCAGGGGACAACAGCTTGAACGTCAGCATGTACCCGATCATGATCTGGTGAGCGGCGGCGAAGGTGGCCCAACCCTGATCAAGGGTGACCCTGCCGTTGATCACCATCACCCTCCATGTGCAGCCGGTGTTCATCCTAAGCTTGAACTCTATAGGAATGGCTGGGAAGTGCTTCATGAAGTCCAGAGGCAATGGCAGACTCTCCAGCTTTGGAGCAAGGATAATCTTGCAGAAGTGGTTTGGTCCTGACTCTTGATGGAAGTGGCCATAGTTCCTCCGCTTGGTGCTTGGGTGATCCTGCACTGGCACTTCGACCAATGGAGGCACAACCTCCTTGCCATTCTTCGATGGTGGCACCACCTCCTTGCCCTTGTCCATCTGCATTATGAACATCACACAGTTCGATGGTCAATATTCATTCATATCGGCCTAACGCTCCTATATTAACCCACCCCACTAATCCAGCACCGCACTCAAACCCCCTCTATTTCACCACCTCTCCTCTTCCACCTCTCTGTCACCCCTGGCATGAAATCCAACTCCAACCCCAACCCTTTCCCATGGGGCATTGGATGGAGGGCCTTCTTCCTTGGGTGCTCACTCGGTGACCGCAAGAAGTTCAAGTTCACCATGGAAGTGTGCTTGAACTTCAGCAACATCGATGACATGCACAAGGAGGACGATGTTGTGATGAAGAAGGCTACACCGGAAGAGCTGAAGACACTGGTTCCGGACCCAGCCAAGGGTGCGATGTTAGTGGACATCCTGTGCTGGGCCATGAATCAGGCAGACTCTGGCGATGCTCGACAGCGGGCAAGATGGGACAAGTACAGTCAGTACAAGGTGCCTCAAGACACACTCTCACCCTTCCACCATTGTTAGCCTCTCTAGTACCGCGCAACTTTCGCCGGTGCATTAAACCCACCATATACCCTTCCTCAAAACAGCCACCATACCTACCTATTATGGCATTTCCATAGTCATTCCGAGATATATTGCCATGCAACTTCCACCATTCCATTTATTATGACATGTACCATCATTGTCATATTGCTTTGCATGATCATGTAGTTGGCATATTATTTGTGGCAAAGTCATCGTTCATAATTTTTTATACATGTCAATCTTGATCATTGCACATCCTGGTACACCGCTGGAGGCATTCATATAGAGTCATATCTTGTTCTAGTACCGAGTTGTAATTCTTTAGTTGTAAGTAAATAAAAGTGTGATGATCATCATTATTAGACCATTGTCCCATGTGAAGAAAGGATGATGGAATCTATGATTCCCTCACAAGTTGGGATGAGTCTCTGGACTTTATAAAAAAATAAAAGAGGCCAAAGAAGCCCAAATAAAAAAGAGAGGCCAAATAAGCCCACAAAAATGAGATAAATGAGAGAAGGGACAATGTTATTATCCTTTTTCCACACTTGTGCTTCAAAGTAGCACCATGATCTTCACGATAGAGAGTCTCCTATTTTGTCACTTTCATATACTAGTGGGAATTTTTCATTTTAGAACTTGGCTTGTATATTCCAATGATGGACTTCCTCAAATTGCCCTAGGTCTTCGTGAGCAAGCAAGTTGGATGCACACACTTAGTTTCTTTTTAAGCTTTCATACACTTATAGCTCTAGTGCATCCATTGCATGGAAATCCCTACTCACTTGCATCGATATCAATTGATGGGCATATTCATAGCCCATTAATTTGCCTAGTTGATGTGAGACTTTCTCCTTCTTTTTGTCTTCTCCACAACCACCATATTCTATTCCACTTATAGTGTTATATCCATGGCTCATGCTCATGTATTGCGTGAAAGTTGAAAAAGTTTGAGAACACCAAAAGTATGAAACAATTGCTTGACTTGTCATCGGGGTTGTGCGGTTTAAAAAACTTTGTGTGATATTAAGCTTTATTAGTATTTTGAGAAGACATGATTGCTTTATTAGTATGCTTGAAGACATGATATTAAGCTTGGGGATGCTTGATACGTCTCCAATGTATCTATAATTTTTTATTGCCATGCTATTACATTATCTATTTTGGATGTTTTATATGCATTAATATGCTATTTTATATTATTTTTGGGACTAATCTATTAACCTTGATCCCAGTGCCATTTTCTGTTTTCCCCTTGTTTTTGACTTTTATAGAAAGGAATATCAAACGGAATAAAACTTTACGATGATTTTTCTTGGACCAGAAGACGCCCAGGAGACTTGGGGAGAGGGCCAGAAGAGTCCCGAGGAGACAACAAGCCCTCAAGGCGCGCCCATGGGGGGCGCCCCTGGCTTGTGGGCCCCTCGAGGATCCTCTAACCCTAACTCCACCTCTATATATTCTCAAATATTCCCCGAACATCAGGAGCGTCCACAAAAATACTTTTTCGTCGCCGCAGGTTTCTGTTCCCGTGAGATCCCATCTTGGGGCCTTTTCAGGTGATCTGTCGGAGGGGGATTTGATTATGGAGGGCCTCTACATCAACCTTGCTGCCCTTCCGATGATGCGTGTGTAGTTTACCAATGACCTATGAGTCCATAGCTAGTAGCTCGATGGCTTCTTCTCTCTCTTTGAACTTCAATACAATGTTCTCCTCGAGTTCTTGGAGATCTATTTGATGCAATCTTCTTTTGCAGTGCGTTTGTTGAGATCCGATGAATTGTGGATTTATGATCGGATTATAAATGAATGTGATTTGAGTCTTCTCTGAACTCTTTTATGCATTATTAAGATATCTTTGTATTTCTCTTTGAACTACCAGTTTGGTTTGGCCAAGTAGATTGGTTTTTCTTGCAATGGGAGAGGTGCTTAGTTTTGGGTTCAATCTTGCGGTGTCCTCACCCAGTGACAGAAAGGGTAGCGAGGCACGTATTGCATTGTTGCTATCAAGGATGAAAAGATGAGGTTTATATCATATTGCTTGAGTCTATCCCTCTACATCATGTCATCCTACTTAAAGCGTTGCTCTGTTCTTATGAACTTAATACTCTAGATGCAGGCAGGAGTCGGTCGATGTGTGGAGTAATAGTAGTAGATGCAGGCAAGAGTCAGTCTAGTTATCACGGAAGTGATTCCTGTATTCATGATCATTGCCTTACATATCATCATAATTATGCACTTTTCTATCAATTTCTCAACAGTAATTTGTTTACCCACCGTATGATATCTTCAAGAGAGAAGCCTCTAGTGAAACCTATGGCCCCCGAGTCTATTTTCCATCATATATTTTCAGATCTATAAACCAAAATACCTTGCTACAATTTATTTATATTTACTTTAGTTTGCTCTTTTCTTTATCTTCTATACCTATCTCTATTGGATCTCACTCTTGTTCGTGACCGTGAAGGGATTGACAACCCATTTTTTGCGTTGAGTGCAAGTGTTTCTTAGTTTGTGTAGGTGCATAAATTGGAGACTTGCTTGTGCCTCCTACTGGATTGATACCTTGGTTCTTAAATGAGGGAAATACTTATCTCTACTTTGCTGCATCACCCTTTCTTCTTCAAGGAAAAAATCAACGCAAGCTCCAGAAGTAGCACTGAGTTACTAATGTTGTTGTTGCTGTTACAATTGAAGGAAATATGCCCTAGAGGCAATAATAAATTTGTTATTTTATATTTCCTTATTCATGGTAAATGTTTATTATTCCTTCTAGAATTGTATTAACCGGAAACTTGATACATGTGTGAATACATAGACAAAATACTGTCTCCCTAGTAAGCCTCTACTAGACTAGCTCATTAATCAAAGATGGTTAAGTTTCCTAACCATAGACATGTGTTGTGATTTGATGAACGGGATCACATCATTAGTAGAATGATGTGATGGACAAGACCCATTCGTTAGCTTACCATTATGATCATTCAGTTTTATTGCTATTGCTTTCTTCACGTCAAATACATATTCCTCCAAGTATGAGATTATGCAACTCCTGAATACTGGAGGAACACCTTGTGTGCTATCAAACATCACAACGTAAATGGGTGATTTTAAATATGCTCTACAGGTGTCTCCGAAGGTGTTTGTTGGGTTGGCATAGATCAAGATTAGGATTTGTCACTCCGTGTTTTGGAGAGGTATCTCTGGGCCCTCTCGGTAATGCTCATCATTATAAGCCTTGCAAGCAATGTGACTAATGAGTTAGTTGCGGGATGAAGTATTATGGAACGAGTAAAGAGACTTGCCAGTAACGAGATTGAACCAGGTATGAAGATACCGACGATCGAATCTCGGGCAAGTAACATACCGATGACAAAGGGAATAACGTATGTTGTCATAACAGTTCGACCGATAAAGATCTTCGTAGAATATGTGGGAGCCAATATGAGCATCCAGGTTCCGCTATTGGTTATTGACTGAATAGATGTCTCGGTCATGTCTACATAGTTCTCGAACCCATAGGGTCGGCACGCTTAACGTTCGATGATGATTTGTATTATATGAGTTATGTGATTTGGTGACAGAATGTTGTTCAGAGTTGCGGATGAGATCATGGACATGCCGAGAAGTCTCTAAATGGTCGAGAGGTAAAGATTGATATATTGGATGATAGTATTCGGACACCGGAAGTGTTCCGGAATGTATCGGGTACATATCAGAGTACCGGGAGGGTTACCGGAACCCCCCCGGGGGAAGATATGGGCCATATGGGCCTTAGTAGGGCCACACCAGCCCATAGAGGGGTGGCTCCCCCCAAGGAAGGAGGCCAAATTGGAGTAGGAGGAGGGCGCGGCGCCCCCCTCTTTCCCTCCTCCCCCCTTTCTTCCCTCTTTCCCCTCTCGGTAAAAGGAAAGGGGGGGATGCTACTAGGAGCCCAAGTAGGATTCCTCGTACCTGGGCGCGCCTAGGGCTGCCTCCCTCCCCCTCCCTCCTTTATATACGTGGGGAGGGGGCGCCTAGAACACACATCAACTATTCCTAGCCATGTGCGGTGCCCCCTTTTACAGTTTACCCCTCCGATCATATTCTCGCAGTGGTTAAGCGAAGCCCTGCGTGGATCACTTCACCATCACCTTCATCACGTCGTTGTGCTGAAGGAACTCATATCCTTCCCGAACACTCTGCTGGATCAAGAGCTCGAGGGACATCATCGCGCTGAACGTGTGCAGAACTCGGAGGTGCCGTACGTTCGGTACTTGATCGGTTGGAACGAGAAGAAGTTCGACTACATCAACCGTGTTGGCAAACACTTCCGCTTTCGGTCTACGAGGGTACATGGACACACTCTCCCCCTCTCATTGCTATGCATCTCCTAGATAGATCTTGCATGAGCATAGGATTTTTTTTGAAATTGCATGCTACATTCCAAACAATGGTATCAGAGCCAGGTTTATGCGTAGATGATATGCACGAGTAGAACACAAAGTGTTGTGGGCGGTGATCTTCATACTGCTTACCAGCAATGTCTTATTTTGATTCGGCGGTATTGTTGGATGAAGCGGCCCGGACCAACCTTACATAACCACGTTCATGAGACTGGTTCCACCGACAGACATGCAACTAGTTTTGCATAAAGGTGGCTGGCGGGTGTCTGTTTCTCCAAATTTAGTTGAATCAAATTTGACTGCGGCCGGTCCTTGTTGAAGGTTAAAACTGCAAACTTGATAAATCACCGTTGTGGTTTTGTGCCGTAGGTAAGAACGGTTCTTGCTATAAGCCCGTAGCAGCCACGTAAACATGCAACAACAAAGTAGAGGACGTCTAACTTGTTTTTGCAGGGCATGTTGTGATGTGATATGGTCAAGACATGAGTGATATATGTTATTGTATGAAATAATCATGTTTTGTAGAAGTTATCGGCAACTGGCAGGAGCCTTATGGTTGCCTCTTTATTGTATGAAATGCAAATGCCATGTAATTGCTTTACTTTATCACTAAGAGGTAGCGATAGTTGTAGAAGCAACAGTTGGCGAGAGGACCACGACGCTATGATGGAGATCAAGGTGTCGAGACGGTGACGATGGAAATGATAACGTTGCTTTGGAGATGGAGATCAAAAGCACAAGATGATGATGGCCATATCATGTCACATATTTTGATTGCGTGTGATGTTTATCTTTATGCATCTTATTTTGCTTAGTACAATGGTAGAATTATACACTACCAAAAAATACACTTCCATGATGATACGTGTTTGTCACAGTAGGTCGCATTTTTTGTCATGCATGTACATCCATGACAAATTTATGACAGAATCAAGATAGTCATACCTGTGCTGTCGTAGAAGTGTTCCATGACATTACCAAAATTATCATCATGGAAGTGTCCACTACCATGACGATAAATCGCGCGTCACAGAAGTGCTTTCGTCAAGGGTGACCGACACGTGGCATCCACCGTAACGGAACACCGTTAAGCTATCGGGTCGGGTTTTGGATCCGATAACCCGTTAACAGCCCCGACCAATGGGGATTTTCCACGTGTAAAATCATCATTGGCTGGAGGAAACGCGTGTCGGCTCATCGCTGGGACAAATGTCATCCGCTGTCAGGACCCCGACTCAATGCCACATCGATCTAGCATGTAACACCTCATATCACTTTGCGGCCTCACGCACGGTATTCCCACGGGTGTCGCCTTACCTTAGCCCGGGACCGTTTGCGCCTTTTGGCACACGTATATGACGGTGTCGCTAGCATCCATATGATAAGGAGCCCGGGCTGACATGGCTAGTCGTAAACCCAAAGTGGCACAGACTTACAGGGACAGGCATCCATGACCCAGCATCGAACGTGTCGGTCATCAGCGAGTGAATCCAGGCTGTAGCACTGGGCTAGCAGGACTCCGGTGAACCGGGCTGTAGCGGGCTAACAGGACTCCGGTATTCATCGCGTGACATTTCCCCGAAGGGACAGACACAGGAACGAAGAAGGACACATGCCGGCCAGCCTAAGTGTTCCGGAGCAGTAGCAAGCTACCATGGCTCGGTGGAAACACTAGGAGACATTTCCCGGTAAGAGAGGCTACTAAAGATAAACAACTAGATGGTCAGATCCCACACATACCAAGCATTTCAATAGCATACACACAATATGCTCGATATGTGCAATACAACATGGCATCACAAAATTACTCTACGACTCAAGTATTTATTCAATAGGCTCCGAGGAGCGAGATATTACAAACAGGGGTCTCACGACCCAACATTCAGAGCATACAAGTCAAAACACAAGCGGAAGCTATCATGTCTGAGTACAGACATCTAGAAATGAAAAAGGCTGAGAAGCCTGACTATCTACCAGATCCTGCCGAGGGCACAAGATCGTAGCTGAGGTAACAAGCTAAACGTCGAAGTCCACGCGAAACTACTAGTGAGACCGAAGTCTCTCTGCAAAAACATAAAATAGGCAAACGTGAGTACAAATGTACCCAGCAAGACTTACATCAGAACTAACTACATATGCATCATTATCAACAAAGGGGATGGTGGGGTTTAACTGCAGCAAGCCAGCTTTGACTCGGTGGCTATCCTAAACTACGACTGCAATGTAACTCTTTTGAGGTGGCGCACACGAGTCCACATATTCACCATATCAATACACCACTATGGAACCGCTCTCGTCTCCCTACGAGAACGCCATCCATAGCACTCACGCTTATCTTGCGTATTTTTAGAGTATCCACTTTCACTTGTCTATGAACTGATATAAGCAACCCAGAAGTCCTTTTCCGCGGACACGGCTATTCGAATAGATGATGATAACCCTGCAGGGGTGTACTTCTTCATACATGTTTCCACCACTTAGCGTCTGCACACGACATGTGCTCGGCAGACTTCAAGCGAAAGCCGACGTGGGTGTAGACCACGACCTACCTAAACACCTAAGTCTCTAGTCCAGGTTTATCGCCTATTCGGGTTCCATCCATGAGGAGATCCGGCCGGAGTTTCGCTCACAGCCCCAAACGATGTGAACAGGGTTCCGTGACACCAAACGGGCGCCCGGTATACCCGGCCACATGCCTACCGCATCACAGCCCACCCCTACGGTCAGCGCTGTCCACGGCCTCCAGCATACTACAAACACCAGAAACTACTTGCAACTCCTGGACAGAGGACAAGGGTGAATAAGAAGTCGAGCGGGGTCATATTTCAGGGCCCAATGTATGGTAGTAGCTGAATCATGGATCACAAACACAGAACTCAGTTCCTGAGGACGGCTTCAATGAGACAACCCACCATGTACTCCTACATGGCCTCTCACCGATACCTTTTACCAAATCGTGTTCACACACTTAGCTCACACACAGTAGGACATGTTCACACACCTCTGATTCATCCCGGATGAATCAGACCTGACACAACTCTAAGCAGTAGCAGGCATGACAAACAAGCATGAATGAGTAGGCACAACAGGGCTCAAACAACTCCTACTCATGCTAGTGGGTTTCATCTATTTACTGTGGCAATGACAGGTCATGCAAAGGATAAAGGGGTTCAGCTACCGCAGCAAGTAACAGATGAATCGATGTTGTCCTAATGCAGTAAAAGAGAGCAGGAGCGAGAGAGTAGGATTGTATCGGAATGAACAAGGGGGTTTTGCTTGCCTGGCACTTCTGAAGATAACATTGAGTCTTCATCAGTGTCAACGATCACATCATCGGTATCACGTCTATCGAGAGGGGACAAATACCGGTAACACAGAAGGAAACATAATCAATGCAATGCACAATATGATGCATGATCATGACATGGCAAAATGAATGTGTTTTGGGCTAATGCAACTAGCCACAGATTAAATGAAGTTGGTTTGTGTCAGGTCCCCGACTCGATGTCACATCGATCTAGCTGGTAACACCTTATATCACTCTGCGGCCTCACGCACGGTATCCCCACGGGTGTCGTCTTACCTTTTCCCGGGACCGTTTGCGCCTTTTGGCTCACGTATATGATAGTGTCGCTAGCATCCATATGATAAAGAGCCCGGGCTGACATGACTAGTCGTAAACCCAAAGTGGCACAGACTTACAGGGACAGGCATCCATGACCCAGCTTCGAACGTGTCGGTCATCAGCAAGTGGGTCCGGGCTGTAGCACTGGGCTAGCAGGACTCCGGTAAACCGGGCTGTAGCGGGCTAACAGGACTCCGGTACTCAAAGCGTGACATTTCCCCGAAGGGACAGACACAGGAACGAAGAAGGACACATGCCGGCCAGCCTAAGTGTTCCAGAGCAGTAGCAAGCTACCATGGCTCAGCGGTAACACTAGGAGACATTTCCCGGTAAGAGAGGCTACTAAAGATAAACAACTAGATAGTCAGATCCCACACATACCAAGCATTTCAATAACATACACACAATATGCTCGATATGTGCAATACAACATGGCATCACAAAATGACTCTACGACTCAAGTAGTTTATTCAATAGGCTCCGAGGAGCGAGATATTACAATCATGGGTCTCATGACCCAACAATCAGAGCATACAAGTCAAAGCACAAGCGGAAGCTATCATGTCTGGGTACAGACATCTATAAATGAAAAAGGCTGAGAAGCCTGACTATCTACCAGATCCTGCCGAGGGCACAAGATCGTAGCTGAGGTAACAAGCTAAACGTCGAAGTCCAAGCGGAACTACTAGTGAGACTGAAGTCTCTCTGCAAAAACATAAAATAGGCAAACGTGAGTACAAATGTACCCAGCAAGACTTACATCAGATCTATCTACACATGCATCATTATCAACAAAGGGGATGGTGGAGTTTGACTGCAGCAAGCCAGCTTTGACTCGGTGGCTATCCTGAACTACGAATGCAAGTAACTCTTTTGAGGTGGCGCACACGAGTCCACATATTCACCAACCAATACACCACTATGGATCCGCTCCCGTCTCCCTACGAGAACGCCATCCATAGCACTCACGCTTATCTTGCGTATTTTAGAGTATCCACTTTCACTTGTCTATGAACTGATATAAGGGGTCCACGTTTCCATATCCGAGGAATCCGGCTATTCGAATAGATGATGTTAACCCTGCAGGGGTGTACTTCTTCATACATGTTTCCACCACTTAGCGTCTGCACACGACATGTGCTCGGCAGACTTCAAGCGAAAGCCGACGTGGGTGTAGACCACGACCTACCTAAACACTCAAGTCTCTAGTCCAGGTTTATCGCCTATTCGGGTTCCATCCATGAGGAGATCCGGCCGGAGTTTCGCTCACAGCCCCAAACGATGTGAACAGGGTTCCCGAGATACCAAACGGGCATCCGGTACACCGTGCCACGTACCTACCGCATCACAGCCCACCCCTACGGTCAGCGCTGTCCACGGCCTCCAGTAAGCTACAAACACCAGAAACTACTTGCAACTCCTGGACAGAGGACTAGGGTGAATAAGAAGTCGAGCGGGGTCATATTTCAGGGCCCAATGTATGGTAGTAGCTGAATCATGGATCACAAACACAGAACTCAGTTCCTGAGGACGGCTTCAATGAGACAACCCACCATGTACTCCTACATGGCCTCTCACCGCTACCTTTACCAAATCGTGTTCACACACCTAGCTCACACACAGTAGGACATGTTCACACGCCTCTGATTCATCCCTGATGAATCAGACCTGACTCAACTCTAAGCAGTAGCAGGCATGACAAACAAGCATGAATGAGTAGGCACATCAGGGCTCAAACAACTCCTACTCATGCTAGTGGGTTTCATCTATTTACTGTGGCAATGACAGGTCATGCAAAGGATAAAGGGGTTCAGCTACCGCAGCAAGTAACAGATGAATCGGTGTTGTCCTAATGCAGTAAAAGAGAGCAGGAGCGAGAGAGTAGGATTGTATCGGAATGAACAAGGGGGTTTTGCTTGCCTGGCACTTCTGAAGATAGCATTGAGTCTTCATCAGTGTCAACGATCACATCATCGGTATCACGTCTATCGAGAGGGGACAAATACCGTCAACACAGAAGGGAACACAATCAATGCAATGCACAATATGATGCATGATCATGACATGGAAAAATGAATGTGTTTTGGGCTAATGCATCTAGCAACAAGTTAAATGAAGTTGGTTTGAATATAGGATTCAAATTCAAACTCCATATGTGATTATTTAAATGCCCTTTAATTGATTTGTGCTAAACAGCACCTATAAGTTGTTCTAACATGCATGAAAATGGTACAGATGGATTCCTTGAATTTTTCTGATAATTTTTCATATATAAATTATTTAATTTGGAGTTACGGTTGAATTTCTATGAATTTTAGAAGTTTTAGGCATTTTCTGGAATTTCCTGAATATAATTAAATCCAGAAAGTATTACTGCGTCATACTGACGTCACGATGACGTCAGCAGGTCAACGTGGCACAGTCCGGTCAACCCCTGACCGGTGGGTCCCATCCGTCAGTGACTAACCTAACTAATCTAATTTAGTTAGTGGCCTGGGGCCCATTGTCAGTGTCTATTAAACTAACTAATATTTAGTTAACACTAATCCTAGC
>NC_041383.1:92149476-92191682 GCF_002162155.2 Triticum dicoccoides
CAGACCTGACTCAACTCTAAGCAGTAGCAGGCATGACAAGCAAGCATGAATGAGTAGGCACAACAGGGCTCAAACAACTCCTACTCATGCTAGTGGGTTTCATCTATTTACTGTGGCAATGACAGGTCATGCAAAGGATAAAGGGGTTCAGCTACCGCAGCAAGTAACAAATATGTCGTTGTTGTCCTAATGCAGTAAAAGAGAGCAGGAGCGAGAGAGTGGGATTTTATCGGAATGAACAAGGGGGTTTTGCTTGCCTGGCACTTCTGAAGATAACATTGAGTCTTCATCAGTGTCAACGATCACGTCATCGGTATCACGTCTATCGAGAGGGGACAAATACCGGCAACACAGAAAGGAACACAATCAATGCAATGCACAATATGATGCATGATCATGACATGGCAAAATGAATGTGTTTTGGGCTAATGCAACTAGCAACAGATTAAATGAAGTTGGTTTGAATATAAAATTCAAATTCAAACTCCATATGTGATTAAATAAATGCCCTCTAATTGATTTGTGCTAAACAGCAGCTATAAGTTGTTCTAACATGCATGAAAATGGTACAGATGGATTCCTTGAATTTTTCTGATAATTTTTCATATATAAATTATTTAATTTGGAGTTACGGTTAATTTTCTATGAATTTTTGAAGTTTAAAATATATTCTGGAATTTCCTGATTTAATTTAAATCCAGAAATATATATATTGCGTCAGCATTGAGTAAGCATGACGTCAGCAGTCAACTGCGGCTGGCTGGGGTCAAACCTGACGTGTGGGGTCCACACGTCAGTGACAGGAGGGTTTAACAGGGGTTAGTTTTAATTCTAATTAAGAATTAGTGGCGCTGGGGCCCACTGGTCAGTGTCAGGGGGTTAACTAACAGAGGTTGATTAAGTTAAACTAATCCTAACCCGAATTAGCAGGGACGGGCCCCACTTGTCAGTGAGCCAGGGGAGGTCAAACTGGGCCCACATGGTCAGTAGTCAACGGGGTCAAACCCACCGGCGACATAACGCCGGCGAGGCCAGACGCGGTGGTGCGCGTCGGGAACCAACTACAGGGGCTCTTTTGGCGCGCAGGGAGCAGCTACGGGGAGAGGGTGGAGTGGCGCATCCAACGGTGGCGGTGGCGGAGGCTGGGGTGGCCGGAGCTGCCGGCGGCGAGCTCTTTTGCGGCTGCCGGAGCTCGGGCAATCTCGGGGTGGCGTTACAGAGCACGGGAGGAGGCGTTGTGGGTGTCTACGGGTTCATGCGATCGTGCTGATCACGATGGTGGGCTCGGGAACGAGCTGCGGTGGCTGTGGCCACGGTCGCGCCATGGCCGGCGGCGAGAAGCTCTCGGCCGCGGTGGGAGATGGGGCTAGGGGGCGAGAACGGAGGGGGCGAGCACAGGAGAAGCAGCGGAGGCTCACAGCAGATCCATTCGAGGCGGGGACGAGGCCGGGGACGGTCCGGAGCCGACGAATCGGGCGACGACGACCGGCGGGTCCGAGGAGGGAAAAAACGTCGGGGCGGCGCTTCGGGGGCTCCTGGAGGGGCGTGGCTCGGTGAGGTGGGTCGAGTACGGAGTGGCGGAGCTTGTGGGCTAGTCGGGGAAGCGAGGGAGGCCCGGTGGCCATGGTGGCAGTGGACGGCGGCGACGAGCTCCGCTCGGTGGCTGCGTGCAAGAAACAGAGGAGGGGGGAGGAGCGAGGAGGGTGACAGAGAGGGAGCCAGGGGCTGCGTGGCGATGCTAGAAGGGCCGTGGCGTCGCGGTGGAAGCAGGAGGTGGCCGAGGAAGCAGGAGGTGGCCGAGGCAGCGTCGGCGCCCGTCGGCCACGCGCGCTGCCTACTGGCGCGGGGAAGACGACAGGGGGGGGACGCCTGGTGGGCTGGGCCGCACCGGTGGGCTGCCAGCACAGGAGCTGGGCCGGTTGGCTGAGAGGTGAGCACCAGGTAAGTCCAGGTGGGCTCTCTCTCTCTTTTTTTTTTATATTTCTGTTTGTTTTATTTAATTTATTTTGCCACTGTTTTGAATTTTAAACAAATTCAAACAATGCCAAAAACTCCTCTGAATAATTTTATTTGGCTAGATGGACTTTTCCAAAAGCTCATAAAATATTTCAGGGGTATTTGAAATTATATTCTAATTATATGAATATAATTCAAATTCAAATAGCTAATGATTTAAATTCAAAGTCCCAAAAATAAATCCTTAAAAATGTTCAATATTTTGGTTGGGACCAGAACCCTTACCAAAAATTATCAAACATTTAAGAAGAGCCTTTTGGAGCAATGAATAAGATTTCTAGGGTTTTTGCCCCTCTTTTATTTAGGGTTTTTGAGGCTTCCAATATTCCTCAATTCAAGTTTCAAAAATATAGACATGATGCACACATGAAGCTAACCTAGAGCAATGCCAGAAGCTAGGGATGTGACATCCACTCATTGGACAGAAGGCGCCTATGATACGTCGACATGTGGCACGGCCCAACAAAGGCCCATTGTTGTGTAAACGCCGACCCATTTGACTTGGTCAAAAGGTGGCGGGTCGGCCCATGGAAAGCCTGTTAACGGCCTATTCGCATATAGCCCATTTACAACCCGCTAACCCAAGGCCCGTTACGCCCTATTCGAATTAGGCCCAGTAGCGTCATCTGGGCCATCCAATATGATTCCAGCCCATTTTCACTTCTGGCCCATGTATGGCCCATGACGTCTTTCAGCCCATATGAGGCCCTATGTAACTCTTGGCCTATTAACGGCCCGTGGTGAAACTGGCCTGTAATGAACAGTGTATCACTTTACACCCATTAACGGCCCGTGGTGAAACTGGCCCGTATAGAACAGTGTATCACTTTATACCCATTAACGTCCCGTTATTCCGTTCGGCCGTTTCCATCCCATGTTATCTTTCGGCCTTCTCAGAGCCCATTTATTCTTGGGCTCATTTCCAGCATTTGTTTACTTACGGCCCGTTACGGTCATTTTCTGCTTGTGGGCCAAATTCAGCCCGTGGTTACAGTCGGCCCGTTTGTGGTCCGTTAATACATTGGGTCATTTTCATAGCGTCATCAAATACGGCCTATTAACGATGGCCCGTTATGGTCGGCCCATGAACGGACGATTCCAACTCTAGCCAGTTTACAGCCAGAATGTGGTCTATTTGGCCCATGTTTGGCCAATCGAACATACGGCCCGTATAAGGCCCATTGATGATACGGCCCGTAGAAGGCCCACTGTTTCTACGGCCCGTAGAAGGCCCACTGTTTCTACGGCCCATAGAAGACCCACTATTTATACAGCCCGTAGAAGGCCCACTATTTCTACGACCCGTAGGTCCAGTGTCACTACAGTAAATATTAGCCCATGGTTATTGTGGCCTAGTTTTAAAAAATAGGTTATTGCAGCCACTAGCAAACCGCAGAAAAAGAACTGCACTGACTACAATCAAACAAATAAACAAGACAACAAGGAAATAAATAAGCAAGCAACTTACACTAGGCTATCACGGCTATTACACATATTACATCCACTGGGCATCAAAGTTCGCCACCAGTGCAAATATAGGGAACACAACAGCATATAAACGCCGCAGCAAAACAAGTCCAGAACTGAAACCACTTCAGAAGAGCTCAAGAAACAATATCCTGGGTACCCATAATGCTGGCAAGATGCTTAGCAAGCTTATTAACTTTCTCTTGTTTGGCGCTTAAGTCCTCCAACGCTTGCTGTTGCACCAGAAAGTATGCATCTGAATTCTACAGGGACTTCCTCAGTCCTTCGGCTTCTTGTCGCATAACATCTGATCGATGTCTTTCAACTTGAAGTTGAGACTCAAGAAGCCAAACTGATTCAGGCAACGAGTTCGAAGAGCTGGTGCCAGCAGTGGTAGCCAATAACTCGAACACTACATCAAGACAGGACTTTGGGGTTGTCTCAGTGTCTTCAATATAGTTTTTATCAGCTTTCTTGGAGACCAACAGGGATGTCTCACTATCTTGAACCTTATCTGCATTACTTCCTTTACCATTGCATAACAGGGTACTCTTCTCCAATATTTTATCCGCGTTCTAAAAGAGAAACAAACAAACACATCTCAGGTTTACAATGTAGTATATGAAACTCATTTTGGTAAACTAGTTCAGTAGTAAGGTGGACAGGATAACAACATGAAACAAATATATATCTATGTAGTATGGTCACTTTATGGTCTATATCATTCTAGTTTATGTTGCCAAATCAAGATAGATATAGTTCGAATCATATCTATTTAAGACAAAGCAGCATAGACAGAATATAAGTGTGGGAAACTACACAACAATAACAACACTTGTAATGTGCATGGCATGAGAACATAACTGTTTATTCAATTGAAACTGAAATCAACATAGAGCAAGTTACAACAGCAAACAGCCAAACACGTTGAAGAAACAGGTTTAAAACATACCTGTTGCGCCATTGGAGTTTCAATTGCATCCTTCAAATTTGAAATTGGTTGGTATCAGTAAATACAGTGATGCAAGAGCAAAGTAGTATGAACCATAGCTACGGAACCTGACCTGAGAACAATTCTTCTTCTGCTTTAAGCGTTGACTTCGGGTTCGGAGTGGTGGTCCTCGTGATTTGGGCACTGCAGTTGCCTTACTAACTGCTCGTGTTTGGGTGCTCTGTGGTGGAGACGGTGTTGTGTCAACGGGAACTGGGTGTCTATCTACTGGGGTTGGGGTTAGAAGGGGTGTAGCTGGTTCTCTGTTCAACTGGGTAGGGGTACAATCTGCATGAGTGTGGGTTATGTGTGGTGGGGCTGGTTCTTGGGCAAGTACAACCGCGGTTCCATCTGCATCGACAGGTAGCACGATCTTTTCTGAAGACCGTGTTTTTACTCCCACAGATACTGCCATCACTCCCTCCAATTGAAATGGCTGATAAACCAGAAAAGTAATTGAATATACAGACATTGTAAGATAGACAGGTGCAATGGATAGTAGAGAAGAAAACAGGGCATGAAATAATTCACATTTATGTTGTCTAAGCAAACAGAATAGCAGGACATAATTTCACATATATGATGGCTAATTAAACAGGATAGCATGACACAATTTCACATGTATGATGGCTAACTAAACAGGATAAAATGACATACTTCAAAATATGATGACTATGTAAATAGGATGACATGATATAACTATACGACGTGTCTATTAAAGTGGTTGGCATGCCATAAATCACAAACATGCCGTCGATGGAAACATGATGGCATGATATAATTCACGGATAGAATGACATAATTTAAAATATGATGACTACGTAAACATGATGAGATGATATAACTATATTATGTCTTTAGAAAATGGGTTGACATGCCATAATTCAGATACATGCTGTCTATGTAAACATCATGGCATGACATAATTCAAATATATGATTTATATATTAAGGAAGTGAGCAGAGGACAATCGCATATATGATGTGTCAACTAAGGAGATGGCATTCAATATTGTGTATATGATGTAAAAACTAAGCATTGCAATACAACATATGCATTATATGAGTAATATAACCCTGCCAAGTTTGAGCATACACCTCAGGGGGATAATAGGACTGGTCATCTGCCTCTGAATCCTCCTCTGAAGAGCTATCTGTAACTAGCAAGATATCTGCTTCAGCAGGTAGCATTGTCTGCTCCGAAGACCTTGTTTTCACTCCAGATTTCTCCATCACCAATTCAAATGGCTGATGCACAGGAGAGCAGTTGAATATACAAACATTGTCGACAAAAGCAATGAGAAATACAAAAAAAGGACGACATGATATAATTCACATATATGACGCTTGCCTAAACAACATGGCATTGCATAATTCACATACATAATGCCTTGCAACAAGGTAACATTGCATAATTCACATATATAATGTCTTGCAACAAGATGGCATTGCATAATTCACATATATGGTAATTAGACACTAAACAGGTGGCATTCACACAAAGCATGTCTAAACTAAGCAAATGACATAGCAATGCAAGATAGCATACTCACGATATGAGCAACATAACCCTGCCAAGTTAGGGCATGCACCTCGGGGGGGGGGGAATATGACTGGTCATCTGTCTCTGAATCCTCCTCCGAGGAGCTATCGGTAACCAGCAAGACATGCGCTTTGTCAGATAGCATTGTCTGCTCTGAAGACCTTGTTTCCACTCCAGATTTTTCCATGACCGTGCCGAATGGCTGATGCACAGGAAGAGTAATTGAATGTACTAAAATTGTTGACAAATTTAACACGTAATAAAAAAATGATGGCATGATATAATTCACATATAAGATGACTGGCTAACCAGGGTGTCATTGCAAAATTCACATATATGATGCCTGGCTAGACAAGATGGCATTGCATGATTCACATCTACAATAAAGAAACTAAACATATGGCATTGACACAAAGCATGTCTAAACTAAGCAGATGACATCTTTAATGTATACAGTAAGCAATGCAAGGCACCATATGCATGATATTACCAACATCAGCATGCCAAGTTAGAGCGAAGACCTCATGGGGTAAATAGGAGTGGTCTTCTCCTTCTGAATCCCCCTCAGAACAGTTATCTTCCTCTTGATTATGATCCGAAATGGGTGGAGGGGGGCTGCCTTTGCGCCCACCATGGAACGACTTCTGCATGAAATTTTATTGCCATGCAAGGCTCGTCTCTTTTGCTCTACATGATCAGTTCCATTGTGTACAATAATTGGCATGCATAGGAATACAACATAGTGAGATTATGTAAGGAGTGCATGCACAAATCCAGAGTGATGGTAGCAAACTGTGGGTAGACCCAAAACCAATGATAGCAGGTAAATAATAGCTTTAGTTAAAAAATACAGATAATGGCACCTTTAATGTTTGTTTGCACCCAATATGAAACTCATAATAGACACCAGAGATTAACCAGATAGTAGACAGATAGTACTGATTGCTGCCCCAATATGTACCCCACAACCATTTAAAAACTCAAGTTTCAGCATTAGTTTGGACCTGACTCGGAGTCTAATAGGTGAACACGACGATAATGTAGCATGTCATCATATTAAGCGACGCATAACGTAAGCATACATGGAAGAGTGCGACCTCTCTTGCGGACCCGTGTAGTCCTCAAGGTCATCTGCTCAGTTGATGATGGTAATGCAGTTGTCGTGGCTGCCGGCGGCGGGGAAGAAGATCTGAGGCAGCGAAAGACAGTCTAGAGAGCGGATCCCTGCTGTGGTGAACCCTTCCGTCATTGGAGCACCTGAGCTGGGGTGGAACATAGCGCCGCAGGAGTAGGACAAACCACACAAGGTTTTCTTTGACACACATATGTAACAGAAGTAATTGCGTAAGGGCTTTTTTGAATTTGAGGATTCTAACAATGCAGGGATAGGAAATAGACATGAATAGGATAGGAACGCACGTGCAAAACAGAGAATTTAAAAACACAGGATTTTTGCCAATCTGGGTCTTTGATTCACAACAATTGGAAGATCACAGGATGCAAAAAAGCAAGGTGAGATTAAGTCAAACCACAAGAAAATGTACGGTTATAATGCTCTTAGTCTTGTGCTTGATGAATAGGAATATGAAAAGGAGGAGAAGTGGAAATTAGAATTCCTACGGTTTTTTCTTTCAAGGAGACACTAAAGGAACAAATCCTACAGTTTTCCTTTGCTCCATTCCTTTGCACCAAATTCATGAAAAGTAGTACCATAGGAAACTTTCCAATTCCTATGTTTTTCATTCACTTTTCCTTTCAAGCACTGGCGATTCTAGTGGGCAGGCTTGAGCAAGGAAAATCCTACACTAAAAAAATGTTTTTGTGCTACTTCTATTACTTTGGACCCAGGCCACTGCCATACTAGCTCAACTCCCAGGCCCATCGACAAATGCACAGCTCAAACGCGCAGAGATAAATAATGATGGCGTTCAAGAGAGTCCATCACGGATAGCTAAGTTGCCTGGTACCTCACTGCTTGTCATATAGTAGGATAAAATAATCGTATTTCCCGTACTACGAGTGCTCAGTGGACAATATACATAACATGTAGAGTAAAAAAGACAACAAGTATACAACCTCTTTGGCGGAGCCATGTCGATCTCAGCGTGATTGGGTTGGCCGGTGAGGATGCTCCGGCTGACTTTGCTGTCGGAGGAGGGGAAGAAGATCTTAGGTGTCTGGAGATGGAGCCCAAGGTACTGCTCCGCTATGATGGAGGGTTTCGTCGTTGGAGCAGCTCCGGTGAGTTGTACGACGCCGAGGCTGAAGCAGGGCAAGAGAGACAACGAACAACGTTAACCTGAGTGGAATTCTAATAGCATCTCCAATACATGACATAAAATACATAACCACAAAGTGCTAGATGTAAAATACATCAACTGCTCATCTATGAACTTAATTGTCAAAACTGAACTTAACTGTCGAAACTGAACTTAACTGTCGAAACTGAATTTTGCTGTCGAAACTGAATTTTGCTGTCGAAACTGAACGCACTAGCAAGGTGAGGCTACACGTCGGTCGACTGACTTTTTCATCTCTGGTCAGTCGAGTTTGCAGCTGTTGGATATGAAATCAAGGGCCTGCGGTTCATCTTCAACCTCCACCCACCTGAGTAGCCAGCCACCACCGGCCAAACAGCAGCCCCCCGCCCGCCCCGAAAACACTCCCCACCGCCGGTCTGCCGCCACCCCGGCCATCCCTCTAGGCCCCCCCGTGCCGAGCTTTTTCTCCAGCGATCCCCACGCCACCGCCCAACCAACGCCCCGCCACCGCCGGCGACCACCGCCCCCATCCTGAACCCTAAGATAGATAGTGGGGTACCTCTTTGGCGAGCCCCCCTCCCCACTGCGGCTGGTTCTTCCTTCATCCCGGTGAGCCCACCCCTTGAAAATCGACTGACCTAAAAGTTGATTCAGTCGACTGAAGTGTAGCCAAATCGGAGCAGCATCGCAAGCAAGAGCAAGAGCGAGAGCAGCAGCGCGAGTAAGAGCAATAGCGAGAGCAGACCAGGCAGGGGACCGAGAGCAAGAGCAGAGCAGCAACACGAGCAGGAGCTAAAGCAGCAGCAGCTCCTACTGATGTGGACATCGCCGCCGAGGGAGCGACGCCATGGAGGAAGTGGACGGCGACGCCGCCGTGGATGGAGCCGCGCCGTGTCAGCTCGGGAACGAGCGCCGGCAGCACCGTGATATCTAATCAAGAAGAAAATGCGGCGATTAGTGTACAACCTCTTTGGTGGCGCCGATTAGGCCACAACTTCATCCGAGGAAATGGTGATGATGATGCTCTTCCGATGGTGCAGGTGAAGACGGCGGTGTGGGAATGGAGGTGGCGTGAAAGACGAGGGGAACGTCGGGGCAGCTCCTTGGAGGTGGAGGACGGGGTGGCTGAACCGGCGGGACGATGAGATCGACGACGGATCCTCATCCGATACCGTGGATGAGGGATGGTGAGGTGTTGCTGTGGACGACGTCATCGGGGAAGAGGCTCCGGCTGGGTGGCGGACGGAGCAGGGTGTGGTGTTTCGTCGCCGGTTTTCGCGGCCTCGGTGTACGAATGGGTGGGCGGATGGGATGGTAGTGGGGAACCATGGCTTAGAGACGTGCTTGTTCGAAATGTGGGGTAAGTTACGAAAGTACCCCCCACCGATTTGAGGCGGTTCTTTCGGTTCAGGGGTGCCACGGGCATTTCGCATGTCGGGATTTCACAGGAGGTGGGAGTTTTCGCACGCGTTGTAATTTCGAAATAGCAAGGCGCGGGTTGAGATGGAGGGAGTTGTCGGAGCACAACGAGACAAAGATATATCTTAAATATTTCGGGCTAACAAGGCGTGGGTTGAAGAGGCGGGAGTTTCACAGCACGATAGACAGATACGCTAGCTTCAATTTTTGGCATAACAAGGCGCGGCTTGAAATTTTGGAAGAACAAGCTTAACGTGTACCAAAAAAAGACAATTTGCACCTCAACACGCACAACACAGACAAACACCATTTAGACTAGAGTAAGGTACACGTGCATTGCACGCATGAGATTTGGCAACCAAATTATGAATAAATACCACATTATAGCATGCAAGCTTTGAGTCATATATGCATGATGTAGATGTTCGTTTAATTCTTATAGTTCATTTCATTCAAAATCATCTAGTTTTTATAATAAAAAAGCTAATCTATTTTAAGATTCATGGAATTGTGCGTTGTAAGACATAAAGTAAAAACAAATAATGGCAAATCATGTAGAAAAACATTTGGGCAATACCGATACAGAAGATTCTAGAACAAATAAGAAGTGCTTGTGTTTTGATGTTTGTGCATTATGCTTAAGTTCAACCATGGAGTCTTCTAGATTATACATGTGGCGAAATCTGGTGGAATCTAGATGATATCCAACGGCCAATAGTGCTCAAATTTGCCATCTTTGGACAATCGGATTCGCCTCATCCAACGAACATCTTTCAAAGTTAAAGTTACCCGCACACAATATAAAAAATATATAATATAATATATATATAGGGGTATAGATATAGATATGTGATGCGAAAGCCGCCCATCATCTCCAATTAGAATAGTGTGTCCATGCACGGGTGCGACGTGGCCAAATGATGTCTGCCATCGGTATCTCAAATTCAAATCAGTCTGACCTTGTTCAATGTGTATACATTACAACATGCTCGTTTCCAAACCACACCGCGCAGATCTCCGTTATATTCATGCATGCATGGGTTTCAAACATCAGGATCTCTTATTCAAATATTTGAATAAAACTTTACATTGATTATGACCTCACCTATTCTTTTACACCCACACAGTAGTCTTCTATTTATAATTGTACCACTAACTTTCTCTCGTGCATGCATGCGCACACACTACCAGTCGGCATTATCCATTGCACGCATGCAATCTTTTTCTTTAGGTCGGTCTCCCATGAAGGCACACACCCACACACATCCCCCTCTCCATCATATCAAGCATTCTTTATCTCTCACGCGTGCATGCGCAACGATCGATTTTCCTCTATGTATGTGTGTATATAGCTAGGTCTTTCATAGTTTTCCACACAAACTGATCAATCGATATATCCAGTGAGGTCTCACCCTCTTTCCCATGTCCACATCGATCAATCTATACCTCTCTATATAGGATTAACATATATAGCTAATACACCCACATTAATTATATATCCAACGCCCCCCTCTCCTCATCCATGCCTTCCGCTTCATCTCTCAGACGCATGCACAATGGCGAAGACAGGGGGCAGTAAGGGCCCTGCCCCCCTAACATCACTATATATCCAGGCTAATATGAATGTGATCATTAGACAATTGCTGCTAAAAAGGTTTAATTTCATGAATTGACCCTCGTAAAGTATTAGCAATGCTTGGCCCCCTAGCTCATTTATTTTTCATGGCTCTGCCACTGCGTGCAACAACGCACGTGTTCGCCCCCTCTCTCTAAATATCGATCTCGCACTTGTGCATTCCTTCATAGTCTCCCTCCACTCGGCCCCTCACACCATCTTCTAGCCCCCACCGGATTTTTCCACATGTACAATCTAGCAGACTCCATGGTTGAACTTAAGCATAATGCACAAACCTCAAAAAATAGTGGTTCTCTTTTGTTCTAGAATCTTCCGTATCATAACTGCCCAAACTTTTTTTCTAGTTGAATTGCCATTATTTGTTTTTACTTTATGCTTTACAACACACAGTTCCATGAATCATAAAATAGATTAAGGGCTTCTTTGATTCAAAGGATTCTCAAAGGAATTTTGGAGGATTCTAATCATTAGGAATTTTTCATATCTTGGTTGTTTGATTCGTAGGATTGTAAACCATAGGAGTTTTTTCATATGATTCATTTGCACTAGATTTCATAGGAAACATCCCATCCACTCAAACCTCTTTGAAAGAATTCTGCGTTTTTTCCATGCACAATCAAACACTCGTACAATCCTGTAGGATTCAAGACGACATTCCACTATAATCCCATGTTTTTCCTATTCCCGCGTTCTTAGCTTTTTTATAAAAACTAAGAGGGTGCTTGGATCCAAGGGACTTATTTTAGTCTGACTAAAAATAGTCTCTTTAAGAGACTAAAGTTCCAAGCACCCCTGACTAAAGAGGGGCTAAAACTAGTCTTAAGACTAAATTTTTTTTAGTCAGGGGTACCCCTACTAAAATGTGGATTAGTCCTCTCTCTCCTCATTTAACTCCTCTCCTTTAGCACGGGCGAGTTCTGGATTGGAGGGTTTGGAGGATAATAAATTCTCATTAACTTGATTTTAGTCTCCTTAGTATTTGGATCCAAGCATGGATGAGGCTAGCATGTTTTAGTCTCACTACTTTTAGTCATGGGACTAAAACATATCGAAGCACCCTCTAATTGATTTTGAATGAGATGAACTATAAGAATTAAACGAAGGGCTACATCAGGCATATATGACTCAGAGCTTACATGCTATAGTGTGGTATTTATTCATAATTTGGTTGCAAAATCTGATGCGTGCAATGCACGTGTACCTTACTAGTACTTCTAGTATGTGCAAAACACGTAAATTAGAATACCAATGGCACGCTACACAGTGTCTCTCTTGCAGTTCATGAAGCCACGTGGCACATGTGGAGGCATTGTCGCGACCTCCTTGCATGGATTAATCACAGTGACGTGCTGCTGGTTCCAGAAGAATGTACTCGTCCTCCCTGAGCCATACTGGTGGTACATGCACGAAGAGAAGATGTGCACGCACGCCACGCACACACTCATTCCCTCGCACGCACACGCGGGTACACGGGCGGATGCAATTTTGTACCAAGATCCACCCATTGTGATAATTTGACGCGTGTAAAGTCGTTCACTTCATTGATGGTCAATTAATATAGCGCATGCAAATTGAGTGGACGTGAGGGCGGAAGAAAGACATTATTACTCCACTGCGTGCATGCGAGTAGTTAAATCGTTGGTTGCTAGTAGTACTTCCATTGGTCTCCTTCGTATTTTGTGCCAATTTTTGACAGTAACATAATATTTACGCATTCGAGCAGTGTAGTACTTGAAATTTATGTTCCGCTAAACTCATCGGGAGCCGTTTCGGGCCTCGAAACCAAAACCATCAATTAATCTTTACCTTGTTCCCATCACATTCGAAAGCCTGCTCACACCTACTAGTACGTACCAAACCTGAACGTGTTCCCACTATGCAGGTATTAGTACTAGTGCTAGTACTTAGGTTATAAAAAGGGGAACTACCTAACCAAAAATTAATCTACCTTTCCTCCTCAGAAGTGCTTCTTCTTCGTCCGTCGTTGCCATGGCCGGTGAGCAGAGCTCTAGGTCGAGAACTACTCGTAACAAGGGAGCGACAACCAAGGCTGTGAAAAAAAAGAGAGGGATCGCCGCCACACAGAGACCTCGAAAGATCTCTCACGGGCAGGCGATGGCTCCCAGGAGTGACCTAGCCGCGTGATGACCCACAAGTATAGGGGATCTATCATAGTCCTTTCGATAAGTAAGAGTGTCGAACCCAACGAGGAGCAGAAGGAAATGATAAGCGGTTTTCAGCAAGGTATTCTCTACAAGTACTGAAATAAGTGGTAACATATAGTTTTGTGATAAGATAAATTGTAACGAGCAACAAGTAACAAAAGTAAATAAAGTGCAGCAAGGTGGCCTAATCATTTTTGTAGCAAAGGACAAGCCTGGACAAACTCTTATAATAGGAAAAGCGCTCCCGAGGACACATGGGAATATCGTCAAGCTAGTTTTCATCACGCTCATATCATTCACATTCGGTACTTTGATAATTTGATATGTGGGTGGACCGGTGCTTGGGTACTGCCCTTACTTGGACAAGCATCCCACTTATGATTAACCTCTATTGCAAGCATCCGCAACTACAACAAAAGCATTAAGGTAAACCTAACCATAGCATGAAACATTTGGATCCAAATTAGCCCCTTACGAAGCAACGCATAAACTAGGGTTTAAGCTTCTGTCACTCTAGCAACCCATCATCTACTTATTACTTCCCAATGCCTTCCTCTAGGCCCAAATAATGGTGAAGTGTTATGTAGTCGACGTTCACATAACACCACTAGAGGCTAGACAACATACATCTCATCAAAATATCGAACAAATACCAAATTCACATGACTACTAATAGCAAGACTTCTCCCTTGTCCTCAGGAACAAACGTAATTACTCACAAAGCATATTCATGTTCATAATCAGAGGGGTAATAATATGCATAAAGGATCTGAACATATAATCTTCCACCAAATAAACCAACTAGCATCAACTACAAGGAGTAATCAACACTACTAGCAAACTACTAGCACCAATCCCGGACTTGAAGACAAGAATTGGATACAAGAGATGAACTAGGGTTTGGAGATGAGACGGTGCTGGTGAAGATGTTGATGGAGATTGCCCTCTCCCGATGAGAGGAGCGTTGGTGATGATGATGGTGATTATTTCCCCCTCCTGGAGGGAAGTGTCCCTGGCAGAACAGCTCCGCCAGAGCCCTAGATTGGTTCCGTCAAGGTTCCGCCTCGTGGCGGCGGAGTCTCATCCCGAAATGTTACTTTTTATTTTTTTCTCATCTAAACACTTCATATAGGAGAAGATGGGTGTCGGAGAGCCACCAGGGGGCCCACGAGGTAGGGGGGCGCGCCCAGGGGGTGGGGGGCACCCTCGTGAGCAGGGTGTGGGCCCCCTGGCCTTCATCTTTGGTGATGATTTTTCTTTCTTTATTTCAAGGTATTCCGTGGAGTTTTAGGACTTTTTGAGTTGCGTAGAATAGGCCTCCAATATTTGCTCCTTTTCCAGCCCAGCATTCCAGCTACCGGCATTCTCCCTCTTCATGTAAACCTTGTAAAATAAGAGAGAATAGCCATAAGTATTGTGACATAACGTGAAATAGCAGCCCATAATGCAATAAATATTGTCATAAAAGCATGATGCAAAATGGACGTATCACCGCGGAGGCGAACATGCCGAGCCGGCGGAGCTGGAGTCGTTATCCCTCGACGGCATGCCCGATCAGCTCAATAAGCACCTCAATAAGCAGAAGGAGTTCATCCAAGGCTTGATGGAGTTGCTGAAGGAGAGCCTCAGTGACATGCCCGCTGAGCTCAATCAGTAGGGGGAGTTGACCGCCGGCTTGGTGTTGTTGCTGAATAAGAGCATTACCTCGGAGAAGAGGGTGACCGGCGAAATCCCGCGACTTCAGGAGGACAAGGCGAAGCTCTGCCACGAGATCGACCTGTTGAAGGAGAAGAACGCCATCTGGAAGAAGTTGCATGAGAATAGTAGTTCCTCGATGAAGATGCTGCAGGCCCTCGTCATGGAACAGATGGAGGAGTTGGAGAAGCTCCGCATCGAGCACCCGGCTGCTGTGAAGGTACGTAATAAGGCCGTGGAACAGATGATGAAGGCTCGCGTCGAGAAATCCTGCCTCATGGACATAATGAAGAAGATGGCGGAGGAGACGCGCAAGGAGATGGAGGTCGTGGAGGCTATGAAGAAGCAGTTATAACTCCGCGGTGAATTAGATCATTTGGGGTGATAATCTTCCTTCTTCTTTTGCTGTTGTGTTTCACCTTTTGCTTCGGGTGTTTCGCTGCATGTGTCATGTTCTCTACGAGGCATGAATAGAACAATGGTTTTTTTGAGGGAATGAATAGAACAATGCTAACAATGAGATGACTAGCAAATTAGATCATTTTTATCGCCATATGGCACTGGGCTGCCGTGTTTTGTGCTCCTCCACCGCAGTACTACTCCAGTGGAAAACTTGAGTATACTGCACGGTTCTTTGCTCCTCCTCGATCAGGTCGTCGGCGCATTTATACGAGCAGCCAAATCACAAGGCCCCGCCTTCCAGCAGTAATGAGCCGTCAAATCACAAAGGCCCTCGCCTCTCATGAAACCGACCAAGCTAGACTGCCCCGCCCTCTAGCCTTTTAAAAATGTATACTTTTGTACAACAGTAGTATCGATGGATTGCGCCATGGAGCAAAACTTGAAATAAAAAAAGGTGGTACATATAGAGAGCGCTCGTCGCCAAATTATGCATATAGTACTATTAAAAAGGCTAGTCACAATAATGGTGTCCAGCACAACCCACCCCTCAAATAAAACTAAGCACCCTGGAATTCTTTGACCAAACTAAGCACCCTGAAATTCTTTGACAACTAAACTGCTGGCTATATGATGTTGGCCATATATATTGTACGTATATAATGTGAAGAAATGAGTGGTAGTACTATACCAACTAAAAGATGAAATGTAATAAATACTAGTATGTACGTACTGAAGAGTTAAAGTAACAAGAAGAAACATAACACAGTTCTGCTGGGGGCTCAGCACAACACACCCCTCAAATTAAATTAAGCACACCTGAAATTAAACTTTGCAACTATTCCGGTAGACACTGCATTAGAATCACCATGAGCAACGACACTGCCACCTTACTCGGAGTCCTCGTCCACGTCCTCGACTTCGTCCTTGTCCCTCTTCCTCTTGGCCGATACTTCTTTGCTTGAACCGCCAACTTGGCTGTTGCTCTTCATTCAACCCTTGTAGATACTGAAACAAAGGTAGCCATCCATTGCAGCATAGTGGATGTGGTCTATATCTAGTACATTCCGCTACCATGCATGACGATGAAACGTGTATGGAGGTTTCTCCAGTTTACCGTACGAAGGATGAACCATGGCTCCTGCCAGGGTCAGCATTGAAGGCTGACGAGAGGACACCAGCCAATTCTTTTGGAGGTCGAAGGTGTTGCCTACAACGAGGCCTATCCGACGCAGGACTTCTTTGTCGTTACCAAAGTCTACAGTAACGAATTTGACTAGGTTGCTCTCGAGGAAGTCCTTAAAACCCTGGCACTCAACGTCGGGATGGCACATGTGGTAGACCAAGCATAAGTCATGCACGCAAACCTGGATCACAGCGGGCTTCTTCCTCTCTTTGTCCTTTAGATCCTTCTATCGTCCCACGACTGTGGTGTACTCAACATCTAGCCCAGTGACCCACTCATCATCTGAGTCTTCGAACATGCGTCTGAAGCGAGAAAGGGATCCTTTCACCATCGTGGAAGAACGGGTGTAGATGACGTCGAACTCATCGCCGGTGATGATTCTAACCTTGTAGTCACCGCCGATCAGGGAGATTTGGGACGCCATGGATTTGGGAGGAGGGTTATGATTAGTGGAACTGCCGTAATGTGAATGGACGGGACAACTAGGAGCGAACCGCCGTAGTATTAAAGGACGTGCGGGGACGAGTAGGAGCGAACTACCAGCGTGCGAACGACAGGGTAGTGGCTTTCCTTTCTCCCATGATACGGGCTTCCGAGAGCCCTTGGATCTGAGATCGAACGGTTGCATGGCGTGATTCTAGACCTATGGGTGAATATCCTATCCTGGAGGGTTATTCTGCAAATTTTCAGCAACTTAGCATGCGACCGTTTGATCTCAGATCCAAGGGCTGCCAGCAGCCCGTATCATTGTCGTGCCTACCATGACCGTCGCGTCGCTCGCTCGGTTGTGCCCTTGGAGATTTAACATGGTGCGTTAGGCTATCTGATGTTGGCATGTCATACATAGTCATCACTTAGTCACTCATACTACAACAAGGTTGGCTATAAGGTTGGCTATAAGTGTATTTTTTTACTCCTCTCTATCTATTTCTTCGTACTCCCTCCGTCCCATAATATAAGAACGTTTTTGACACTAGTGTAGTGCCAAAAACGTTCTTATATTATGGGACACAGGGAGTACTAGTATTTATTGCATTTGCCAAGGAGTGACCTCTTCCAATGAAATGGTGTTGCTAAGTTTGCTTCATTTAATTAGCTATAGACTCAAAATTGTCTTTTCACCTAGGTACACGCGCTTAGCACCGTTTCTTCCTTGGGTCACCAAACTAGTCTCTCTCTTCTTGATTAACTTGCCACATCAGACTTTATGCCTGTGGCAAGCTTAGCACCTATAGGAGCAAGTAAAAGTGTGTACAATAGTGCGATTTACATGGCATTTTTGCATATGTGGAGGAAAGAGAGGCAAGAAAAAAGTGGAGAAGTGGGCTCTCATGCAAGAGCCAGCCTCTACTACATGGTGGAGCATTGGGAGAGGCACCTGTATGGAGGTGGTCAGGAATCGGGAGACTCATGCCGGTCGTAGTGCCGCAGTTAAAATGATAATGGCAAGTGTCGGTGTCAAAACCGGCGGATCTCGGGTAGGGGGTCCCGAACTATGCGTCTAGGCGGATGGTAATAGGAGACAAGGGACACGATGTTTTTACCCAGGTTCGGTCCCTCTCGATGGAGGTAAAACCCTACTCCTGCTTGATTAATATTGATGATATGGGTAGTACAAGAGTTGATCTACCACGAGATCAGAGAGGCTAAACCCTAGAAGCTAGCCTATGGTATGATTGTTTTTCGTCCTACGGACTAAAACTCTCTGATTTTTTATAGACACGGAGAGGGCTAGGGTTACACAGAGTCGGTTACGATGGGAGGAGATCTTCATATCGTATCGCCAAGCTTGCCTTCCACGCCAAGGAAAGTCCTATCCGGACACAGGACAAAGTCTTCAATCTTGTATCTCCATAGTCCGGGAGTCCGGCCAGAGGTCATAGTCCGGCCATCCGGACACCCCCTAATCCAGGACTCCCTCAGTAGCCCCCGAACCAGGCTTCAATGACGATGAGTCCGGTGTGTAGATTTGTCTTCGGCATTGCAAGGCGGCTTCTTCTCCAAATCCCATATACCTGTCGAATAATGTCCGGCTTCTGATGAATGTTGTGCTCCTTGGCTTCCGCGCCCAATAATGGCCATCTTCCACGTGTCAAAAGAATGCGAAAAGACAGGGGGTTCTTTTTTCATTTACCCCCTTAGCTGCGCAAACGGGCCGCCTATAAAAGAGACGGGGATTTAAATCCGAATCACACCATCTTCCCTCCGTGAGCATTCATCGGAGCGCATTCGACAGAGATCTATTCTACCATGGCCGGTCAACACAGCTCCTCCTATCGTTCCTCCAGCCCTCCGCCTAGAGATTGGGAGAGGTGTTCCGTCCCGCACAGCGAGCTAGTAGCGGTCCAAACCAAGGGGCTCCTCCCCCCAGCATACATGGTCCCAGTTCGAGCCGGGCTTGCCACATATAATGGCGGAGAGCAGGCAGAGAGCATCCCCCATCCCTCCAAAGGAGAGCGGGTATGCCTTGTCCCTTATTTAATAAGAGGGCTCGGATTTCCAATCCATCCGTTTCTCCGGGGGCTCCTGGAGTTCTATGGTCTCCAGTTACACAACCTTACGCCTGCCTCCATATTGCATATTGCGGGCTTCGTAGCCCTTTGCGAGCTGTTTTTGGGCGTCGAGGCCCATTTCGCGCTGTGGAAGAAGTTGTTCTGCCTCGTGCCCCGTTCTTAGGAGGGGTCGATATATCAAGTGGGCAGAGCTGAACTATGGCGCATCGCCGGGACCGGATATCTATCCGGAACCCCAAAGGAGGCATCCGAAGACTAGCCTTCAGAATGGTTTTATATAGAAGACGTCCCTCTGCTGGACCCTGTACGGATCGGCCTCCCTGAGTTTGATAATGCTCCCTTGAAGAAACGCCTGAGCTGGCGCCCACGGAGCCCTTAGAAGGAAAGTGACAGGGACGTCCTTTACCTGATGAACCGGATAAGGTTGTTAGCTCATTCCGGACTGACCATGATCGAGGTCATGGCCATATTCCTTACGCGGGGGGTGCAGCCGCTTCAATACCGAGGCCACCCCATGTGGGATTTCAACGGGGAGGATGACACCACCCGGTGCGGCCGTAAGGGGCCGGATTCAGCTGCCACTCTAACAAAGATCTTGTCCGCTTTGTACAAGGGAGAAGAGGAGGAATTCCTCCGTGTCAACCCACGGGGCAGATTTTCTATGTATAATCCTCCAAGCTGGGTAAGCGAACACTTTCACTTGCCTATCCGTTTTTATATTCCCATAGTTAAGTACTTAGTCTAGCAATTTTAACGCAGGAGCTACGGCAGACTGTAAAGGAGATAAACAACCCTCCTCCATAACCCGAGGACCCGAAACGGTCCCTCGACCCGGACTCCCAAGAGGACCCGGACTTATGTGTGGAGCTGATTGATGGGGTGTTTCATCAATTGAGTAAGGACAACACCTTAGTGGCCATTACGGCCGATTATCCCGGACACGGACGGGCTATCTGCCACCAATTCAGAGGTGGAGAGTGCCATGAACCACATGCGTCACTGGACTGTTCTTCGTGACACTTGTTTTTCCCAAGAGGCGTTGGACGCCTTGAATACGGGAGATGCGTACCTCTGTGCCGCTCAAAATGGTCTAGCCAGAGCCACAAAGCAGTATGTAAAAGACATACGAGTGAGAAAAATTGATGGTTATATATGTCAGTAGCCCCCGAGACTTGAAACAGTTAGAATAGCTGATTTAAGGATCATTTGTTATGCAGGATCTTACGGAAAAGAATACCCAGCTGTCCCAGGAGTTGGAAGAGTGCAAAGCCCAACTTGAGGCCGCACTAGCCGCAACAAGGAAGGCCAATGAGACCCCCTCTGGTAATATATGCTTCAAAAGATAAGTATGTTGTGAAGTGCAGCATGTGTGCAATTCTGACAATAACAGTGCAGATGGCGCCGGAGTGGATCCGGACAAGCAGCAACTCTTGCGCCAGTTAAAGGCCGGCGAGAGCGTGCTTACGAGGGTGAGGCAAGAGAAGAACAAGCTTCAAGATGCCAACACCCAGCTGGGCGAGGAACTAAAGGATGTTCGTGCTCAGCCGTCGGACTCCGTAAAGGAGAATCGGCGGCTTCGACGCGGCATTTTTAGTAAGTGCTTGAACTATAAAAAGAAGAGTTCGACGAGGAAGTCGAATTGATAGAGTTATGTCTGTAGGTATGCTGACAGGTCGACCTGCGGAGGAAATGCCCGGTTCTACGGGCGACCTTCTTCCCGAGCTCTCACAACTGCACGAAAAAGTTCGGCAGGTGATGCAAGGCGTCGCCCAGGCTCTATGGCCATCCGTCTCCATGCCCGAAGGCCTTGGAGAGCTTGCAGAGAAGCTGAAAGGAGCATGGCGGCGCTTCCGATTATGGAAGATATCGGCCTGCCGTCAAGGCGCCAGGGAGGCCTGGGCCATGGTGAAGATGCAGTACACGAAGGCTGACCCAAACCACATGGCCGAGGTCGGACCTGTGGGGCCTGATGGGAAAGAAATCCTTGTCAGTTTAGTGTACGGCCAGGTAGAGCTGGCCGCCAAGTATTCCCAACAGGACTGTAAATTAGACAGCCTGTTGGATGGTATCGAAGAAGAATATACCCAGTCAAATTGACTATATAATTTAAAAAGACATGTAAAATGCCTTCTAGCCGGATTGTAGATCGTTTGCCATGGCGGACCTTTTCGCTTCAACCTTGGGACCGATAGTCCGGAGTGTGTCCGAATACCCGCTCGGTTATGTAAGAACCGGGGCATGCGTGGAGACCAGGCGTAGGGGTCATTAGTGCTTTATCAGACAAGTGCTCAACTAGTTATGTTATATTACATGGTTAGTAAGAAACATCTTCCAGGGAGAATAGTTCCGTTAGGGGTTCCTTTCCCTGGGAGGCATGCCCTAAAGTGCATGTCCGGATTCCAAAAAAGCAGAAAGGCATCTGGGGGCAGATGAATAAATGAATAATAAATCATCTTTTAGTTCACCGGCCGAATATTTCCTTAAGAAAGCTAGCTTTCGGCTTCACCCAGTCTGAGGTACACATCCGGCTGACCCGGCAGTAACAATCACAGAGGTGCTCCCTTTACCACCTAGTCGAACAATCGGGAACGTAGGGGCAAGCACAGGAGCCAGGCAACCTAGCTTGGCCAAAACTTAAGTCATATCGATGCATATAGTGGTGAATAAAAGGTACATGCGGAAGTGTGACACATGTGTTGGGCACGAGGCCCGTATAAACAAGCTTCTGTTAAAGGAGCCCCCAGGTATAATGAGCGCGAATAGCGCGTCCATTGTGTGTGAACGAGGCGCAAACGAGCCCTTAAAAGGCTGTAAGAGAAAATGAGGGAGAAGGAGACAAATAAAAGATAGCTAATGTGTAAAAAATGGACAGAGGAAGGAAACGAACACACCGGCGCTAGGCATAGAATCTTCGTAGACGGGCTGCGTTCCATGGGTTTGGCTCGAGTCGGTTATCCGATGCATTTCGCAGACGGTACGCTCCACCAGTCAGGACTTGGTCGATTATGAAGGGACCTTCCCATTTGGGCTTGAGTTTGTCCTTTTTCTTGTCCGGCAGGCGTAGAACTAATTCGCCAACATTGTAGGTTTTGGCCCGTACTTCTCTGCTTTGATATCTTCGAGCCTGCTATTGATAGAATGCGGAACGGCCTTTTGCCACATCGCACTCCTCCTCCAAGGCGTCCAAACTGTTCTGCCGATCGAGTTCGGCTTCTCGTTCTTCGTACATGCACGCGCGAGGTGAGTCATGAATTATGTCACAAGGCAGAACTGCCTCTGCGCCGTATACCATAAAAAATGGTGTAAATTCGGTAGTGTGATTCGGCGTGGTTCGCAGCCCCCTGAGTACGGAGTCGAGCTCCTCTACCTAGTGCGTGTTAGATTCCTTGAGGGACCGCACTAGTCTGGGTTTGATGCCGCTCATGATTAGACCATTTGCCCGCTTGACTTGACCGTTAATTTGTGGGTGATAGACTGAAGCATAGTCGAGCTTGATGCCCATGTTTTTGCACAAGAGTTTTACCTCGTTGGCCATAAAGTTCGTGCCATTATCAGTGATGATGCTGTGGGGGACGCCATAACGGTGTACGGCCCCTGATATGGAGTCTATCACGGGTCCGGATTCGGCCGTCTTAACAGGCTTGGCCTCTACCCATTTGGTGAATTTGTCAACCATGACCAATAAGTATTTTTGCTTGTGGGTTCCCCCTTTAAGGGGTCCAATCATGTCAAGCCCCCAGACCGCGAAGGGCCAGGTGATGGGTATAGTTTGGAGGGCGGTGGGTGGCATATGGCTTTGGTTAGCGAATAATTGGCAACCGACACATCATTGGACTAAGTCCTGAGCATCTGCCCGGGCCGTCGGCCAATAAAATCCAGTACGGAAGGCCTTTCTTACAAGGGCCCAGGCTGCGGCATGGTGCCCGCCGAGTCCGGCATGAATTTCGACCAGAAGGTTCCGCCCTTCCTCTTCGGAGATACACCTTTGAAGGACTCCGGTGGTGCTTTTCTTATAAAGCTCTCCTTCATGGACTTTGTAGACTTTAGATCGCCGCACTATGCAGCGTGCCTCGTTTTGGTCCTCGAGGAGTTCCTGCCTAGTTAGGTAGGCTAAGAATGGTTCTGTCCACGGGGCAATGACTGCCATTATTACATGGGCTGAGGATGTTACTTCACTGGCAGAGCCTCCCGTTGTGTCATAATGTTCGGTGTCAGGTGGTGAGGCTGAGTCCGGGTTGTTATTTCCGGACTCCCCTTCCCATTGTACGGAAAGCTTGAATAGCCTCTCAAAGAAAATGTTGGGAGGGACTGCATCGCGCTTTGTGCCGATGTGTGCCAAGACGTCTGCTGCCTGATTGTTTTCCCGGGCTATATGGTGAAATTCGAGCCCCTCGAACCGAGCTGACATTTTTAGGACGGCATTGCGATAAGCTGTCATTTTCGGATCCTTGGCATCAAAATCTCCATTTATTTGGGATATCGCGAGGTTCGAATCCCCACGCACCTCGTGGCGTTGAATGCCCATGGAGACCGCCATCCAAAGACCATGTAGAAGGGCCTCGTATTCGGCTGCATTGTTAGAGTCCGTATACATTATCTGGAGTACATATTGAACTGTATCTCCTGTTGGGGACGTCAGAATGACGCCAGCCCCCAGACCCGCTAGCATTTTGGAGCCATCGAAGTGCATGATCCAGTTGGAATATGTGCCGTACTCTTTAGGGAGTTCGGCTTTAGTCCATTCAGCGACAAAGTCGGCCAAAACTTGCGACTTGATAGCTCGCCGTGGCTTATAGGTTATGTCGAACGGGAGGAGCTCAATGGCCCATTTGGCAATCCGGCCCGTCGCGTCGTGGTTGTTTATAATATCATTGAGGGGTACTTCGGAGGCTACTGTTATTGAACACTCTTGAAAGTAGTGTCGTAGCTTCTGGGATGCCATGAACACTGCGTACGCTATCTTTTGGTAATGCGGGTACCGTGACTTGCATGGAGTGAGGACAGTGGACATCTAGTAGACTGGTTTTTAAAGGGGGAATTTGTGTCCGTCCGTTTCTCGTTCGACGACGAGCACTGCGCTTACAACTTGATGAGTTGCCGCAATGTATAATAGCATTGTTCGCCGATGTTAGGCGCGGCCAGGACCGGGTTTGTTGCCAATATGGCTTTTATTTCTTTGAGTTCGGCCGTGGCAGCATCCGTCCACTCGAAGTGTTCGGTGCGCCGGAGGAGGCGATAAAGGGGTAATGCCTTTTCTCCCAAGCGGGAGATGAAGCGGCTTAGAGCCGCCACGCATCCAGTCAATTTTTGTATTTGCTTGAGGTCCTTTGGAATATCCAATTGTGACAGAGCTTGAATCTTGGCTGGGTTTGCTTCAATTCCTCTACCGGATACAATGAAGCCCAAGAGCTTTCTGGCTGGTACGCCGAAAACGCATTTTTCCGGGTTAAGCTTGATGTCATATGTTCGGAGTTTATCGAACGTGAGCCTCAAGTCATCTACTAGAGTTTCGACATGCTTGGTTTTGACGACCACGTCATCCACGTATGCTTCAACTGTTTTGCCGATCTGGTTGGCCAGACATGTCTGAATCATGCGCTGATATGTTGCGCCGGCGTTTTTGAGCCTGAAGGGCATTGTGTTGAAGCATAATGGGCCGTATGGGGTGATAAATGCCGTTGCGGCTTGGTCTAGCTCTGCCATCTTAATTTGATGGTAGCCAGAGTATGCATCGAGGAAACACAATGGATCGTGTCCTGTGGTAGCGTCGATGATTTGATCGATGCGGGGGAGGGGGAAGGGATCCTTTGGGCAAGCCTTGTTGAGGTCCTTGAAATTGACGCATAGGCGCCAGTATTTGTCCTTCTTTGGTACCATCACCAGGTTTGCTAGCCAGTCCGGATGTTTTATATCTCTGATGAATCCGGCTTCCAGTAGTTTGGCTAGCTCCTCTCCCATGGCTTGTCTCTTAGGTTCGGAGAAACGCCGAAGAGCCTGCTTAACAGGCTTGAATCCTTTTAGGATGTTAAGGCTGTGCTCGGCCAGCCTGCGTGGGATTCCTGGCATGTCTGAAGGGTGCCAGGCAAAGATGTCCTAATTTTCGCGTAGGAATTCTCGTAGTGCGGCATCTACATCAGGGTCTAATTGTGCCCCGATGGAGGCCGTTTTTGTAGGGTCCATTGGATGGACTCGGAATTTGACTATTTCATCTGCCGGTTTAAAGGAGGTGGACTTGGATCTTTTGTCGAGTATCACGTCGTCCCTGTCCACCGTGGAGTGCAGCGCAGTTAGTTCCTCGGCCGCTAGGGCTTCGGATAATGCCTCATGGGCCAGTGCGGTTGTCTTGTTTTCGGCGCGGAGTGATACGTCCGAGTCACTAGCAAGAGTGATGATTCCATTGGGTCCGGGCATTTTGAGCTTCATGTACCCGTAATGGGGTATAGCTTGAAAAATTGTGAATGCCTCTCGCCCTAACAGAGCATGGTATCCGTTGCTGAACGGGGCCACTTGAAATGTGACCTCCTCGGACCTATAATTATCCGGCGTGCCGAACAACATATCCAGTGTGATTTTTCCTGTACAACACGCTTCCCGACTGGGATTATTCCTCTAAAGGTTATGTTGCTTCGCTCAATGCGGCTCCAGTCTATTTCCATTTTTCGAAGGGTTTCCTCATAGATGAGGTTCAATCCGCTACCACCGTCCATGAGTACCTTGGTAAGTCGAAAGCCGTCCACTATCGGACTGAGCACCAATGCCGTTCGGAATTTAGGTTCGTCACTGGCATTAAAAGTAATAGCCGTGTCACTCCATGGGTTTATTGTTGCTACCTGGTAGACTTCGGTAAGGCTGCGAAGTGTTCATTTCCGCACACTGTTTGATGCGAAAGTCTCGAAGACTGTTGATACCGTACTGGTATTCCTAGGGTGGTGCTCTGCGGATTCTGGAGTTAGAAGCTCCTCGCCACTTCTGGCCACCTGCCGGAGTATCCAACATGATCTAAGGCTATGAGTTGGTGTGACGCCCTCTATACTATGAATTTTACAGGGTCCATTGAGCCATCCCTCCAGTACGGTTCCATACCCTATAGAGGGTTTTCGTTTTTTGGTAATTAACCCCTGTGCATGGCGATAATGCGCCCTTTTATTTCGGACTGGGGTTGTATTCAGGGCCGGATCATCCCAGAATTTTATTTCGGTTTTCCGAACGCTTTCCATCGCACAGTATTTTTGTACCATGGATGCCAAGTCAGTGAAGCGTGTAATATCACGGCAACTTATGGCGTTGAGGATTCCGATGTCCGTGCAATTATTGCAGAAGGATGAAATTGCATCCTTCTCGCGGCAGTCCTCTATCCTGTTCATAACCAGGAGGAATCTGGCCCAGTAATGATGTACTGTTTCCATGGGCTCTTGCCGAACTTGGGATAGATCCCTTATGTTAGGGTGGGCGGGTGGAGTTAAATCCGGAACCTCGCCCGATCTGAGGCTCAGGGGCCAAGGAGTTTCCGAATTTGGAAGCTTGGGTTCTTGGATGTTGTCCAACGAATCTGGCCTGCTGCCTGACTTTAGGTTCAGGGCTTGAGTGACGACCTCCCCTCCGCGGGTATCCGGCTTGGGGGGATCGGGAATCCAGACATATTTGGTCCTTAAGATGGGTGTAGATTCGCCGCATTGTTCCTCCACCACTGCAATGTGGTGGGTGACCTGGGGAGAGTCAATTTCTCTTGGATCGGGTTTAAGCCCAATCTGATCGTAGTCTGTAGTGACTCCCAGGGCGGCGATGCGATCCAAGAGCTCGTTTAAGGAAGAGAGCTCCATCGGATCTAACTGCTCGGCGAGTTCCGAGTCGACGTGGAGATTGCTTTTGATGACCCGAGAAGTCATCGTCAGCGCGACGGCCGAACAGGCGGTCATAAGAAAACTGCCTAGCCGGAGAGTTTGGCTGATAGCCAAAGCTCTTTTGGCAAGAGTGCCGTCTTTAAAGACCGGACGTGGCATCCTTCCTGATGGCGACGGCACAGTGGAACTCTCAATGAAAGCACCAATGTCGGTGTCAAAACCGGCGGATCTCGGGTAGGGGGTCCCGAACTGTGCGTCTAGGCGGATGGTAACAGGAGACAAGGGACACGATGTTTTTACCCAGGTTCGGGCCCTCTCGATGGAGGTAAAACCCTACTCCTGCTTGATTAATATTGATGATATGGGTAGTACAAGAGTTGATCTACCATGAGATCAGAGAGGCTAAACCCTAGAAGCTAGCCTATGGTATGATTGTTTTTCGTCCTACGGACTAAAACTCTCCGGTTTATATAGACACTGGAGAGGGCTAGGGTTACACAGAGTCGGTTACAATGGGAGGAGATCTTCATATCATATCGCCAAGCTTGCCTTCCACGCCAAGGAAAGTCCTATCCGGACACGGGACGAAGTCTTCAATCTTGTATCTCCATAGTCCGGGAGTTCAGCCAAAGGTCATAGTCCGGGAGTCCGGCCAAAGGTCATAGTCCGGCCATCCGGACACCCCCTAATCCAGGACTCCCTCAGCAAGTCAAATCACGGGGACCCACCTATCCAGCAGTAACTCGCTGTCAAATCACACAGCCCTATGTTTGCAGCAGCCTACTCCCTCGTCTTCTCGCGTCTCTGTCGAACCGACTAGGCGGAACTGCCTCGCCGCCTACCGCGCAGGAAAAGCCCCGCCCTCGACTTTTAAATAGTATATAGTATACTAATTTGTATCCATGGATTGTGCCCGCGCCATGGAGCAAAGCGTCTAGAAAACGATGGTACACATGTACGGAGTATACAGCACGCCCGTCGCGTTCGTGTTGCACCCCAGACGGTCGGCCGGTCCGGCACGCTGCTCTCCGAATGGAACGCGCGTCATGTTGCATTCACACACACATATGGGACGATAATTGAGAACCGACCATAGGCACACTTTCCGGCCCCGCAAGTCGGGTGACTTAATAGAAGAGGGAGACGAGCGATAGTACTAGAGAAGTGTTGTACTATGTTGGTGCCTGGACGATCCCTGCAAGACATGGAAGATCAGTTCGTCCATGCATGTGACCAGACTCCAGCAGACACGCCTGGATTGGCTATCGTCTACATATCGTGCAGGCTGTGTTGTACATGGCTGTAGTTGTGGTGAGAAATCTAAAAAAAGGTTTCTTGTCATCTCGCAAAATTAGGTGTCATGTGCTTTAGATCACTGCGAGGGTTAAACAACGACAACTGAGTTGGGCTAGTCATTGGGGGCACATGCACGAACAGTGACTACTCGGCTGCCATCTAGGTCAAGCCGGCTATGTTAATTAGGACATCTATCGACGGACCCCTTTTTTACGAGTTTATCTTTAATTTGAGCTTTGTTCCTCGTCTAGTTTGTTCGTCGGGATTCATGTTGTCTCCTTTGGGCAGTGAGGTTAATGTTATGATTTCTTGTCATGTGGCATTTTTTCGTGTTATATGTTATAATCCGGCGCTTTAGATCAAAATGACGACAACTGTGCCTCCGGGCCACGTGCATGAAGACTTCTCGACAGTCATTGACGAGGTCAAGCCGGCTCCGGTAGACAAAAGAAAACTAGTACTACTCCACTATATAGGGAGGAGCCTCCGTGCTTGCTTGCTAGTGTTGCTCTCTTCACACTGTCTCGGCCTCTCCAGATCTAAACACGACAGCGGTGGCCACTCTCTCTCTCTCTCTCTCTCTCTCTCTCTCTGCTCACTGCTGGTCACAGATCCAGCCGGATCCTCTCCGCCGGGGAAGGTGAGAAGGTGCAATGTTCACGCGGTCGTCCCCGGTGACGGCTCTTACCCACTGCTGGGCGCGTACCGATCAGCCTACCTTGCTGTTCTCTCCCAAGCACCGCTGGCGAGGGAGGGCCTCCGACCCCTTCTTCCTCGCTGCCGTAGTGTGGGCAGATCCGGCCTCCCGCCGCTCACTTAGCGACATCCCGGCGACCATCAGGTATAACTTCCTTCGAAACCGGCCTTGCTCTACTTCCCGAGCTCCTGACGTTGTTGCATTTGTATCTTTTACTATTTCTTAGGTGCCCTCGTAGATAGGATCGATCGGCTGTTAGAAAACCACCTAATTTTTTTTATGTTTAAGAGGTAAAATTAGTTCATGCACTCGAATCTAGTACTACCTCCGTCCGGGTTTATTGGTCCCCATTGTATTTCGTGCCAAATTTTGACCATAGATTAAACTAACAAAATGTTCATGCATGTCACCAAACATTATATTTTTGAAGACTATGTTCAAATACAAATCCAGTGAAATAATTTTTCTTGACATGCATTAACATTTTGTTAGTTAAATTTTTAGTCAAAATTTGGCACAAACTACAAAGGGGACCTATAAACCACGACGGAGGTAGTACTACTTGGTTCAAACAAGGAAGAAAGGGGGTGGGGGGTGGGGGAGGATTTGTTACCTGAATCTAGGACTTGGTGGAAAGAGAAAATAATGGGGGCGAAAAGTAGCAGAGACTAGCTATACAACTGGTCTCTAGGTCTAATAGGGAAATAAAGGGGAACGCAATACAAACTCAATATAAACACGATCTATTGGTTGAAAAAGGAAAGAAAGTGGGGATTGGGGGGACAAGTCAACAGAGTAAGTCCAGCACTAGATTTGCTAGCCTCACACAGTATAAGGTGGCTATACCGAACAAAAATGGGACCAACCCAGATGTCCTGTTCTGATGTTTGTTGCCCCGAGCCACTCTTATGTAATGCCACTGGTAAAATGTAGCAGTCGCACTGTTAGAAGTAAGGACACGTTAAACCAATGTTGTTTTCAATCTAATGCCTCCAGTAATATGAATCAACTAGCGGGGTTACCCGCGCATTTGCGCGGCTAGATATGTTACTGGGGTTCAAATGTTTTTAGATAATACAGGTGTTGAGAAGTGTTGGTGTATCATTTGTGGTCAGACATCTAATTTTACTAAAAAATTTGGCCAAAATACAACATGTGGCATCTTATTTTGTATTTCTTTTCTTTTATTAATTTACTTGGTAAAAATTGGTAGCTGATTTTATTATCTACAATATTTGCATTTGATGTATCACTAAAAATATAATAAAACATCAAGCATGCTTTTCTGATGAAAACATGTTTGAGACCTTGATTAATGTCCCAGTTCGTAAAGGTTATGAGGATTCCACGTAAGTGTTACCGCCATCGTCGGTTCCCCTCACTTCTGGATACCTTCTGATGTCACTGAGGTTGGGAAAAGCTCGATTTGGGATAGACCATGATTAGATCTCCCCAGCTCTGCACGCGCCCAGTCTTGGTGTCTAGCTTACAGTGTCCATGCGATGGCATATCATTGGCGACGTTGAGTAAGTTCTCCCGTCATGTTCTCATTCCGACAATGCTTATGGGAGTTAGTGGAGCGAGTGGGGAGCTTCGGTCATAGCCAGATCTTGGGTCCCTTTTTTGTCTATGTTTCGTCTAGGTGATCTTGGATCGCGTCGTTCGTATGATTGGAAGATGACGGTTAGTGATTTGCTGTTCTGAATTTTTATCCAATTGGCAATGCATGGCAAACATTGGCTTCGTCGAGAATGTAGATATGTCTTGCCGAATCTAGGATGCTTGTCCAGCCCCTTTCGTCGTCGCCTTCTCTAGAATGACGAACTGATCCTTAGTTCACTATCGCCGGATTCTTCTAGCTTCGACCGGTGACTTGCCAACCGTTGCGTCAACAACACACCACATGCTAGCTCCCAGTATGTTCCAGCGATACAGATTGCTCATGGCGCGCCACCAGCAAGTGCATGAGGATGACAGCATTGATACACCTTAAGACATGCGCTTTTTATTTGATTTTTCAGTTAGTTGCTATTTTTAGACAATATACACTTTGTACAAAGTGTTGTTTACTACTATTCTTTAGATATATTACTTGTGATCATTGGCTAATCAATATGCCCCAAGTCCTCCCTACGTCACTCCTATCAATCTACGTATAGTTATGAATCTAAATTCCTACTATTAGACACACACGGATATACATCTAACATCCAAGATAGTTAACGTCAAGATTTATTTTTTGTTCTGCATTTCAAGTTTAGGTTAAATATGTCCACATACCAAATTCACATAACTATTCTTTGCCGAGCTATAAATCTCTTCTGATCTTGTTGTGTAAACCTTGCTCCAGTATCTCTTGCTATAATTATGATTTCTTCAATGTTAAATACCCTGTTACGGGGTCATTGTTTCTTTGCTTTGCTGACTCCGTACATATCAAGATGGTACTGATTGTTTTTTCTCAATATACAGGATTCAATACTAAATGTTTTTTTTTGCTGGAATTGATACTAAATGTTTATGCTAGACTGAACACTAAATGATCTTCTATTTCGATCCGTGTAGAGTATTAAACGTGCCCGAGTACAAATATATGCACGTAAGATATTTCTATGCATGTTACCACATGTCTGATTGGTAGACTCCTAGGCACGTTCCTGTTTTTAATTAGTTAAATTTCATGCGTAAATCAAACAACTATTTTTTCACCACGGAAGATGTATTTGCTAGCATAAAACAATGTCAGTTTGTCGCATGGAATGAGAATAAAAAACAAAAGAGTTGTTACATGCATTCATTTCATTTTTTGCAAGTTGCTATCCCTATTACCTATCCGTGTCCTTTACGGAGTAGGGAAATATATTTGCTTTTCTTAGAACCACCGTACATGTATTGGTTTGGTACCTGTCTGTCCTTTTGACGGACTCATAATAACTACACGCAACCAAGCTGGACTTTGCCTTCCTTTTTTGTGCGGGGAGCAGGACTTTGCGTTTGTACGCACGTAACCGACTTGTACACATCGATTTGTCTAGGAAGGTTTGATTCTTTTTTTGTTGTTGTTGTAGGAAGGGTTGATTCTAGTATTGCGTGGGTGCTTAAAAAAATATTCTACTGCATGAGTTGTGCCCTAATGGTATTAAATCTAAGCCGTTCAAATATCACAACTCTAAAGTGCTAAATCTCCACCATTTATTCGATTTTTTTCTCATTCTGCTGGTCTCCAAACAATTAAGGCTACAAATTATTCTAAGCAAACGTAAAATATTTGCATAATCATTTTACTCTAGAGTTGTGAAACTTTTCCTTGATGGTTGTATGTGTCACTCTCGCCTTCCTATCTGGCATAGATGGTTGAGATATCGTAGGTTCTCCGGGAGTTGAGCGGCTTTTCCACGATGGCTCTACATGTCCTTCTAATATAGTTATATAATGTTCCCTATGTGTCATAATATATGGTACACTTGATTATTTGCATTTTCTAAATCACAATTTTAGTTGTGATTTCATTACAATAAATTAAAAATTCGAAAAACAACATATGGCAAAAGAAAATCTGTATTTTGAAGTCAATACTATCTTGTTGCTTTACTATCAGAAAAAGTATTCTGATATCCCTTTGCTCCACTCTCTTTGATATGTATATACGTACACATATATTTTGATTTTTCTTTTTATCAAATCTATATTTCAGTTTGGGTAGAAAATGTTTGTTATCCCAACATGGATCACTAAGCAGCAGTACAAATTGTTCTTTAGATTGTTCTTTTGTTTGTGCATAGAAAAAGAAGGAGTCTGCATTAATTACTTTGCTTAAATTATATAGGATATCAGCACCGATGTATATTATACCCATGATGCTTCTCTGTTTTTTTAGAGGACGCTTTCTTTTCTTGGGTGGGGGGCGCTTTCTTTTTTTGGGTTGCGTTGCGATGGTCGGTCTCTTCCTGCTATTCCTTTATACGGACTGGGTACTTTCCTAATTGTCTGTTTTATCTTCTTTTTGATTGACGTACTTTATACTACACCAAGCAAAGGCAGTTTTTCTATATATACCTTTTAGTAGAAAGACATGTTGGTTCAAAAAAAAAAAGACGTGTTGTACGTGACACGCCAAACTGTTTGTTCATGGAAATATTTGTATGTAACGCTGCTTCTTCTAAATCTCAGCCGTTAATCTCTTAAATTTACGGTCAAGATAATTTAATCTATGTGAAATAATGTGATGGCTTGTTTGACTTCTGTCTTAAGTATATAATAGATGGCTCTTCTTTACATGTCCTGCTAAAATTTCCCATTAAGATAAGTTGGTTATTTTCGTTAGAAATGCAACTGTCCTGGTTCGCCTACTCTCTCGTGCCCAAAGTAATGTCGTATTTAATAGTTGTCATAGTTAATTCTAATGCCCACACTAATATCTAGCAATGCCACTGCTTTAGAAATTGCTACTGTCCTTGTAGGATTGCCATTCAGATAATGAACATGCTTCTTTTCATTTGATGCATGTTTCATCACTTGTTAGTCACCCTCCTTTCCACCTTTTTTGTGCAAACAGAGATATATATTTCACGCTCGATCTTAGTTGAACTGCACAAATGATATCCAAATTATAGTTGAGTATTCCAGGAGCTTCATAACCAACCTTGATGTTGCTCAATTTTATTGCAACTAATGAAGAAGAAGCTCTCTGGGTTTCGTTTTCTGATGGAAATGGAACCGGGGCTGGAGCCCTTTTCTTAATTATTTTTGAAGAAGAAGCTGCTAGCTCACGGGACATTGCTTCATTTTAGGTGAACTGCCCCAAAAGGTCCCATGAATTGAATCATCCATGTTGGTGACTGAAAGAGCCAGCTTCAGCATCCCAGTCTAAGCTCCCTCGGCTTCCATCCTTGCGACGCACGATACACCTCATTTGCCACCTGCTCGACCCTAGTGTCACTGATAAAATGAAGTAATAATACAGTTAAAATAGAGCGAGTGTCATCTCTATCATTTCATTTCCAATGTAGATAAAGAAAGTGCTTCTCTTTGTTAAAGTATGTTTCATCAACTAGTCCCATTGTTAATGTTTAAGCGTTTCTGCAAACTGGGGTGCTTAATTTTAGTTGATATGTACAAAAATAGAGATTTGAATGTCTCAAGGCGCCTCCTTGTACTACCGCTGTACACTGATGTTCATCACTGGCAGAATGTGTATCTGGGAGACTTGGGACAATGTCCAGTATGAGGCGTACCGTATGAGGCATCGCAGGGCCCATCTCGCCCTCGCAGCATGGCATACTATGATACTATCACAATATTTTCTTCTATTTATTTTGTGTGTTTCATCAACTAGTGCCACTATAATGTAATCACGCTTTTTCATTATCTATGCAAACAGGGTTATTCAGCTGCATTTTGGTGGAACTGCACAAATGTACGTATGAAACCGGCATATATGCAGAGTACGAGGTTTGTCAAGTAAAAATTACCGACACCAACCATGCTGCATGCACGCATTGGCATCCACCACCACCAGTGGGATGTGTGGCGCTCTCTGTGGACGGATCTTTCTCGGCAGCAAATCCTCTAACCAAATACTAGTAGCTTATATTGGCAGTTTTCTAGGGAGTACTCTTTTCTTAAAGAAGCACCAATCTATTTTTCTTTATTTGTACACTGTATCACAACTTTGACCCAAAGGTCTAGAGCTATTTTAGGGTCATTGGCGTAGTACTCGGAGGCTGATTGTAAGCATGATTTTCATTAGCTGTCACACTGATTGTAAGCATGAGCAGGTGGATGATTAGGTTAGTGCGAAGCTTACCTTAAGCCCTACCGCCACCGTTGAAACGAGGAGAGTGTCGAGGGAACCGTGGAGAACGGCGGGGAAGCGACGTCGCGCCATCCGACCTCCTCTCGCTCCGGCTGGCTCTGCACCCTCACAAACGGCACACCATACTCGATCGATTCCTTATCCTCTGGGTGCTCGACCTTCGACCTGTACGCCCACCACCCCCGCCTGACTGTCGCCTCGAGCGAATCTATCTGCTCCATCACCCATAGGAGATACTCGATGAACTCGGAGGACTGCGGCGTGACTGCCGCCGAGGAGCACATGTACATCGCCGCCCTCATCACCACCGTCTCGCTCTTTCGCATACATTGCCGCATGGCCCGCACCATCCTCGAAATCTCCCACTCATTGTCAAACCAACTAAGGATCTCCTTCAACCTGGCTAACTTTGCCTAGTCGCCGCCGTCGATCTGCCTGATTGGCTGCTGCATCCTCTCCATAGATGTCCTTCTGAGTGGTCTGGTGCTAGCTTTGGAAGATGGGAGGAGAGACGGTGGTCTTGCAATAGAGAAGAGGGAGAGGCGAGATGGTGGTTTTGGCATGGAGATGATGGAGAGGAGAGGAGGTGATTTTGCAATGGAGAAGATCAGAAGAGGGAGAGGTGAGACGGTGGTTTTGGAATGGCGATGATGGAGAGGAGAGGAGGTGGTTTTGGAATGGAGATGACGGAGAGGAGAGGAGGTGGTTTTCCAATGGAGAAGATCAAAAGAGGAAGAGGCGAGACGGTGGTTTTGGAATGGAGATGATGGAGAGGAGAGGAGGTGGTTTTGCAATGGAGAAGAGGGAGAGGAGCGTGCAACAGCGATTTAGGATTGAGCGAGAGGGCCGGCGCGCTGTGACTGGATCAAAATCAAAATCAATTTACCCTTCAATTAAGAAAGCGACCCCACATTAACTAGTCTCCCTTGTATTCAAGGTCATAATTGACCATGATTTTCGCACATAAAATATATGTTATACATTGCAAAAATAATATAATTTGAAAGTACATTCAGATACAAACCAAACGATACAATTTTGGTGACATGCATTCACATTTTGCTTGTCAAATATAGTACGTGGTGAAACTTTGACCTAAAATACGCAAAACAACAAAAAAATACTTCCAAGACCAGCGCCGCTCTTCCGCTCTTATCCTCTTAAACCACCGCCGCTCCTCTCCTGTTCCAATCTAAATCCAGCGTCGCTCCTCTCCTCTTCCATTTCAAAACCACCGCCCCTCCTCTCCTATTCCAGTCCAAAACCAGTGTCGCTCCTCTCCCGTTCTAATCCAAAACCAGCGCTGCTCCTCTCCCGTTCTAATCCAAAACCAGCGCTGCTCCTCTCCTCTTCCATTCAAAAACCACCGCCGACGAGTGAAGGTGCTGTGGAGAAGTAGATCGATGGAGGAGTACAACTGATACGTGAGGGTCGCAGACGGCGACCTTGTGAAGCTAGCTAGGATGTTGGAGATACGGTCTTGGTTTGACAACAAGGACCAACTAGCGGCGACGGTGACATCCATGGCCAAATATCTGCAACAGAGCGAAAAGGCGGCGATACTCCCGGAGGGAGTCGCGCCGGAGTACATAGAGCTGCTCCTCTGGGCCATGGAGCAAACAGATTCACCGAATCCGATCGTGAGGGAGCGGTGGTGGGAGTATCGATCCCAGATGGAGAATCCACTAGAGATTGAAGGATCGAGCATCTACAGGGTACCATTTGTGACGGTGTCCTGCCAGAGCGAGCCGGTGGAGTCTTCGTCGACCGAACCCAACTACAAGAGGAGAAAAGCTGTTGGCCCGACGACGCTTCCCCGCCATCATCTCCCTCGCCATTCACATCGTCTCACGGGGCGGCTGTCTGCCGCCGAGGAATAGGAGGGGGCTGCCCCCCCAGCCCAATAGTCGAGCAGGTTGTGAATTGTCAGGAGGAGCTTAGGGTTCTCAGTATTTGCAGGTTGTGAATTGTGTTTTGTGTTGTGTATTTTGAGAGTACTTTCAGATATGAATGTCTTTTGAATTTCAGATTTGCAGTATTGAGCATATGAATATTTTTATGAATTCTAGAGATCTATTTTTACCACTTAAAAAAATGTAGTTTCATAGGAGTATAAAAGTGCAGACAATGTGGTTCTCAGAGAAAAAACCACAAGTTTCAGTTTCTGATAAGAAACTGCAAGTTCAGTTTCAGATAAGAAACTGCAACTTTCAGAGGCAGATCATTTATATTAACACGGCCTTTCCAAACAGGGTTAACATCATGTTGGAAGTTTTATTCATGGTCGAAAATGAACTACCAGCCAGTTAACACCATGCTGATCAACATTCATGCATAGCACATCTTCATATGATGCACAGTCAAAATGCCCACACAATGTCGAGTGTGCGAAACACAGAGAAAACGAGGGACAAAGTTTTGGCAAGTGTTGGACGTGGTTTTGGGCTGCCCCGTTGTCGGTGTCAAAACCGGCGGATCTCGGGTAGGGGGTCCCGAACTGTGCGTCTAGGCGGATGGTAACAGGAGACAAGGGACACGATGTTTTACCCAGGTTTGGGCCCTCTCGGTGGAGGTAAAACCCTACGTCCTGCTTGATTGATATTGATATTGTGGATGTTTAAAAGACTGGATCTACCACGAGATCAAGGAGGCTAAACCCTAGAAGCTAGCCTATGGTATGATTGTAATGGTTGTTGTTGTGTCCTACGGACTAGAGCCATCCGGTTTATATAGACACCGGAGAGGGCTAGGGTTACATAGAGTCAGTTACAATGGTAGGAGATCTACATATCCGTATCGCCAAGCTTGCCTTACACGCCAAGGAAAGTCCCATCCGGACACGGGACGAAGTCTTCAATCTTGTATCTTCATAGTCTTGGAGTCCCGTCGATGATGATAGTCCGGCCGATGATAGTTCGGCCGATGATGGTAGTCCGGCTATCCGGACACCCCCTAATCCGGGACTCCCTCAGTAGCCCCTGAACCAGGCTTCAATGACGATAAGTCCGGCGCGTATATTGCTTGGCATTGCAAGGCGGGTTCCTCCTCCGAATGATAGAAGATTGTGAACACCAGGATAGTGTCCTGCTCTGCAAAATAAATTCCACATTCCACCGTAGAGAGAATAGTATATACACAAGTTCAATCTGCTGACGTTTTTTGCGGCATCACGTCACGCCACTACCAAGCCATTACTTGAATCGTTTTTACTCTACCACCTCAGCGCATTTAGCGAAGCGGTTTCCTTGGCACGTCTTGTCGAAGCAGAGATCGTGTTCCCCCTTAATCCGGGATTCTCATCAATACGGATGTGGGTAACCCAACTGCGCCATTGATGGTGACGCTTGGGGGATAAGCGAGTTTTACCAGGCCAGTGGGGGACGCGTAGACTTCGCCCGCCCATATAAGGGATAAGGATTCACCTTTTCACCTACGCCTTCCTCCTCCTTTGCTTATCCATCTCCGTGCACTCGAGCTCTAGCGCCCAAGCCCGCACATCTCGTCTCAACCTTCCCCTGTTATGTCCGGAGCGGGAGGCAAGTGGATGACCTCCTCCATTACGGAGGAGCACATCAAAAGATTGCGCAGCGCCGGCTACCTGTCCGGCGACATCGCGCACCGGCTGCCCGACGAGGGGCAGCTCATCCCCACCCCCAGGACCCATGAGAGGGTTGTTTTTTCTTCCCCACTTCCTCCGCGGACTGGGCTTTCCACTTCACCCCTTTGTCCGGGGGCTCATGTTCTACTACGGCCTGGATTTCCATGATCTGGCGCCGAACTTCATCCTCAACATCTCGGCGTTTATCGTCCTGTGTGAGGCCTTCCTCTGCATCCAGCCCCACTTCGGCTTGTGGCTCAAGACCTTTAATGTCAAGCCGAAGGTAGTGAAGGGCACTCAAGCGGAGTGCGGAGGCGCCACGTTGGGCAAGATGCCCAACGTCCTTTGGTTCGAAGGGGCCTTCGTGGAATCCGTCAAGGGGTGGCAATCGGGGTGGTTCTATGTCACCGAGCTGCGCGACCCTACGTGGGCGGCAGCCCCCGAGTTCAGATCTGGTATCCCCACTCAGCTCACCTCCTGGAAAGAGAAGGGCTTGCTATGGGGTAGTTCGGAGGAGCTGACGGGACTCCAAGCCTGTATCCAGAAGCTGGTGAAGAAGCTCATGCTGGTTAACATGGTCCAAGTCATGCTCGTCCGCCGGATTCTCCCATGCCAGGAGCGGGCATTCAATCTGTGGGAGTTCAATCCAGAACAGCACCAGGCACTGAGCGGGCTCTTCGACACGACGTACGAAGGCGCCTGGAGGGTGCTGTTTAAGGGCGCCGAAGCCCCTACATCCGCGACTGAAGATCACGGATTTCGCTCGCAGCGCCAAGCCGACGAGGTAAGTGATTCTACCCCTTTATGGGACACTTGCTTTTCATAGTTTGACTCTGCGGGTTTTAATTTCCCCTTTTCCTTTGACAGGACTGGATGAGGAAGGCGGAGCAGATTATCTGCCCGGCTCCTATGCCAGAAAACCCAGTAGACGCCCGTCTAGTGAGGCTGCTGGTTCCGGCACTGCACGTGGTGCCGGAGAAGAAGGCCAAGAAGGAGGCCACGGGTGCTCGAAAGAGTTCCCGTTTTCAGGTGTCCGACGACTCCGGGGCGGACTCCTCCCTCGAAAACGAGGAGGAGAAAGAGGACTCTCTCCCAAAGGAGGGAGAGAGGAAGAGGAAGGCTTCCCCAACAGGGGAGGCCGAAGGGTCCAAGAGGGGAAGGACTATTCCCCCGGACAGCTCCGCCAACATCAACATTGGCGAGGAAGAATGGCCTTCAAGGGCCAGGCCTCCAGTGAGATCGTAAGTATCCGGATTCCTGAATGATTTATAATTTCTTTTTCTGCGTCACATAGTGTCATTCTGATGCCGCATGCTGCCTGTAGTCCAGCCAATGATGATCTCCCCGCTTCATCGAGCGGGTCGTTGGCTCCGTCAGATGTAGACTCCATCCTGACCGCCTCCACCCCTCGCGACACCGAGGACGCCGAGGTGGGATCCCAAGAAGGGACCCATCCGGGGGAGGCTCCGGAGGCGCCACAAGGCGGCCTCCTGGACTTTGCGCCGGACTCCATATCAGAACCCGCAGTGGTTCCGGAGTCCGGCCGGTGGCCCCTTCGCACGAAGGGCAAGACCGTGGCGCCGGCAGCTTCCGTCCAACCGGAGGCACCGGACAATTTGTTGGAGGCGCTGCAGAGTGCTTCCATCGAGGAAGAACACCGCACTATTATGAGTGCGGTGATTCAGAAGGTACAGCTTGCCAAGAGCGGGCTGACCGAAGCCTGCAATAGCCTTCTATCAGGCTTTGAGGTAAGAAGTTAAAAATATGCAATGTAATACCGCATAGACAGTAGCCCCTGATGCTCGGTTCGGTGTTCGGAAAGAAAAGCCGGACTGAGGATCTGAAAAAAAGAAGATATACGCAGGGTTGCTAAAAAATTATGTCAATATGGGTTGCAGGCTGCGCTGCTGACCTCTGTCGCACTGACTGCGGAGGTCGGTGCTTTGAAGCAGGAGCTCGAGCGGTCCGAGCAAGAGCTCGGCCGCGCCAAGAAGTAGCTCCGGGACAAAGAAGGTGAGTAACACCACTTTGAACTTGTACCTTACAGAAAAGGATTTAGGATGCAACAAAAAATAACAAGGATAACATGGGTACTGCAGGGGCCACGAACGAGGTGGCGACCCTGAAGGAGGCCGTGTCCGCGGCCGAACGCAATGCGGCCGCGGAACGGGCAGAGCGAGAAAAGCAGGAGGCGCGGGTGCCGGTGGTTCGGCAAGAGGTCCAGGCTCTCATGGAAAAGCATGAGAGTTTGGAGCGTGACTCAAAGACTCGAGAGTCCGAGCTTGCCTCGGCTCTCGAAAGTGCCAAAACTGCCAAGGCCGATGCCCATAAGTCCCTTCAGGAGATTGAGTTGGTGAGGAAGATAGCGGCGGGTAAGGCATTTTTCATGCAAAGCAAGCATGTGAATGTAAATTACGTGTTACTTACCCGAATTCGGAGCTCTCCAGGGGCGTTTGCAGATCTGCCTCGCAGCGTGTCTGATGCCGCCGCATTCTACCGAGCCGAGGAGGGGAGCTCAACGGAGAAGGTCTTCTGGTCTCAGTATGCTGAGGCCGGCCATCCGATGCCCCCTAGCGACCAGCTGAAGCAGCTGGTCGAGCTCCACAAGGCGGCCGAGCAGGCCATGAAGGGCCTCATAGTCCGGCTGTGGCCTGGAGAGGCCATGCCTGGGAGATACTTCGGCCTCGTGCGACGGTTGGTGGATGCGTGCCCCTAGGTGGAGGTTATCAAGTGCTCCGCCTGTATTGAAGGTGCTCGTCGGGCCCTTGCCCGTGCAAAGGTGCATTGGGGCAAGCTGGATGCGGAGAAGCTAATCACTGACGCGCCACCAGTGGGCAAGGAATATCATACGCCTGAGATGTACTATAAGACTGTCCTGAAGGGTGCCCGCAAGATTGCGGATGAGTGCCCCAGGGATGTAATTATTGAGTAAATTCGCAATGTGTTATCCTGTGCGCTGAAAACTTTGTTCATATGCGCTAAGCAACGCTTGTTAATTTAAAATATTACCTTCCGTGCTGCCGTTTATTAAATCTGAGAGATGGCAAGTCGTCGGCTTCAGCCCCTATGCCACGAGTGCTGGGGTGTTCGGGATAAACTTGAGCACTCTTGTTCCCATTTTTGGGTCCATCTAGGGAGGCTCTCAACACAACGAACAAGGCAATCGGACTTATAGTGCTTGAACACTCTCACTTAGCCATAGAATTCTATAATTTTAAATTTCGGCGAAGCCCCTAGTATTCGGAAGACCGAATTCGGGGCGCTATCCACGCCTTCGTCGGACATTATCCGGTACTTCGCTCGAAGCGGCATAGGTCTTTAAGGACCCGAAAAGACCTCTCGAACAGCGACCAGTCTCTCGCCTTATCATGACAGTCGGTTTTAGCTTTATCCACTGAGGCGTTAACCCGGCTCAACCGGGGCGCAATCGCAGTGGTTCTCCCAGTGCTACCTTAGCCGATAGAACGGAACGTAAGGTGCCAAACATGGGAGCCGGGCAAACCCAACTATTGACCCAAGACATGATTCGGAGCCGATTCATATAATGCTATAAGTTCGGGGTGCCGCACTTGTGAAAGTGTTCAGACTTTATCACACCATAATGCGGGGAACATAAGCCCCTGGTGTATTTGGCCGTACCAAAATTTACGGATGCAACATGTCGTAAAT
>NC_041383.1:92192153-92232537 GCF_002162155.2 Triticum dicoccoides
ATTATGGGCAAAAAGTGCTGCATTTTATTCGAGAAGATATGCTATCAGTGCGGAATGATACAAATAGTGGGAAAGCAAGGGATTGGACGAATTAAAGGCGTCTCCCTCCAGGGGTAGGCCGCGGAATGGTGTACTTAACAAATTTAATGCTCGTAATGGAGACCACCTGAGTGTTCGTCGCAGCCTTTGTCTCTCCCTGGCTGTTGCATCATGAGTTCGGCAGGTTCGCCGCCGGACAGAGTTCTGTATAAAAAAAAGAGAGAAATAAAAGATAAAAAGAGCGACACACTTGGGAGCCCCTGGTGTGGTTGAACCGTACTCTGGGTCTGTTGTGGTTGTGCCTCTCCCCCTATGCCCATGGTATCTCCACGGCGTAATTATGTACGCGGAGAGTTTGTCTTACAATTTTGCGAGGGCTGGGGTTGAGGCTGCATTGCTACGCGTGCTCGGAACGTGCCAGGTGGTCTTGGTTGATGTTGCTCCGGGCGCGTTTGGCCGTGTCCGGTCGTTTAACGAACGGACTCGAAAATTGCCTTAAAAGGCTGCTCTGTACTTCTGCCGTGAGAGCCGCTGTATGTTCCTCCGTTCGGAGGGAGCGTTCCGTGTTTCCATTGACCATGATGACTCCACGAGGGCCTGGCATCTTGAGCTTAAGGTATGCATAATGCGGCACCGCATTGAATTTTGCGAACGCGGTTCGTCCGAGCAGAGCATGATAGCCACTGCGGAATGGGACTATGTCGAAGATTAACTCCTCGCTTCGGAAATTATCCGGGGATCCGAAGACCACTTCCAGTGTAACTGAGCCTGTACAACTGGCCTCGACACCTGGTATGACGCCTTTGAAGGTTGTCTTTGTAGGTTTAATCCTTGAAGGGTCTATGCCCATCTTGCGCACTGTATCCTGATAAAGCAGGTTCAGGCTACTGCCGCCGTCCATCAGGACTCTCGTGAGGTGAAATCCATCGACGATTGGGTCTAAAACCAATGTGGCGAATCCGCCATGGCGGATACTGGTCGGATGGTCTCTTCGATCGAAAGTGATCGGGCAAGAGGACCATGGGTTGAATTTTGGGGCGACTGGCTCCATCGCGTATACGTCCCTTAGTGCATGCTTCCGCTCCCTCTTGGGAATATGTGTTGCGTATATCATGTTTACCGTCCGAACTTGAGGGGGGAATCCCTTTTGTCCTCTGTTGTTCGGCGGCCGGGTCTCTTCCTCGTCATCGCTGTGTAGCCCCTTGTCACTGTTTTCGGCGATTAATTTGCCTGCCTGCTTGAATACCCAACAATCTCTGTTGGTGTGGTTAGCTGGCTTTTCGGGGGTTCCATGTATTTGACAGGAGTGGTCGAGTATTCGGTCCAAATTGGACGGGCCCGGAGTGGTTCTTTTGAATGGCTTCTTCTGTTGACCGGGCTTGGAGCCTCGGAATCCGGTGTTGACTGCCGTATCCTCATTGCTGTCGCCGTTAATGTGGCGTTTGTTTTTGTTTCAACGCAACCTGCCATTGCGGTCCTTGGTATCCGGACTGCCAGCGTTTTTGCTGAGGTTGTTGCTACGAGCTAGCCAGCTGTCCTCTCCCGCACAGAAGCGGGTCATGAGTGATGTGAGGGCTGCCATGGATTTCGGCTTCTCCTGTCCTAGGTGCCAGGCCAGCCACTCGTCGCGGATGTTATGTTTGAAGGCAGCGAGGGCCTCTGCATCCGGACAGTCGACGATTTGATTTTTCTTTGTTAAAAACCGTGTCCAGAATTGCCTGGCCGATTCGTCTGGCTGCTGGATTATGTGGCTTAGGTCATCTACGTCCGGTGGTCGCACATACGTGCCCTGGAAGTTGTCGAGGAATGCAGCTTCCAGGTCTTCCCAGCATCCAATTGACTCTGCGGCAGGCTGTTAAGCCAATGCTGAGCTGGTCCTTTAAGCTTGAGCGGGAGATATTTGATGGCGTGAAGATCGTCGCCGCGGGCCATATGTATATGGAGGAGATAATCCTCAATCCAAACCGCGGGGTCTGTTGTGCCATCGTAGGAGTCGATATTAACGGGTTTAAACCCTTCAGGGATTTGATGATCCATTACTTCGTCAGTGAAGCATAGTGGGTGTGCGGCGCCTCTGATTTGAGAAATATCGCGACGTAGCTCGAGAGAGCGTTGTCTGCTGTGTTCGGCCCGGCCGGAGTAGTTGTATCCGGCGCGACGGTATTCGTTGTGGGTCTTGGGGAGCCCACGTGATCCATAGATAGATCTGGATTGTCGTGCCTTGTCCTCCAATATATCCCGCAAGTCCAGCGCGTTCTCCCGTGGCTTCATGCTTTTTGAGCGATGCCGGGGTACGGTTTTGGTGGAGGGCTTGCACGCCTCTCTGTCGCGGCCACGAGGTGGTCGGTCTGCCGTATTGTGCGCTGGTGATGCAGGTTTGTACGCTTCCTCCTCTAGTCGGGGGAGCAACTTGCGTTTTGGGTAACTTTTGGAGGGGCATTCGAGTTCATACTCTTCGGCCGCGAGGACCTCGGTCCATCTGTCGGCCAGTAGGTCTTGATCAGCTTGAAGCTGTTGCTGCTTTTTCTTTAGGCTGTTTGTCGTGGCCATTAGCCTATGTCTGAAACACTCTTGTTCGACGGGATCCTCAGGCACGACGAATTCGTCATCGTCGAGGCTTGCCTCGTCTCCGGAGGGAGGTAAGTAATTATCATCCTCGACCTCTTCGTCTGCCGCCCTCTCGTGAGGGCTTGCTTCTGCCTCCTCCTGTGCTGGATCGTGTTGGAGGGGGTTGTCTTCAGCACTTTCTGGGGTGTTATTATCTCCTGTGCCGGAATCTCCATTCTTGCTGTGGCAGGATTTAGAGCGGCGCCGCTGACGTCGGCGCTTGGGCTGTTTCTTTAAGGAATCGGCCTCTGTTGCTTCTTCGCCGTCCCCATCTTTTGGGGTGTCCACCATGTATATGTCGTATGACGAGGTGGTCTTCCAGTGTCCTGTAGGCACTGGTTCTTGATAGTCTCCGGCATCGTCGTCCATACCGTCGATGGCTTCGGAGTCGTAGTCGAGTATGTCGGTTAGATCGTCGACGGTGGCTACGAAGTGGGTGGTGGGTGGGCTCTGAATTTCTTCGTCGTCCACGTCCCAACCATCCTGGCCGTAGTTCGGCCAGGGCTCTCCGGATAGCGAGAGATGCTTCAGCGAATTTAAGATATCGCCGAAGGGTGAGTGCTGAAAGATGTCCGCAGCAGTGAATTCCATGATCGGCGCCCAATCGGATTCGACTGGCAGGGGCGCAGGAGGTTCGGAGTCCGGCAGAGAGTCCGGCACCTCGGAGTCATGAGCTTTATGCGGGACTAGGTAAGTGTTCGGCTCCATCGCCGTAGAAGTTGCAGCTCCCGAGGTGGTGTCCAGCCATCCGTCCTCGATCTGAGCGATCGGCTCCGGACTATGGGTCGGAGCGGATTCGTGTGCGGCCTCCAAGGTGCTGTTCGGCAGCAGAGTTAGGTCGTGCCCATCGTGACAGCGCGGCACGCTCGGCTGTGGCTCAGATCAATCGAAGATCAAGTCCCCACGGATATCGGCCGTGAAGTTTAGGCTTCCAAACCTGACCTGACGGCCAGGGGCGTAGCTTTCGATCTGCTCCAGATGGCCAAGTGAGTTGGCCCGCAGTGCGAAGCCGCTGAATACGAAGACCTGTCCGGGGAGAAAAGTCTCACCCAGGACTGCAACATTGTCGATTGAAGAGGCCATCAAGCCTATCGATGACGACACAGAGGAACTCTCAATGAAAGCACCAATGTCGGTGTCAAAACCGGCGGATCTCGGGTAGGGGGTCCCGAACTGTGCGTCTAGGCGGATGGTAACAGGAGACAAGGGACACGATGTTTTACCCAGGTTCGGGCCCTCTCGGTGGAGGTAAAACCCTACGTCCTGCTTGATTGATATTGATATTGTGGATGTTTACAAGAGTGGATCTACCACGAGATCAAGGAGGCTAAACCCTAGAAGCTAGCCTATGGTATGATTGTAATGGTTGTTGTTGTGTCCTACGGACTAGAGCCATCCGGTTTATATAGACACCGGAGAGGGCTAGGGTTACATAGAGTCGGTTACAATGGTAGGAGATCTACATATCCGTATCGCCAAGCTTGCCTTCCACGCCAAGGAAAGTCCCATCCGGACACGGGACGAAGTCTTCAATCTTGTATCTTCATAGTCTTGGAGTCCGGTTGATGATGATAGTCCAGCCGATGATAGTTCGGCCGATGATGGTAGTCCGGCTATCCGGACACCCCCTAATCCGGGACTCCCTCACCCGTCTAGGCTTTCATTTTTAACATGTGCAACCCACGACCTCGGATGGGAGGGCCTGTTTTTATTTTCTTAGGGCCATCATGTATCAACCGACCTATGGACCTCCCATCCGAGGTTTCATTTTTGGCAGCCCAATTTATGTATTTTTTGAAGAAAACGCAGAGATCTGTTCTATTTTTCTACATAAGAATAGGAACGCTAGGTCCACCTTATGTTTGCTTTCTAAATATATTATATATATTTAAATTATTTTATATGTTATTATATATTATTTTTATTGTCATCATATATTTAACAGATACTTACATATGTAAGAAAACAATATCCCACATCTTATTAACTTATAAAAATAATTTCTTAACAAATAAAATCCTGGATTGTTTTGGCACGAAAATCCTAGTGATTGTGTACAAAAGCTTGGTAAGATTTGAGGATGAATGTAATAATATCACTTATAATTTAAATATATTTATAACAAAATGCTCAGCCCCTTTTTATTTTTTGATAACATTGCTGGCCCAACCCAACATTATAATTAGAATCAGCCCAGGAAAATCGTGTATTTCAAGAAAGTGCAAATGGCCTGTAATTTTTTAGGAAATAAAATAAATGGGCCGCATGGACGCTACATTATTTGTTCACCCAGCCCAGCTAATGGCTGTAATTAAAAAAAGAGATCAAATTAACTGTAAATTCTACCGCGCAAAAAAAAGACTATAAATTCTGAAAAATGGGTTAAATACGTGCCACATTTTTGGAGGCTAAAATGTGGGCTAATAGATCGAAGCCAATGCAAGTCGTTGTCAATTTAGTCAACAAATGATTCTAACATGTTAGCCGTTGGATTTACATCCAACGACCGGCATCCATCTTCAATCTCTCGTCTTCTTCCTCCAGCGCCGCCGGGACCACCTCCCGCGTCCTGCTGCTAGCAGCTCTGCTTAGCATGCTTCGCTATGAAGCGCTACTCCACCGTTGGCCAGGCCATCCCTCCACCCCTCCACACCTCCTGTTCTTCTCCACCGACTGCCGAACCACACCGCAGTAGAACCAGTTAACCCTCGTACACCTCTCCGTCTGCGACTCTACTCCCGCGTCTTCCCATCTCCGGCTCATTGCTGTCCGGGCCTCGCCGTCGTCCACCACCTTGGATGCGCTCGGCGCGGCGTGGTCAACATGGTCAACGAACAACACCATCGGAAGTAGACTGTGCGTGGAGAGGCTGGCAGCTGGGTCCACGACCGCACACAAGGAAATGCCTCCTTATTACGTGCAAAATAATGATTCCTCCACCTGACATCTGGGACCCACCGTAAGGGCCTCTGTATTTCACGAAAAAAATGTGCCCCTCGCTGACTTGTTGAACCCACCAGCTATCTTCGCACGCAAGGAAGTGCCTCCTTATTACGCACAAAAAAATGAATACTCCCCCTGCCAGCTGGAACCCAGCATACTGGGAGGCTGACTTGTGGGCCTACCAAGTTGACGGGGACGGAGGGCTTTGTCAACTTAGTCAATATGAACGATTCTAGCTCCTGTTACCGTACAATGTTCATCCAACGTTTGTAGTGCTTCTTCAACCTCTGGTCTTCTTGCTCCAGCCGCCCAAACTAGCGCCAGTCGTGCCGCGTGCTCCTGCCTCCCATGGCCGGCTGTGATGCCGCGGAGGCCTCACCGCCCCCTACTACTCCCACCACTGGCTGATGACCCACAAGTATAGGGGATCTATCGTAGTCCTTTCGATAAGTAAGAGTGTCGAACCCAACGAGGAGCAGAAGGAAATGATATGTCAGGACCCCGACTCGATGTCACATCGATCTAGCTGGTAACACCTCATATCACTTTGCGGCCTCACGCACGGTATCCCCACGGGTGTCGTCTTACCTTTTCCCGGGACCGTTTGCGCCTTTTGGCTCACGTATATGATAGTGTCGCTAGCATCCATATGATAAAGAGCCCGGGCTGACATGACTAGTCGTAAACCCAAAGTGGCACAGACTTACAGGGACAGGCATCCATGACCCAGCTTCAAACGTGTCGGTCATCAGCAAGTGGGTCCGGGCTGTAGCACTGGGCTAGCAGGACTCCGGTAAACCGGGCTGTAGCGGGCTAACAGGACTCCGGTACTCACAGCGTGACATTTCCCCGAAGGGACAGACACAGGAACGAAGAAGGACACATGCCGGCCAGCCTAAGTGTTCCAGAGCAGTAGCAAGCTACCATGGCTCAGCGGTAACACTAGGAGACATTTCCCGGTAAGAGAGGCTACTAAAGATAAACAACTAGATAGTCAGATCCCACACATACCAAGCATTTCAATCATACACACAATATGCTCGATATGTGCAAATACAACGAAGCATCACAACATGACTCTATGACACAAGTACTTTATTTAAGGCTCAGTGAGCCATACATAACATACACAAAGGTACGGGTCTCACGACCCCACATACAAGTCATACAGTCATACAAACCAGCAGCGGAAGTAGCTTGTCTGAGTACAGACAACTAGTAAAATAAAAGAGGCTTGGGAAGCCTAGCTATACTACAAGGTCCTTCACAAGCTCAGGGTCACCACCTGGGTCTTTAGCCTACTCGTTGATGTCAACATCTACATAGAACCCATCAGAAGGGGTTGCAGCGTCTTCTGTAAAAATGTAGATTATAGCAACATGAGTACAAAGGTACTCAGCAAGACTTACATCAGATCCTACATACATGCATAGTATCAAGAAGGGTTGGTGGAGTTATTGCAGCAAGCCAGCTTTGACTCTTGGCTAGGCTATCCTACGATACTCCAACTTGAAATGGTTTTGCGCACACGAGTCCACTACTCACCAATTCAATACACTACCGAGGATCCACCTCCGTCTTCCTACGGAAGAGCCATCCTCGGCACTCACACTTATCTTGAGGCTTTTAACAGTTTCCATTTACTTGTCTATGAACTGTATAGGCAACCAAGTAGTCCTTTACCGTGGACGCGGCTATTCGAATAGATTATGATAACCCTGCAGGGGTGTACTTCTTCATACATGTTTCCACCACTTAGCGTCTGCACACGACATGTGCTCGGCAGACTTCAAGCGAAAGCCGACGTGGGTGTAGACCACGACCTACCTAAACACTTAAGCCTCTAGTCTAGGTTTATCGCCTATTCAGGTTCCATCCGCAGGGAGTCCGGCCGAGGTTTCCATACGGCCCCGAACGATGTGAACAGGGTTCCCGAGATACCTAACGGGTATTCGGTACACCCGGCCACGTACCTACCGCATCACAGCCCACCCCTACGGTCAGCGCTGTCCACGGCCTCCAGTAGGCTACAAACACCAGAAACTACTTGCAACTCCTGGACAGAGAGCTAGGGTGAATAAGAAGTCGAGCGGGGTCATATTTCAGGGCCCAATGCATGGTAGTAGCTGTATCTTAAATCACGCATACAGATCTCAGTGCTTAAGGTCGGCTTCAATGAAACAACCCACCATGTACTCCTACATGGCCTCTCATCGATACCTTTACCAAATCGTGTTCACCACACCACTCTCATTACCGACATAATCATTTCACTCTAGCCCATCACCCAGATGAACCAGACCTGACACGACTCTAAGCATAGCAGGCATAGCAAGGTAGGAACAACACATACATATGGCTCAATCAACTCCTACACATGCTAGTGGGTTTCATCTAGTTACTGTGGCAATGACAGGTCATGCAGAGGAAATGGGTTCAACTACCGAAGCACACAGCAGTTTGAATCGCGTTGTCTTAATGCAGTAAAAGAGAGCAGGAGCGAGAACATGGGATTGTATCGATATGATCAAATGGTTGGTTGCTTGCCTGATGGTTCGATGCACTGATACGGTTCTTCGTTAGGGTAATCACGGTACTCCTCGGAGACAGAACCTGCCGCAGAGAGCACCGATACACAACCATTACCAAACAGTATGCAACAATATGATGCATGCATGAGACATGGCAAAATGAGTGTATTGGGCTAATGCAACTAAAACCAGAAGGGTTTGAACAAATTTGAATCAAGGATTCAAATTTCAAATTCAAATATGGCCTTTTAAAGTGCTTTTCCTTGTTCTGCTTAAAACATCAATTTAACTTGTTTGATCATGCATGAAAATAGTACAGATGGATAGATTGGATTTTTCTGATCATTTTTCATATATAATTTGTCTAATTTGGAGTTACAGAATAAAAGTTATGAATTTTTGAAGTTTAAATAATATTCTGGAATTTCCTGATTTAAATTAAATCCAGAAATTATAGTTATTGCGCCAGCATGACGTCAGCATGACGTCAGTGGTCAACTGCGGCTGGCTGGAGTCAAACCTGACGTGTGGGGCCCACACGTCAGTGACAGGGGGGTTAAACAGGGTTAAATTAATTCTAATTACTAATTAGTGGCGCTGGGGCCCACTGGTCAGTGTCAGGGGTTAACTAACAGTGGTTAGCGCTAATCTAACCATCTGACCGACAGGGCCCACGCGTCAGTGACCCTGGGGGGTCAAATCCCAGGTCGGACAGGTCAAACCCCACCGGCGACATGACGCCGGCGAGGCCCGAGACGGCGGCGAAAGTGCTTTTTGCCATTCCGGCAACCAAATGGATGGCGGAAGGCATCTACGTGTTGCTGAGGTTGAGCCGCGACTATTGGTGGTGGTGGTTGGGCTCGGGGTGGCCGGAGTTGACGGCGGCGAGCTCGGCTGCGGCGGCCGGAGTTCGGGTGCGGTCGGAATCGGCGTTGCAGGGGGCTTGGGGAGGCGTTAGTGCGTGCTACGTGCTCCTAGTGAGGTGTGGAGCACGATGGTGTGCTCGGTTGGGTGCTACGGTGACCGTGGCCACGACGGCGATATCGCCGGCGGCGTGGAGCTCTCGGCCAAGGTGGGGCTAGGGCCTAGAGGTCGAAAGAGACCAGGGGAGAAGGGGGAAACGATCCGGGGCTCACCGCGGGGCTGCAGAGGTGGTTAGCGGGCTCGGGGACGCGCTGGAGACGACGAATTCGACGGCGACGATGATCGGAGCCCGAAGAGGGGAACGGCGACGTGGCGGCGATGCAGGGCTTCCGGGGAGCTGTGGAGCGGTGGGGAGGAAGAGGGAGTCGAGGCGGAGCTCCTGAGCTAGTCGGGGGAGCGAGGGGTGGTCGGAGACGGCGGCTATGGCGAACGGCGGCGACGGTGGTGTTCGGCCGTGAGAGAGAGAGGGAGAGAGCAGCACGGGAGAGAGAGGGATAAGGACAGGGGATCGGGGCGGCACCGAGAAGAAGCGCCGCGGCGTCGCGCTGGCGGGGGAGGCAGGCAGACGGGCTGGTGGCGTGGCGCTCCGGCCGTGCGCGCGCGCCGGCCACACGCCTGGCCGACTGGCGCCAGGAGGACGACGGCGGTGGTGGGCTGGGCTGGCTTGCTGGGCCGGCCAGCTGGCTGGGCCGCACAGGGAAGTTTTTCCCTTTTTTTCTGTTTCTGTTTTTATTTAATATATCTGCAACTTTGTTGAATTTAATAAAATACCTAGGCAAGTTCAAAAATCACCAAACTATTCCTGGCCCATAGTTGGATTATTTCCAACATGAAACATTTTAGTTTGGAGATATTTGAGCATTTAAATATTTTATATTATTTTAAATGCCCAAATTCAAATATTTATGATTTAATTCAAAAACCCTAGGATGGCCTAGGAAAATGTGCACCATTTTTGGCAGAGGTTCTGAACCAAGACAAAAATGATGGGCATTTTAGAAGGGCATTTCAGGTTCATTGAAAAATTATTTTAGTAACCCTAGTTGGTTTCAAAGGGGACTGGGGGTTCTGTCATCCCCATTTCAAGTTTCTGATGAAAGAATAAACATGATGCAACACTCTAATGCATGACTAGCTAGGGTGTGACAACTCACCCCCACTCAAAAGAATCTCGTCCCAAGATTTGGGTTCCTCCGAGAAGAAGGCGGGGTACTCGAGTCGAAGACGATCCTCCCTTTCCCAAGTTGCTTCATCCTCAGAATGGTGCGACCATTGAACCTTGAGAAACTTGATATTATGACGTCGAGTGGTACGTTCGGCCTGATCGAGGATACGAAAGGGGTACTCTCGATATGTAAGATTATCTTGGAGATCAAGCGTTTCGTAGTCCACTCCACGGATAGGATCCGAGAAGCAACGCCTGAGTTGAGAAACGTGGAAGACATCGTGAACTCTGGAGAGGTGCGGAGGTAGTTCCAACTGGTAGGCAACTTCTCCTCGTTTGGCAAGAATGCGAAAAGGTCCAATGTAACGAGGAGCCAATTTGCCTTTGATACCGAAACGATGGGTTCCCTTCAGAGGGGTGACCCGAAGATAAGCCTTCTCGTTAACCTCGAAAGTCATAGCCTTATGTTTTCGGTCATATTGACTCTTTTGACGAGATTGGGCTGTTTTCAACTTTTCACGAACGATGCGAACTTGTTCTTCTGCTTCCTGAATCATGTCCGGGCCAAAGAATTTTCTTTCCCCGGTCTCTGACCAGTTAAGGGGTGTTTGACATCGTCGTCCATAGAGAACTTCAAAAGGGGCTTTACCCAAGCTAGATTGATAGCTGTTGTTGTAAGCGAATTCGGCAAATGGAAGGCACTTCTCCCAGTCCATTCCGAATGAGATAACAGAGGCTCGAAGCATGTCTTCTAGAATTTGGTTGACGCGTTCCACTTGACCACTCGACTGAGGGTGGAAAGCGGTGCTAAAGGAGAGACGAGTTCCCATAGCATTTTGGAAACTTTCCCAAAATCGAGAGGTGAAAAGACTTCCTCGATCCGAGTTAATTTCCAAAGGAACACCATGGAGGGACACTATTCGGGAGATGTATAAGTCTGCCAGCTGACTAGCGGTTATACTCTCACGAACAGGTAAGAAATGAGCTACTTTGGAAAGACGATCGACCACGACGAAAATAGCATTATTCCCTCTCTTGGTCCTAGGAAAAACGGTAATGAAATCCATACCAATTTTATCCCATTTCCATTCAGGAATAGCTAAGGGTTGAAGGGTGCCAGCAGGCCGTTGATGCTCTGCTTTTACACGACGACAGACGTCGCAATTAGCAATATACTGAGCAATTTCTCTCTTCATCCTAGTCCACCAGAACCTCTGGCGTAGGTCCTGATACATCTTAGTACCACCGGGATGAATAGTGAGAGGAGATTCATGAGCCTCCTTAAGGATCAACTGCCGTAGATGCTGGTTCTTGGGAACCACTAGACGGTTCTCAAAGTACACAACACCATGATCATTTGTGGAGAAACAACTAGCACCTCCGCTAGCAATGTTCTCCTTGATCTTAGCTATTCCCTTATCTCGCTTCTGGGCAGCAATGATTTGATCCGTAAGAGTAGGTTTCGCCACCAAGGTGGAGAGAAATCCTTGAGGAACAATGTGAAGGTTAAGCTTCTGAAATTCCTCATGGAGAAGCGGTTGACTTTGTTGTAACATCAGATTGTTATAATAGGATTTACGACTTAGCGCATCAGCCATGACGTTGGCTTTCCCTGGGGTGTAGGTTATTCCTAAGTCGAAATCTGTGATCAACTCGACCCAACGTCTTTGCCTGAGGTTCAGATCCGGTTGGGTGAAGATGTACTTCAGACTTTGGTGATCAGTGAATATTTCGCAACGGTTACCGAGGAGGTAATGTCGCCAGGTTTTAAGTGCATAGACTACGGCTGCAAGCTCTAGATCATGAGTGGGATAATTCTCCTCATGTGGGTGCAATTGCCGTGAAGCGTAGGCAATTACGTGTCGATCTTGCATGAGAATGCAACCTAGTCCTTGTCGCGAGGCGTCGCAGTAGATAACAAAGTCCTTAGAGAAGTCTGGCGGTACCAGTATGGGAGCAGAAGTCAGGTGTCTTTTCAGTTCCTGAAAGCTGTGCTCACATTGTGGAGTCCATTCGAACTTCTTATCTTTCTTGAGGAGTTCGGTTAGAGGTTTGGCAACCTTGGAGAAGTTCTCGACAAAGCGACGACAATAGCTCGCTAAGCCTAGAAAACTCCGAACTTGCTTGACCGATTCGGGTGGAGTCCAGTTAAGGACGGCTTGAACTCGCTCGGGGTTAACAGCAATACCTTTACCAGATATTACATGACCCAGATAGGTCACTTCTGACAACCAGAATTCACATTTAGAAAATTTGGCATAAAGGCGATGCTCTCGAAGTTTCTGCAACACTAGCCTTAGATGTTCGGCATGTTCTTCCTCGTTCTTGGAGTAGATGAGTATATCATCGAGGTAAACCACGACGAATTTATCCAAATACTCCATGAAGATTGAGTTCATTAACCGAGAAAAGGTGGCTGGAGCGTTGGTTAATCCGAAGGACATGACGGTGTACTCGTATTGGCCATAACGAGTAACAAAGGCCGTTTTAGGAATGTCCCCGTTTCTGATTTTGATTTGATGGTAGCCCAACCTCAAATCCATCTTGGAGAAGACTGAGGATCCAGTGAGCTGATCATACAGGTCGTTGATCCTGGGAAACGGGTATTTGTTCTTGATTGTGACCAAGTTGACAGGTCGGTAATCTACAACCATCCGGTCCGTACCATCCTTCTTCTTGACGAATAGGACGGGGCAAGCCCACGGAGATGAGCTAGGTCGGATGAAACCCTTTTTCAAGGACTCATCGAGTTGTTTCTTAAGCTCGGCTAGTTCTAGGGGTGCCATCTTATAAGGTCTTCTAGCAATCGGAACGGTTCCTGGAATGAGGTCTATTACAAACTCAACATCCCTGTCAGGTGGAACACCTGGCAATTCCTCTGGAAAGACATCCGGGAAGTCACGGACTACCGGAACGTCCTCAAGGTCTGGCAAAGGGCTGGCGTTAAGAGAATATAATTGTCGCTTGGCTATTCGGGTCAAGACATTAACTATCTTTCCCGAAGGATGGGTGAGTTGCACAGTCCTAGAGAAGCAATCGATTTGGGCATGATGAGCCGACATCCAGTCCATACCCAGAATGATATTAATATCTGAAGATTTAAGGGCTATCAAAGACGCGAGGAAAACAAGTCTGTCGACTTGGATCTCATTTCCATAACTTACCCTAGAGGTCTGCCATCTAGAACCAGGGGTAGAAATTTCCATAGTGGATGGCATGTCACAGAATGCAACGTTATGCAAACGAGCATAACTTTCGGATATAAAAGAATGAGAGGCTCCTGTATCGAAAAGAACAGATGCCGGGTGGCAGTTAACAAGAAGCGTACCGAGAACGACGTTGGGATCCTCTTGAGCTTCCTCGGCAGAGATACAGTTGACATGGCCACGTGAAGCGGTGACCGGCTTGGCGTGGAATATTTTTCCTGTCGGCTTGCCACGGCCAACAGCTTTAGCAGACTGGTTGGGGTTGGTCTGGGGACACTCACGCATATAGTGACCAGATTCCCCACACTTGAAACAAGTCACGGAACTGGTACGTGGAGGAGCATTGTTAGTTGGACCCCCATAGGGCTTGGCTGGAGCAGACTGTTGAACGGGGCGAGGCGCCTGGAAGGATGGCCTCGGTGTAAACCTGGGTGGCAGGGCGGTGTTGGGCACCCACACGCGGCGCTTCTGAGGACCAGCACCGGATGAGGAACCCGTGTCACGGCCATGCTTGCGTGTTGCGTCATAGTCAGTCTGACCAGTTTCGGCACTGATGGCTTTGTTGACAAGTTTCTGAAAAGTTGTGCACTCATGCAGACGGAGGTCATGGCGAAGCTCAGGACTAAGGCCCTTACGGAACCTTGCTTGCTTCTTGGCATCGGTAGACACTTCCTCGGTTGCATATCGTGCGAGATTACCAAACTCCCTGCTGTAAGCATCCACAGAAAGTCGGCCTTGGGTGAAACTGCAAAATTCTTCACGTTTACGGTCCATGAGACCCTCCGGAATGTGATGTTCACGGAAAGCCTCACTGAATTCAGCCCAAGTAGTGACATGGCCCGCTGGGCGCATAGCTCCATAATTCTCCCACCATAGACTGGCGGGGCCTTCAAGATGATATGTAGCAAAGGTGACCTTGTCAGCCTCCGCTACCAGCGCGGAACGCAGTTTGTGAGAGATACTGCGAAGCCAGTCATCAGCGTCGAGAGGCTCGACGGAGTGGTGGAACGTGGGTGGATGCAATTTGATAAAATCACTGAGTGACACCACGTTAGCCCTCTGATGGTGTGCTGTATTCTGTTCAATACGCTCCAACAAACGGTTTGTCTCCCGCTTGTTTCTCTCAGCTTCCATCATAACCTCGGCTAGTGAAGGAGGATGAGGCAGATTTGCATCCCTGGCTTCACTGCCTTTGGCCTGCTCTTGAGAAGCAGGGTTAGCGCGCGTGTTGACCATCCTAGGTAAACAAGACAATGATTTAGTCAGAATGATAAAATTCCAACATAGGATAAAAATGCAAGGAATAACTCAAAATGCAAGATGATCATCCGTATGACATGGTAAAAACAGAACTGCTTCTTTTATTCCATCGTCATACACACCATACAGAGTTTAGTACAAGACCAAACAAGGTACTATTACGGTGAAAAGAGGATTACATCTCATCGGAGGCATTCCAAGCTCCTATACATTATTTTTCTACACCTCCGGAAGGAGTACAAACTAGGTCATATCCCACGAGTCACGCGGGACGATAGACGACACAGCTAGTGCGAACTAGTGATACTACCACTAACTCAGACCGATCCGTAGTAGTCCTCGTAGAAGTCACCTCCATAGCCTGGAAGCTCAACATGATCATCCGGAGACAGACGATCTCGCGGAGCTTGTGAACCATAGGGGCTAGGATGAGGCCTTGGACCAACAAACGGTGGCCTGCGGGGACCGCGAGGTGGGGTGATGCCTCCTACATCACGCCAAACCATCACGTCTGGCAGAGCAGATCTCACAGGATAGAGATCGCGCATATCTGAATATCCAGCTTGCACCGTCGGTGCGAACCGAGTCAAAGTGGCCCAGTGGTCAGCACGGGTGTTGAAGAGCTCTAGCCTTAAGGCCCGATTTTCACGGTCCTTATCCTCGAGCATCTCAGCAGTGGTGCGAGTCCGTGAATCCTCCTGAGTGGGGTCAGCATAGATAGCCTGGAGATACCCTTGTGCTCCCGGAAGTGATCCTGGCATATACCGGAAATCAGAGTCCCGAAATAAACCAGATCTGACCCGCATAATGGTCATCATAGAGTAGGCGGCGTCCTGCACAGCCATCTCAATGGTAACCCCGAGTCCATAAGAGCAGTGAAGAGGCTCGGTGGATCCAGGATAAGATGGAAATATCCTGACAGTGCAGAGATACTGGCTTTGATTAAAGTCTCGGAATTGCTCTTCGACCGTGTACTCAGGATACCAGCGATATCCAGCCTCAGTCATTACCCTGACCAACTTAGCAGTATGGCCGGGTACATCTAGGCATCGAGTCAGGCGAACCACTTGATTGAGGTCGCGAGTGGCCATCTGAAAACACAATCATAATGCAAAGGCATTAGAATTTCTAGCAAAATTTCGGCAGCATAACAGCTGTAAATGCTCAAAAAAGATTTGAGACATTTGACAAAGGATTTCGTACACACTCAACATCACCATATCAAAGTTCTGAAACCATTCTGGCAACATAATGTGGTAGTAGAACTGAACTAGGCTGGTAACCATCAAACTTATAAGGTACTACTGATTAGTAACACGTGATCCTGATAGAGAGAACAGATCCTAATTCCTTAACCCCCGGTGGAAGAATGGACTGACTCAGATCAGAAAGTCATAAGGTATAAGGAGTAAAAGAGCCTTACGTTCCAACCCACAAACAATTCCCCTACATATAACTAAAGAATTTCTAGACTCAACATCGACCAGTTTGGCTTGGAGAACCTACAGGCAGTCCGGCTCTGATACCAACGCTGTCAGGACCCCGACTCGATGTCACATCGATCTAGCTGGTAACACCTCATATCACTTTGCGGCCTCACGCACGGTATCCCCACGGGTGTCGTCTTACCTTTTCCCGGGACCGTTTGCGCCTTTTGGCTCACGTATATGATAGTGTCGCTAGCATCCATATGATAAAGAGCCCGGGCTGACATGACTAGTCGTAAACCCAAAGTGGCACAGACTTACAGGGACAGGCATCCATGACCCAGCTTCGAACGTGTCGGTCATCAGCAAGTGGGTCCGGGCTGTAGCACTGGGCTAGCAGGACTCCGGTAAACCGGGCTGTAGCGGGCTAACAGGACTCCGGTACTCAAAGCGTGACATTTCCCCGAAGGGACAGACACAGGAACGAAGAAGGACACATGCCGGCCAGACTAAGTGTTCCAGAGCAGTAGCAAGCTACCATGGCTCAGCGGCAACACTAGAAGACATTTCCCGGTAAGAGAGGCTACTAAAGATAAACAACTAGATAGTCAGATCCCACACATACCGAGCATTTCAATCATACACACAATATGCTCGATATGTGCAAATACAACGAAGCATCACAACATGACTCTATGACACAAGTACTTTATTTAAGGCTCAGTGAGCCATACATAACATACACAAAGGTACGGGTCTCACGACCCCACATACAAGTCATACAGTCATACAAACCAGCAGCGGAAGTAACTTGTCTGAGTACAGACAACTAGTAAAATAAAAGAGGCTTGGAAAGCCTAGCTATACTACGTGGTCCTTCACAAGCTCAGGGTCACCACCTGGGTCTTTAGCCTACTCGTTGATGTCAACGTCTACATAGAACCCATCAGAAGGGGTTGCAGCGTCTTCTGTAAAAATGTAGATTATAGCAACATGAGTACAAAGGTACTCAGCAAGACTTACATCAGATCCTACATACATGCATAGTATCAAGAAGGGTTGGTGGAGTTATTGCAGCAAGCCAGCTTTGACTCTTGGCTAGGCTATCCTACGATACTCCAACTTGAAATGGTTTTGCGCACACGAGTCCACTACTCACCACTTCAATACACTACCGAGGATCCACCTCCGTCTTCCTACGGACTCACACTTATCTTGAGGCTTTTAACAGTTTCCATTTACTTGTCTATGAACTGTATAGGCAACCAAGTAGTCCTTTACCGCGGACGCGGCTATTCGAATAGATTATGATAACCCTGCAGGGGTGTACTTCTTCATACATGTTTCCACCACTTAGCGTCTGCACACGACATGTGCTCGGCAGACTTCAAGCGAAAGCCGACGTGGGTGTAGACCACGACCTACCTAAACACTTAAGCCTCTAGTCCAGGTTTATCGCCTATTCAGGTTCCATCCGCAGGGAGTCCGGCCGAGGTTTCCCATACGGCCCCGAACGATGTGAACAGGGTTCCCGAGATACCTAACGGGTATTCGGTACACCCGGCCACGTACCTACCGCATCACAGCCCACCCCTACGGTCAGCGCTGTCCACGGCCTCCAGTAGGCTACAAACACCAGAAACCACTTGCAACTCCTGGACAGAGAGCTAGGGTGAATAAGAAGTCGAGCGGGGTCATATTTCAGGGCCCAATGCATGGTAGTAGCTGTATCTTAAATCACGCATACAGATCTCAGTGCTTAAGGTCGGCTTCAATGAAACAACCCACCATGTACTCCTACATGGCCTCTCATCGATACCTTTACCAAATCGTGTTCACCACACCACTCTCATTACCGACATAATCATTTCACTCTAGCCCATCACCCAGATGAACCAGACCTGACACGACTCTAAGCATAGCAGGCATAGCAAGGTAGGAACAACACATTCATATGGCTCAATCAACTCCTACACATGCTAGTGAGTTTCATCTAGTTACTGTGGCAATGACAGGTCATGCAGAGGAAATGGGTTCAACTACCGTAGCACACAGCAGTTTGAATCGCGTTGTCTTAATGCAGTAAAAGAGAGCAGGAGCGAGAACATGGGATTGTATCGATATGATCAAATGGTTGGTTGCTTGTCTAATGGTTCGATGCACTGATACGGTTCTTCGTTAGGGTAATCACGGTATTCCTCGGAGACAGAACCTGCCGCAGAGAGCACCGATACACAAACATTACCAAACAGTATGCAACAATATGATGCATGCATGAGACATGGCAAAATGAGTGTATTGGGCTAATGCAACTAAAACCAGAAGGGTTTGAACAAATTTGAATCAAGGATTCAAATTTCAAATTCAAATATGGCCTTTTAAAGTGCTTTTCCTTGTTCTGCTTAAAACATCAATTTAACTTGTTTGATCATGCATGAAAATAGTACAGATGGATAGATTGGATTTTTCTGATCATTTTTCATATATAATTTGTCCAATTTGGAGTTACAGAATAAAAGTTATGAATTTTTGAAGTTTAAATAATATTCTGGAATTTCCTGATTTAAATTAAATCCAGAAATTATAGTTATTGCGCCAGCATGACGTCAGTGGTCAACTGCGGCTGGCTGGAGTCAAACCTGACGTGTGGGGCCCACACGTCAGTGACAGGGGGGTTAAACAGGGTTAAATTAATTCTAATTACTAATTAGTGGCGCTGGGGCCCACTGGTAAGTGTCAGGGGTTAACTAACAGTGGTTAGCGCTAATCTAACCATCTGACCGACAGGGCCCACGCGTCAGTGACCCTGGGGGGTCAAACCCCAGGTCGGACAGGTCAAACCCCACCGGCGACATGACGCCGGCGAGGCCCGAGACGGCGGCGAAAGTGCTTTTTGCCATTCCGGCAACCAAATGGACGGCGGAAGGCATCTACGTGTTGCTGAGGTTGAGCCGCGACTATTGGTGGTGGTGGTTGGGCTCGGGGTGGCCGGAGTTGACGGCGGCGAGCTCGGCTGCGGCGGCCGGAGTTCGGGTGCGGTCGGAATCGGCGTTGCAGGGGGCTTGGGGAGGCGTTAGTGCGTGCTCCGTGCTCCTAGTGAGGTGTGGAGCACGATGGTGTGCTCGGTTGGGTGCTACGGTGACCGTGGCCATGACGGCGACATCGCCGGCGGCGTGGAGCTCTCGGCCAGGGTGGGGCTAGGGCCTAGAGGTCGAAAGAGACCAGGGGAGAAGGGGGAAACGATCCGGGGCTCACCGCGGGGCTGCAGAGGTGGTTAGCGGGCTCGGGGACGCGCTGGAGACGACGAATTCGACGGCGACGATGATCGGAGCCCGAAGAGGGGAACGGCGACGTGGCGGCGATGCAGGGCTTCCGGGGAGCTGTGGAGCGGTGGGGAGGAAGAGGGAGTCGAGGCGGAGCTCCTGAGCTAGTCGGGGGAGCGAGGGGTGGTCGGAGACGGCGGCTATGGCGAACGGCGGCGACGGTGGTGTTCGGCCGTGAGAGAGAGAGGGAGAGAGCAGCACGGGAGAGAGAGGGGGATAAGGCCAGGGGATCGGGGCGGCACCGAGAAGAAGCGCCGCGGCGTCGCGCTGGCGGGGGAGGCAGGCAGACGGGCTGGTGGCGTGGCGCTCCGGCCGTGCGCGCGCGCCGGCCACACGCCTGGCCGACTGGCGCCAGGAGGACGACGGCGGTGGTGGGCTGGGCTGGCTTGCTGGGCCGGCCAGCTGGCTGGGCCGCACAGGGAAGTTTTTCCCTTTTTTCTGTTTCTGTTTTTATTTAATATATCTGCAACTTTGTTGAATTTAATAAAATACCTAGGCAAGTTCAAAAATCACCAAACTATTCCTGGCCCATAGTTGGATTATTTCCAACATGAAACATTTTAGTTTGGAGATATTTGAGCATTTAAATATTTTATATTATTTTAAATGCCCAAATTCAAATATTTATGATTTAATTCAAAAACCCTAGGATGGCCTAGGAAAATGTGCACCATTTTTGGCAGAGGTTCTGAACCAAGACAAAAATGATGGGCATTTTAGAAGGGCATTTCAGGTTCATTGAAAAATTATTTTAGTAACCCTAGTTGGTTTCAGAGGGGACTGGGGGTTCTGTCATCCCCATTTCAAGTTTCTGATGAAAGAATAAACATGATGCAACACTCTAATGCATGACTAGCTAGGGTGTGACATGATAAGCGGTTTTCAGCAAGGTATTTTCTGCAAGTACTGAAATAAGTGGTAACAGATAGTTTTATGATAAGATAAATGGTAACGAGCAACAAGTAATAAAAGTAAATAAGGTGGAGCAAGGTGGACCAATCCTTTTTGTAGCAAAGGACAAGCCTGGACAAACTCATATGATAGGAAAAGCACTCCCGAGGACACATGGGAATATCATCAAGCTAGTTTTCATCACGCTCAAATGATTCGCGTTCGGTACTTTGATAATTTGATATGTGGGTGGACCGGTGCTTGGGTACTGCCCTTACTTGGACAAGCATCCCACTTATGATTAACCTCTATTGCAAGCATCCACAACTACAACAAAAGTATTAAGGTAAACCTAACCATAGCATGAAGTATGTGGATCCAAATCAGCCCATTACGAAGCAACGCATAAACTAGGGTTTAAGCTTGTGTCACTCTAGCAACCCATCATCTACTTATTACTTCCCAATGCCTTCCTCTAGGCCCAAATAATGGTGAAGTGTTATGTAGTCGACGTTCACATAACACCACTAGAGGTTAGACAACATACATCTCATCAAAATATCGAACGAATACCAAATTCACATGACTACTAATAGCAAGACTTCTCCCTTGTCCTCAGGAACAAACATAATTACTCACAAAGCATATTCATGTTCATAATCAGAGGGGTAATAATATGCATAAAGGATATGAACATATGGTCTTCCACCAAATAAACCAACTAGCATCAACTACAAAGAGTAATCAACACTACTAGCCACCTACTAGCACCAATCCCGGACTTGGAGACAAGAATTGGATACAAGAGATGAACTAGGGTTTGGAGATGAGATGGTGCTGGTGAAGATGTTGATGGAGATTGCCCTTTCCCGATGAGAGGAGCGTTGGTGATGATGATGGTGATGGTTTCCCCCTCCCGGAGGGAAGTGTACCCGGCAGAAAAGCTCCGCCAGAGCCCTAGATTGGTTCCGCCAAGGTTCCGCCTCGTGGCGGCGGAGTCTCGTCCCGAAAGGTTCTCTCTGATTTTTTTCTCATCGAAAGACTTCATATAGGAGAATATGGGCATCGGAGAGCCACCAGGGGGCCCATGAGGTAGGGGGGCGCGCCCAGGGGGGGCACCCCCACCCTCGTGAGCAGGGTGTGGCCCCCCTGGCCTTCATCTTTGGTGACGATTTTTCTTTATTTATTCTAAGGTATTCCGTGGAGTTTCAGGAGTTTTGGAGTTGCATAGAATGGTCCTTCAATATTTGCTCCTTTTCCAGCCCAGAATTCCAGCTGCCGGCATTCTCGCTCTTCATGTAAACCTTGTAAAATAAGAGAGAATAGCCATAAGTATTGTGACATAACGTGAAATAACAGCCCATAATGCAATAAATATTCACATAAAAGCATGATGCAAAATGGACGTATCAACTCCCCCAAGCTTAGACCTCGCTTGTCCTCAAGCGAAAAGCCGATAACAATAAATATGTCCTCATGTTTAGAGGTAGAGGCGTCGATAAAAATAAAATACGGACATGAAGGCATCATGATTATTTCATAACAGCAACATAAATAGATTTTGTCATATGATTACTCATGTTCAAGTGATGACCTATTCACAAAGCCAAAGCATGAATCAGAAACATTATTGGGCACTAACAATTATAATCTCAGTCATTGAAGCAATTGCAATTTATCATAACATCGGAAAGAGTCTATGTCAGAGCTTAAAAGCAAGTCCACATACTCAACTATCATTTAGTCCTTCATAATTGCTAGCACTCATGCGATACTTGTGGTTACAGAGTTTTAATCGGACACAAAGAAAGATAGGGGCTTATAGTTTTTGCCCCACAACCTTTTACCTCAAGGGTAATGTCAACAATAATAATTCGTGCTCCCCCACATCCAATTAGATATGTATATCATACTCTTTCCAACATGCTGAGCTTGCCAAAGGATAAAATGAAAAAGTAATGGTGAGGATCACCGTGACTCTTGTAAGGTAGAGGATAATAATAAAAGATAGGCCCTTCGCAGAGGGAAGCAGAGGTTGTCATGCGTGTTTAGGGTTGATGCACAAAATCTTAATGCAAAAGAAAGTCACTTTATATTGCCCCTTGCATGTGAACCTGTATTATGCAGTCCGTCGCTTTTATTGCGTCTACAACAAGTTCGTACAAAGCTTATTTCTCTACATTAATAAGTCATGCATATTTAGAGAGCAAATTTTATTGCTTGCACCGATGACAACTCACTTGAAGGATCTTACTCAATCCATAGGTAGATATGGTGGACTCTCATGGCAAAACTGGTTTAAGGGTGTTTGGAAGCACAAGTAGTATTTCTACTTGGTGCTAAGAATTTGGCCAGCATGAGGGGGAAAGGCAAGCTCAACACGGTAGAGGATCCATGACAACATACTTTATCTCGAATGTAAGAAAACACAACTCATTATGTTGTCTTCCTTGTCCAACCTCAACTCTATAGCATGTCATATTTTAATGAGTGCTCCCAACCATAAAAGATGTCAATGATAATATATCTATATGTGAAACCGCTCTTTCCTTATTACTTCCTATTAATTGCAACAATGACCAAAGCTATATTTGCCAACTCCCAACACTTTTAATCTTCATACTCTTTCTATGTGAAGTCATTACTTTCACTAAGATCAATATGAGCTCCTTGATTCTTTTTATTCTTTTCTTCTACTTACCCAAGATAATGGCAAAACAATCAAGCCCTTGACTCAACACTAATATTTATTATATAGCTCACGGACTCGATTACAAGGAAAGATCGTAAAGCAAAACTCAAAACTAGATCATGCCATGACTTTATTCTACTAAATCAAGATACTACTAATAGGATCGAACTAAGAAAAACTATAGAGATAGGAGTTGTGATGGTGATACGATACCAGGGCACCTCCCCAAGCTTGGCAGTTGCCAAAGGGAGTGCCCATACCCATGTGGTTATTTCTCCTTCTTGGTTGTAGGTGGAGGTATTGTCGATGATGCGGGCTTGTCGTCCAACTTCCATGGCATAGGCTCTCCATCATAGAAGGATGATCGAGTCTCCGGAATCCTCAAATCTGCAGCCAAACTCATCCTTTTGAATCTATATTCATACTCACAGTTTTGATTTTGCAGATCATAAATTTGGGCTTGGAGGTGCTCGATCTTCTCTTGTAGCTTAAAGATAGCCTCCTCGGTACTCTTGGCATCCGACTCGTAGTTATTGGTGAACTCCGCGAGCATCTTGTGGCTAGCGTTAATTCCACGCTCCACCATCCCCTAACACTTGAAAACTTGTTACTCCATTGCCTCGAGCCTCGACTCCACACTTCCGGTTCCCTTTGGTCCCTCAACATCGTGGATGTGCAGCAACCCATCATGCATCTCAATGGTTTGAGGGTGCCGCAGCACCTCTGCGAGGCAAGGGTTAATCACCTTCTCGAAGAACTTGTCCTTGGAAGCACTTGGGGTTTTCATGATGATCTAGACCTGTCAGAAAAACAGCTCGAAACAAGAACAGAGAATATTTGCGTGATACAATGGTCAAAACCTTCGGGACTATATATAATGAATTTTTACCGACCAAAATACGTGTTGTGCAAGGAAACAGAGTCTGGAGGGCACACGAGGTGCTCACGAGGTAGGGGGCGCGCCCAGGGGGGTAGGGCGTGCCCTCCACCCTCGTGGAGGCCTCGTGTCCTCCCCGGACTTCTACTTATTTTTCTATTTTTCTAAATATTCCAAAACGGAGAAATATTGCCTTAAAAATTATTTTGGAGTTAGTTTGCTTACCGTACCACATACCTATTTCCTTTTCGGAGTCTGGAATGTTCTGGAAGGTGTCCTTTATGTACTCCTCCGGGGTCACGGTTTCAATAATTTTAGTTTCAACATTTATAGGATTACCTGAGATATAGTGCTTGATCCTTTGACCGTTTACCACCTTCGGATTTGTGCCTGCGAAGTTATTGATTTTTATGGCACCGGAATGGTAGACCTCCTCGATAACGTAGGGACCTTCCCATTTAGAGAGAAGTTTTCCTGCAAAAAATCTTAAACGAGAGTTGTATAGCAATACATAATCACCTACATTAAACTCACGCTTTTGTATCCTTTTGTCATGCCATCTTTTAACTTTTTCTTTAAATAACTTGGCATTTTCATATGCTTGGGCTCTCCATTCATCAAGTGAGCTAATATCAAATAACCTCTTCTCACCGGCAAGTTTGAAATCATAGTTGAGCTCTTTAATAGCCGAATATGCCTTATGTTCTAGTTCGAGAGGTAAGTGACAAGCTTTTCCATAGACCATTTTGTACGGAGACATACGCATAGGATTTTTATATGCAGTTCTATAGGCCCATAATGCGTCATCAAGTTTCTTGGACCAATTCTTTCTAGACCTATTAACAGTCTTTTGCAAAATTAATTTGAGCTCCCTATTGCTCAATTCTACTTGACCACTATACTGAGGATGATAAGGAGATGCAATCCTATGATTAACGTCATATTTAGCAAGCATCTTACGAAAAGCACGATGAATGAAGTGTGAACCACCATGAGTCATTAAATATCTAGGGACTCCAAACCTCGGAAAAATAACTTCCTTAAGCATTTTAATAGATGTGTTATGATCAGCACTACTAGTTGGAATAGCTTCCACCCACTTAGTAACGTAATCAACAGCAACTAAAATATGTGTGTATCCATTAGAGGCAGGAAAAGGTCCCATATAATCAAAGCCCCAAACATCAAATGGTTAAATAACAAGTGAATAATTCATAGGCATTTCTTGACGTCTACTGATATTACCAATTCTTTGGCATTCATCGCAAGACAAAACAAACTTACGGGCATCTTTGAAGAGAGTAGGCAAATAAAAACCGGATTGCAATACCTTATGTGCAGTTCTATCTCCAACATGGTGTCCTCCATAAGCTTCGGAGTGACACTTGCGTAGGATCTGTTCCTGTTCATGCTCAGGTACACAACGTCTAATGACACCATCTACTCCTTCTTTATAAAGATGTGGATCATCCCAAAAGTAATGTCGCAAGTCATAGAAAAACTTTTTCTTTTGCTGGTATGTGAAGCTAGGTGGTATAAATTTAGCACCAATATAATTAGCATAATCAGCATACCAAGGAGTGCTACGAGAAGTGTTTATGACATTTAATTGTTCATCAGGAAAGCTATCATCAATAGGTAGTGGGTCATCAAGAACATTCTCTGACCTAGACATGTTGTCTGCAACAGGATTCTCAGCTCCCTTTCTATCAACAATATGCAAATCAAATTCTTGAAGCAGGAGAACCCATCTAATAAGTTTAGGTTTTGCATCCTTCTTTTCCATAAGATATTTAATAGCAGCATGATCAGTGTGAATAGTAACTTTGGAATCAACAATATAAGGTCTAAACTTATCACAAGCAAACACCACTGCTAAAAATTCCTTTTCGGTAGTAGCATAATTTCTTTGAGCACTATCTAGAGTATTACTAGCATAATGGATAAAATTTAATTTCTTATCAACTCTCTGCCCTAGAACAGCACCTACAACATAATCACTAGCATCACACATAATTTCAAAGGGTAAATTCCAATCAGGTGGCTGAACAACAGGTGCAGAGACTAGTGCTTTCTTAAGTATTTCAAATATTTCTACACAATCATCATCAAAGACAAACGGTACATCTTTTTGTAATAAATTAGTCAGAGGCCGAGAGATTTTTGAGAAGTCCTTAATGAACCTCCTATAAAATCCGGCGTGACCAAGGAAACTCCTTGTACCTTTGATGTCCTTTGGACATGGAATCTTTTCAATAGCATCAACCTTGGCTTTATCAACTTCAATACCTCTTTCAGAAACTTTGTGCCCCAAGACAATACCTTCATTAACCATAAAGTGGCACTTTTCCCAATTCAAGACAAGATTAGTTTCTTTACATCTCTGCAAAACTCGATCAAGATTGCTTAAGCAATCATCAAAAGAGGAACCATAGACGGAAAAGTCATCCATGAAAACCTGACAAATCTTTTCGCAAAAGTCAGAGAATATAGCCATCATGCATGTTTGAAAGATAGCAGGTGCATTACATAAACCAAAAGGCATACGTCTATAAGCAAAAGTACCAAAAGGGCATGTAAAAGTAGTCTTTGATTGATATTTAGCTGACATAGTTATTTGAGAGAAACCAGAATAACCATCTAGAAAGCAATAATGTGTATGTTTGCATAGCCTCTCTAGCATCTGATCAATAAAAGGTAATGGGTAATGATCTTTCTTAGTAGCTTTATTTAATTTACGGAAATCAAATACCATCCTATAACCTGTGATAATTCTTTGAGGGATCAATTCATCTTTATCATTAGGGAAAACAGTAATACCTCCTTCTTAGGGACACAATGGATAGGACTTACCCACTGACTATCAGCAACGGGATAAATTATACCTGCCTCCAGAAGCTTGAGTATTTCTTTTCTTACCACTTCTTTCATTTTAGGATTCAAACGTCATTGAGGATCACAAACTGGTTTGGCATTAGCTTGGAAATTTATTTTATGCTGACATAGAGTGGGACTGATGCCCTTAAGATCATCCAGAGTATATCCAATAGCGGCACGATGCTTCTTCAGAGTTTTCAACAATCTTTCTTCTTCATGCTCTGAAAGGTTAGCGCTAATAATAACATGATATATTTTCTTTTCATCAAGATAAGCATATTTAAGATTATCAGGCAACGGTTTAAGCTCAAAAATAGGATCACCCTTGGGTGAAGGAGGATCCCCTAGGATTTCAACAGGTAAATTGTGTTGCAGAATAGGTTCCTGTTGAAAGAATACTTCATCTATTTCCCTTCTTTCATTCATAAACATATCATTTTCATGATCTAGCAAATACTGTTCTAAAGGATCACTAGGAGGTACAGCAATAGAGGCAAGACCAATAATTCCATCCTTACTAGGCGATTCTTCCTCACGATGTTGTTTACTAAATTTAGAGAAATTAAACTCATGAACCATATCGTCCAAACCAATAGTAACAACATTCTTTTTGCAATCTATCTTAGCGTTAATAGTATTCAAGAAGGGTCTACCAAATATAATGGGACAAAAGCTATCTTGTGGGGAACCAAGAGCAAGAAAATCAGCGGGATATTTGGTTTTCCCACACAAGACTTCAACATCTCTAACAATTCCCATTGGAGAAATAGTGTCTCTATTGGCAAGTTTAATTGTAACATCAATACCTTCTAACTCAGCAGGTGTAATATCATGCATAATTTCCTTGTATAAGTCAATAGGTATAGCACTAGCACTAGCACCCATATCACACAAGCCATGATAACAATGATCTCCTATTTTAACAGAAATAACAGGCACGCCTACCACAGGTCTATGTTTATCTTTATCACTAGGTTTAGCAATTCTGGCAGTTTCACCACAAAATTGAATAACATGCCCATCAATATTGTCAGAGAAGAGATCTTTAACAATAGCAATATTGGGTTCTACTTTGACTTGCTCAGGAGGTGTATAAGTCCTAATATTGCTTTTACGAACAACAGTTGAAGCTTTAGCATGATCCTTCATTCTAACAGGGAAAGGTGGTTTCTCAACATAAGAAGTAGGAACAATAGGATCGTTGTAAGTGATAATCTTTTCTTCAACTTTAATAGGTGCAGCTATTTTTACTTCTATGGGAGGATGATATTTAAACCACTTCTCCTTGGGGAGATCAACATAAGTAGAAAAAGATTCACAGAAAGAAGCTACTATCTCAGAGTCAAGTCCATATTTAGTGCTAAACTTACGGAAAATATCGGTATCCATAAAAGATTTAACACAATCAAACTTAGGTGTCATACCTGACTCCTTACCTTCATCGAGGTCCCAATCTTGAGAGTTGCGTTTAATTCTATCCAATAGATTCCATCCAAATTCAATAGGCTTCATCATAAAAGAGCCAGCACAAGAAGTATCGAGCATGGTGCGATTGTTATCAGAAAGCCGAGCATAAAAATTCTGGAGAATTGTCAGTTTTGAGAGCTCATGATTGGGGCATGAATATAACATTGATTTAATCCTCCCCAAGCTTGATCGATGCTTTCTCCTTCACGAGGCCAAAAATTATATATATAATTGTGATCACTGTTGGTGTACTAGAATAGGGGTACCCTAGTACCCCAAACTTGTGCACGGGCAGTTGCAGCGCCCTGCGGCAAAGGCTTGCCGGGTGACCGCCAAGATCCTCCGTGGCTCCTTTGGAGCCATTCAAGAACAAAGTGTTCAAGTCAAGGAGACAAGGCCCCGGCAAGAGGAGCTTGCCGGGAAGGCCAACCAAGGCATCTCAGGGAACTTGCCGCGACGCGCCACGCGTCCCGGCAAGGCCCGGCGAGCGACAAGCTCCCGGGCGCGACAAGACGACGACCGCGGCAAGGCACTTGCCGCGGCAAGCGGTCACTCTGTGCCCACGCTCCAGCACATCCACCAACGTGTCGCCCTGGGGGCCTTTCCAGGCGCACGTGGCGGAAGGCTGTGCAGCCAGCGGTGCGCAGTGGCATGCGGTGCTGACAAGATCGCCATCGTGGCAAGCGGTGGCGCCCCTGACGGTCCCTTTCTGCACTGTTTGGGTGACGCAGACGGGCATTTACTGCCTTTGTCCCCTGCCGTCAGGGTTAGGTAGGATACACTGTGCAGGTGGTTGTACCAACCGCAACCCCTTTTCCACTTTTACCCTTCTCTGCGTTGCCACCTGTCGGTGACCCCTTGAGCATATAAAAGGAGGCCCATGCGCAACGTAGAGGGGGTTCGGCTCATTCGAAAGCCAGAAAAACACTTAGTTCTCTCTCGAGCAAGAACATAATGCAATCAGGCAAGCAGCAGTAGGAGTGTTATCTCTCCGGAGAGCTCCGAAGCTGGGTAAACTGCTCGTGTGCCTCGCCTCGATCTGCTCTTCGTGCGACCTCCGCCCCCCGCCGAACCGAAAGGGGCTCGGTCCGCCGGTCCCATAGGTGTTCGTGGATCAGTTCCCCCGACATCTTTGGCGCGCCAGGTAGGGGGCATCGAGGTTGTGTGAACCTGATCCGGCGTTCACACGAGCTAGATCTTCATTTTCGTCATTGACATGCCACCGAAGAAGAAGGCTTCGGAGGCAGCTGTTCCGTCCACGTCGATCCCACCGCCACCGGAGCAAACGGGTGGTGGGGTAGACGCCGGCGGAAGGACGGACGTCGACGAGGAGGCTCACGACGCTGCCAGGTCCAAGGGCAAGGCGGCGCAGACCTCGACGTCCGTGCTTGTTCCGCGCCCATCTCAGGAGGCGCGGGACCGACAACGTCATGGTACTCGCAGTACCATACGTTTGTTGGGCCAAGATCAAGATGGTGGATCCCGGGGCGCTCAAGACCAGCATGCACGCCAACGTGCCAGCACGAGCGAGACACGGTCGCCCGGACGGGATAATGCTCCTTCTAACATAGTTAGAAGTCCGAGCATATCCCGCTCCTCGCGCCGTCCGCCACTGCCACCCGCCACTCCGGCCGAAGCTTTGGCGCGAGCTCAACTACTCCTGGATTACCCTCCGACGTCGGACAAGATCGACGAATGGAGGGCCACCATTCAGAGTCTCATCGGCTACGCCAACGACGACACTCCACGGCAGCCAAGCACGTCGCTGCCGCGGCAGGGTTGCCAGGCGCGAGCCGGTGGCGACGAAACTGGTGGGGGTGCAACCACCATGCAATCTCCACCCCAAAGGCCAAGATCGCCGACTCGCAGGATCCACCTTGATAGCGACTCCACCGCATCATCGGATCCACGAGCTCGTCGCGATCAACGCCAAGTTCTTCGCGATCGACAGCAAGAAGACGCTCGTACTCGCATCGAGCGCCGAAGAGAAGCGCGACGTCAATCTGACCAGCGCGCTGGGCCTTCTGTTGACATGCATGCGCCAGGGGAACCATGCGACCTGCCGTACGCGGTAGGTTGCCCTGCGTTCACTCGTGAGCTACGGCAAGTCCAGTGGCCCAGCACGAAGAACTTCAAGCCAGACGTACCGGAGAAGTACGACGGCAAGACGCATCCGTCGGAGTTCCTCAGCATCTACACCATTGCGGTGCAGGCTGCCGGGGGACGGGACGACAAGATCCTTGCCAACTACTTCCCGCTGGTGCTCAAGCCCAATGTCAGATCCTGGCTCATGCACTTGCCGGACAACTCCATATCCTCTTGGGCCGACCTATGCCATCAGTTTGTCGGCGTCTTCACAGGCGGCCACAAGACTCATGGCCAAGAGAGTGACCTTCATCTGCTCGCCTAGAAGGAAGGAGAACCCCTACGCAAGTACATTCAGAGATTGAGCAACGTACAGCACAACATCCCAGATGTCCACCCTGCCGCGGTAATCAGCGTGTTCTACCAGTACGTGCGGAACCGCAGGATGCGGGAGGAGATGGCGATGTGCAAGATCAGAGACGTCAGTGAGCTATATGCCCTGGCCGACAAGTGTGCACGTGCTGAGGAAGGGAGGAGACTCCCCGGAGAGAATGTAGGAGCAGGAGGATCTGACAGTGAAGATGCTGCCCCGGCAAGGAAAAACCGGCAGCGGAACAACAGGAAGAAGAAAGGCAAAGAGGTGCTACTCGTTGAGCAGTCCGGCAAGAAGCCCAAAGCTGGCAGCTCCGGCAAGGAGGTTGCCGCAAAGGCTGTGGCGGTCGCCGACAAGCAGGACAACACCAACAAGCAGTACTGCAAGATCCACCGCACCAAGAGCCATGACCTCCAGAGCTGCAAGAAGGTCGAGCAGCTTGTTGAGCAGCAAAAGGCTGAATACGAGCGGCGCGACAAGAAGAAAGCCCAGGAAGGTGCTGGAGGAGCTAGCAAGAAACGTCCCGGCCGAGGAGGACGCCACGGCAAGGCCAAGAAGCGGCAAGGAGACAGACCTCCCCGCGGCCACGACAAAGATGAAGATGACGACGACGATGAGGATATGGATGAAGATGAGACCGATGAGCAGGAGTTCTAGAAAGCCACAGAAGTCCTGTGCGTTGACGGCGGTGCTTCTCTGCATACTTCGCACCGCCAGCTCAAGCAGTGGGTGCGGGAAGTTAATGCAGCAGAACCACCCGTCGAGTCACGCAAGCCTCTGAAGTGGTCCAGCACGCCTATCATCTTTGATATTGAGGACCACCCTGATCGCATAACTGCGGTCGGGTGCTTGCCGATGTTGGTTTCACCAACTATCTGCAACCTCAAGGTCACTAAGATGTTAGTTGACGGCGGGGCCGGCTTGAACCTGATCTCCTCTGCGGTGCTCCAGAAACACCAGATCCCTGACAGCGAGCTCGAAGAGACCGGCACGTTCCAAGGAATCAACCCGGGAAGGAGCAAGCCGAAGGGAAAGATCACGTTGCCGGTAACATTTCGCAGTGAGTTGAACTTCAGGACTGAGAGGGTCACTTTTGACGTTGCTGATTTTCCATTGCCTTATAATGGGATACTTGGCCGTCCAGCGCTCGCCAAATTCATGGCAGCCTCTCACTATGCCTACAACATGCTCAAGATGCCAGGCCCGATAAGTGTCATCTCTGTCCCTGGCGACAAGAAGGATGCTCTTATCTGTGCCGACAAGATCTACCGGGAAGCAGCAGCCGCAACAAATCGCAAGTCACTTGCCGCTGAAGCTCCCGGGGGAAAGAAGAAGACCAAGTCCGGCAAGAGCTCTGACGTCCACTCCGGCAAGCGCACCTCTTCGGAGTGCTGCGCTACCGTCGAGGACGCACCATCGAGCTCCACCGGCAAGTGTAAGAAGACAATGACAGCTCCACCTGAGACCAAGAAGGTGTCCGCCAAGAAGGACGGCACTGGTGGTACCTTCACCATCAGTGCCACTCTCGACCCCAAATAGGAAAGCGCGCTCGTTGCTTTCCTGCGGGCGAATGTCGACGTGTTTGCATGGCAACCGTCTGACATCCCCGGTGTTCCCAGGAAAGTAATTGAGCACCACCTTGCCGTCTGTCCTCATGCGCGGCCCATCAAGCAAAAAGTCAGGAAGCAGGCAGTGGAGTGCCAAGAGTTCATTGTAGAAGAGATCAAGAAATTGGAAGCAGCAGGCCTTGTCAGAGGAGTGCTCCATCCCATGTGGTTGGCCAATCCTGTTGTCATGCGCAAGGCTAACGGGAAATGGAGGCTTTGTATCAACTTTACCGATGTCAATAAAGCTTTTCCCAAAGACCCATTTCCCTTGCCGCGCATTGACCAGATTGTTGACTCCACGGCTGGATGTGATTTGCTTTCATTTCTTGATGCATACTCAGGATACCATCAGATCTTCATGGCAGAAGAGGATGAGGAGAAGACCGCATTCATCACCCCGTGTGGCATGTACTGTTTCGTACGGATGCCTTTCGGTTTAAAGAATGCTGGTTCAAAATTTGCAAGGGTAGTCCACCACGCTTTTGAGCCGCAGATGCACAGAAATGTGGAAGCCTACATGGATGACATAGTGGTCAAGAGCAAGGACAGGGCGACCCTGATTCAAGATTTAGACGAAACCTTTGCAAATCTGCGCAAGATCAACCTCAAGCTTAACCCCGAGAAGTGCGTATTTGGAGTCCCCTCCGGCAAGCTTCTCGGGTTCTTTGTGTCTCAGCGGGGAATTGAAGCCAATCCCGACAAGATCAAGGCCATTGAGCAGATTGAAGCACCAAAGCGCGTCAAGGATGTACGAAGGCTTGCCGGTTGCGTGGCTGCTCTCAGCAGGTTTATCTCTAGATCTGCTGAACGCGCCCTGCCATTTTTCAAAATCTTGAAAAAGGCAGGTCCAATGAAATGGACTTCGGAGGCGGAGGCTGCGCTGCAGGACTTGAAGAGATACCTGTCCTCCACTCCAACACTTGTCGCACCTAAACCACAAGAGAAGTTGCTGCTGTATATAGCGGCAACCAATCAAGTGGTTAGTGCTGCGTTAGTGGCAGAGAGGGAGGCGGATGATGAGCCAGCAACCACGGCAGATGCATCCAGCGACAAGCAAGGGGCTTCGCCGACAAGCTCTGGTCCGGCAAGCTCTGGTCCCGACAAGGATGGATCTGCGCAGGAGCATGAGAAGATGCAGAAGAGAATGGTGCAGCGCCCAGTTTACTTTGTCAGTTCCCTTCTGCAGGGGGCTAGGTCAAGGTACTCCGGTGTGCAGAAATTGCTTTTCGGCCTTCTCATGGCCTCGAGAAAGCTGCGCCATTACTTCCAAGCACATGAGATCACAGTCGTCACTCGTTTTCCACTGAAGAGGATACTGCAAAATCCAGAAGCAACAGGCAGGATTATCGAGTGGGCACTGGAACTGTCAAGCTTTGGCCTCAAGTTTGAGAGCACTTCAACTATCCAAAGCAGAGCATTGGCAGAATTCATAGCAGAATGGACGCCAACACCAGATGAAGAAACTCCAGAGACGAGCATCCCCGTCAAGGAAGCAAGCAGAGAGTGGCTGATGTACTTTGATGGTGCCTTCTCGCTGCAAGGCACCGGTGCGGGCGTGCTGCTTGTCGCACCCACCAGAGAGCACCTCAAGTACGTAGTCCAGATGCACTTTCCCAAGGAGCAAGCAACCAACAATACTACAGAGTATGAAGGTTTGCTTGCCGGTCTTAGGATCGCAGCAGACCTTGGGATCAAGAAGCTCATTGTCAGGGGTGACTCACAACTTGTCGTCCGCCAAGTGAACAAGAGTTATCAGAGTCCGTTGATGGAAGCTTATGTTGATGAAGTGAGAAAGCTAGAAGAACACTTTGACGGCCTACAGATGGAACATGTTCCAAGAGCTCAGAATGACATCGCTGATGGCCTGTCAAAGTGCGCCGCAATTAAGTTATCTGTGGAACCAGGGATCTTTGTGCTCAAGCTGACTCAACCGTCCGTAACGCCATCAACAGGACAGAACAAGAAGAGGAAGTTGATTTCTGGTGACTATTTTCCGGCAGAGCTCCCTGAAGCCGCCGCCAAGAAGGGCCCCAAGATCAACGCCAAGGATGCTGAGGAGCAGTCTGCTCCGGCAAGCCTTATGGTTTGTTCCGTCGTAGCAGACGCTCCCGACAAGCTTGCCGGGGAACATCAAGCTCCGGCTGAGCCGCAGGTTCTTGCCGTAGAAGCGGATGTTCCCGCAGCAGCAGATGTGCCTTTAGTCCTTGTTGTCGAGCCACAAGCTCCAACATGGGCACAGCAGATTGTCCGTTTCCTTCAGACATGAGAACTTCTCGAAGAGCAAGAAGAAGCGGAAAAAGTAGCCCGGCAGTCAAGTATGTACCAGTTTGTCAACGACATGCTGTACAGAAGAAGACTCAACGGTGTGAAATTGAAGTGTATTTGCCGGGAAGACGGACAAAAGCTGTTGGAAGAGATACATGGAGGCATATGTGGTCACCACATTGGCGCAAGAGCACTTGCCGGCAAAGCGTTCCGGCAAGGTTTCTTTTGGCCGACAGCCCTCCAGGATGCAACTGCACAAGTAACTAAGTGTGAAGCGTGCCAGTTCCATTCCAAGCAGATACACCAGCCAGCTCAAGCTCTCCAGACGATCCCTTTATCCTGGCCATTTTCGGTCTGGGGGCTCGATATCCTCGGCCCCTTTCCCCGAGCTGTCGGGGGATTTGAGTACTTGTATGTTGCAATCGACAAGTTCACAAAGTGGCCGGAAGTGGAACCAGTGAGGAAGGTGACAGCACAGTCAGCAGTCAAGTTCTTCAAGTCAATTGTTTGCCGTTTCGGGATCCCTAACAGGATCATCACCGACAACGCCACACAATTCACGAGCCGCACCTTCATGCAGTACGTCCAAGATCTTGGCGCCAAGGTATGCTTTGCTTCTGTTGCTCATCCGAGAAGCAACGGTCAAGCGGAGAGGGCAAATGCTGAAGTGCTGCGCGGGCTCAAGACCAGGACTTTCGACAGGCTGCGCAAGTGCGGAAGGAACTGGATTGAGGAGCTGCCGGTGGTTCTTTGGTCGATCAGGACGACGCCAAATCGAGCCACTGGCCAGACACCTTTCGCTCTAGTCTATGGAGCAGAGACAGTTCTCCCCACGGAACTCGTATACGGGTCGCCTCGAGTGCTCGCTTATGATGAGCTTGAGCAAGAGCAGCTGCGAAAAGATGACGCGCTGCTCCTTGAGGAGGATCATCTTCAGGCTGCTGTACGAGCTGCTCGATACCAGCAAGCTTTGCGCCGCTACCATAGCCGCAAAGTTAATGCCAAAAGCTTCGAGGAAGGCGACCTTGTTCTTTGGTGCGTTTAGTCCGCCAAGAATTCCAACAAGTTGACACCAAAGTGGGAAGGCCCTTACCGGGTGAAACGAGTCACTAGGCCCGGCGCTGTCCGCCCTGAGACCGAAGATGGCGTTCCGGTGAGCAACTCCTGGAACATTGCGCATCTTCGTAAGTTTTACACGTAGGGCGCGGTTGCTGGAACCCGTTCCGGCAACCACCTTTTGTACAAGTCTTGCCGATGTTGCATGTAATCCTTTGTACAAAGCCGGGCGCAGATCCCGTGCATAAGTAAAGCTCATGCGCTCCGCACATCTTGTCAATTTCATGCATTATATTCTTTCTTGCATGCGTTATCTGACACTTTGTGCAGCACCTACCCCCGGTAAGCAATAACGAGCTGAAAGGCTCCATATCTTTATTTTCTCTTCTTTCTTTTTCTCAAAAGAAAAGGAAGGTTCCCTCGCACACAAGTTTGCCGGGGGGAAAGGAGAAGATAATGGTATGGACCAGGCGTTGTTTAAGGAAGTTTCGCCTTGCCGGGAAGCAAATGACAAAAAAGCTAAGTTGCCAAAGTTTGAGCAATTAGTTTTAATTTTTAAGTTATCTTCCTCGAACGACCGTGCTTTGTATGGAAAACCTGTGCGCGGAGGAACCAACTCATAGCTAGTTGCGCCTTTACTTTGTTTCGAGTCCGCCCAACAACTTAAGTGTGCTGCAACTAGTCGCGACAAGGTTTCTTGTCAGAAGCGGCACCGCCAGCAGGCTACTGACGTCCCGCACTCAGCGCTCGCGGCTCGGGTGCCTGCGCCGACAAGTTCCCTAAAAGCGTAGGGTAAAAACATACAAAGGAAGGAATCTAGTAAAGGAAATAACGTAGCAGTCGATACCAGAAATAGAGTTATATTACAAGATAGCTTGTCGCAGCTCTAACAGATTGTTCTCATAACATGATTAGCAGCGACAAGGAAAAAGAAGAAACGGGCGGCCTAATCTACGCGATCGCCCTCGACCTTCTTGATCTCGCTCACCTTGTCCACAATGGGTGCGACAAGGGCCTTGAGCGCTGCCAGATCAGCATCCGGCGGCAAGGATTTGAGGACGTTGGTGAAGTTGAGGCCTGGATTGCGGAAGGCCACCTTCATCAGCACCTTCTGGAGAGCTCCTGCGCAGATCTTGCGCGACTCGTCAGCCAGCTGCTTGGGGATCTTCTCCCGGAGTCGCTGGAGTGCCGTCGCCACGCCCTTGAAGAACAAGCTGAGCTTGGTGCTGGGTTGGAGATGCTCGTTGGAAGAATACCCGAAGTCCTCCATCCCCAGCTACGCCAGCTCCCCGTCGATGACTGCGGCGATATTCACCAGACCCTCGGTCCAGTGCTCCACCGTCTCCCTAAATGAGTTCTGGGTAACAGCGATGCTCACCAGCAGCGCCTCGTCGGCCTTGATCTTCTCCGACAAAGTCTTCTCTCGCTCCTTGGCGCCGTCCAGCGTCTGAGTCAGCGTAGCCAGCTTCAACTCAAGTTCCGCGTTGGAGTCCTTGGCGGTGCTGAGCTCCTTGCTCCTCTTAGCGAGAAGACCCTGCAGCTCACCATGGGCGGCAGCATCCTTCTCGCGTTCGCTCTTGAGCACGGCAAGCTCCTCGCCGCTCGCCTTGAGGTCGGCTTCCAACTGCATCATCCTCGTCTCTAGCTCCCTCTTGGCGGCCTCTGCAGTTGCGGCAGCATCCCTTGCTTCTTTGAGAGCCCCGCCAAGTGTTTCCTCGCGCGCGACGAGCTCCTCCTCATAGCTGTCAAGGTTGGCCTTCCGCTGCACCAACTCACCTTCTCGCGCGGACTACTTCTCGGCAGCAAGCCTTTGTTCCTCCTCAGCTTCAGCCTTCTCGAGAAGGAAGGCCGTACGCTCCTCGGCGAGTCGCTCCCGCTCCTATGCCAGGGACCAGAGAGCTTCCTGGTTGAGGCCCCGGAGGTCCTCCGCGCACTTCTCCATATCCACTCCCGCCTTCGCGACAAGTGCTTCCCGGGAAGCCAGCTTGGCTTGTCGGGCGCGGTAGAGTGACAACAGCTTCCGCAGCAGCTGCTCCTCCTCAGGCTCGCCACTGCTGCTGCTTGGCGCATCAACCAACGACAGCCCAGCGGAGGCGAGCAGCTCTTCATCAAAATTCTCCCCTTCGACCAGTGCCCTGGAGCTTGACGCCCAGGGAAGCTTGATGAAGATGCCATCGCCGGCCTTCAGATAGGCGCCGGGCTGGGGCTCTTCGGAGCTTGACGCTGCAGAAGCAGCAGAGGGATCGGCGGTCGGTGCAGCGCCTGGCGCTTCTGTGGCCTCGGGGCCGTCAGTGCGATCGCCAGACCCCTCGCCTGCTTCTGCGGCAGCCGCCTTGGCGGCCTCTTCTTCGGCGGGCTCGTCAGCGCCGGCTTCTCCTTCGGTGGCAGCGGCGTCGTCGGCGTTGCTGCGCGCGTTCTCCTCGCCGGCGGCCTCGGTTTCTATTGGCTCCGCGGCAGGTGGATCTGATGCACGGAAGGAGGAGAATCAAGCAAATACTCAAAGAGAAAATCAGAAGAAGAAAAACCCGAGGGAAGTTCTTAAGCAAGTGGATTACCTGTACCAAGATCTGAAGTTGCGGTCTCAACCACCGCAGGGTCGTTGGTGCTGTCCCTTGCCGGAGAACTGCCCCTTGCGAGAGAATTCTCCCTTGCCGGAGAACGCTCCCTTGCCGGGGGAGCCTCCCTTGGCGGCGTAGTTGAAGCAGATGGCCCTTCGGGAGCGGCTTCCGGGCCCTCCTGGTGAAGCTGCTCTGCTCCTACGCAAATCCAACAGTCAAGATATCAGCAAAGAAAGAGCACCCATGAGCGCCTGTCAGCAAGAAGCAAATCGTGTACTTACGCTGGGTCTGCGCTGGGGGCTGCTTTGGGGAGTAGCTGCCGGGTCCGTCAAGGTGGTCTCGGACACACCCCCTGCTGACACGGTGGGATCATCTTCGATGACAATCACCGAGGCCTTGGCTCTCTTCGCCGCTCTCTGGGCCAGCGTCCTGAAAAGGAATGGATTCAGATCGAAGCAAGTCAGATACAAGACGAAAGAAACAAGATAGCAATAATTGAAGAACGACATGGACAGCAAGGGGATCTTACTCTTCTTCTTCGTCGTCGGAGCTGAGCACGGAGAGATCGAAGTCCGGCTCGCCTTCGGCGCGGCGAGGCAGAGGAGTGGGCTCCCTCGCACGCTTGGCAGGGGCAGTGCGGTGGACCGGGAAGATCCCGCTCCAGTTGCCGCAGCAGCGTGAGGCGCTCCCGCGGCAACGGTACTTGCCGCGGTAGAGCGTGTCGCGCGGCTCGGGGGCTGTTGACCCGTCTGCCGCCCCGCCATGTCCACGACCCTGCAAAGACGCCTTCTTGGCGGGGCCGGGGGCTCCGCCCGCGGCAAGCTGTCTGAAGGTTCGGGCTCTTCCGCGCCGGGCTCACTCGGCTCAGCTTCAGGGCCGGCAAGATCTTCCTCGCCAGCAAACTCCTCGCACTCGACAAGGCTTGCCGCCTCTGCTGCCTCTGCCTCCTCCACGGTGAACCCGAATGCGCCCACGGCAGCTGCTGCCGTAGCCTCTTCCGCCCTAGTGGCGATGCGCTGCAGCTGCGCATCGGTAGTGTCGCGGGTGAGGCTCTTCTGTTCATCGGCGCGGACCGGCACTTCTACCAAGTCGTCGAAGAACACTTGCACGACGTCATCCGCAGGCTCTTGCCAAGTTGGAACGATTCCGTGTGAATCGCACAACGGCATCATGGCGCGGATCCGGTCAAGCGAAGAATTATTGCACAATGGAACGACGCTCCTCGGCAGCGTGAATGGATGTTGGGGATCTCGTTTGAACAACTCCAGGAGCATCGCATCCAGCTCCAGGACAGTGAAGTTGAAGTTGAGGCCCGTGTGCAGCCTCATGATATCCGCCGAGTTCTTGACCTACCAGGCGGGTCTCCCCCTCTCCTGCAGGGGGGCGATGCGGCGGCGAAGTAAATCTACGCCGACAGCGCCTACAGTGAGCCCGGCAAGCCTGAGGCGAAGGATCCTGGTGATGGCGATCTTCAGCCTCTCGTCTTCCGGGGCCATGTTGCTCCAATCATTACCTTGCACTATGGGGGCTTGGTGCAGGGCAGTGAACGGCTGCGGGTTCTCCTCGACGATCCAACACCACTCCGCTCTCCACTCCTCCCACTTGCTGCGGAGCTCACCCTCCAGATACACTTCCTTCTTGCCGACTCTCGAGATCCAGGCGATCCCTCCGGCAAGCGGCTCTCCTCTCTCGACCCGAGGCATGAAGAAGTGGCGGAAAAGGGCTACATTGGGATGGACTCCGACAAAGTTTTCGCACAAATGTGCGAAAACTGCCATGGTCAGAACGGCGTTGGGAGTGAAATCAAGGAGGCGGAGCCCGTAGATGTTCATTATGTCAAAGAAGAATTCCGAGAAGGGCGGGCAGAGCCCGCAATAGAAGAACAACACGAAGAATGGGTACCCATTTGGAGCCAGTTCCGAAGCGGCGGTCGGGAGTACCCTCGTGCGCAGATGCGTTCGCGTGTCCGTCGACCAGAAGAGGTAGATGTACTCCCTCAGCTCCTTCGCGCCGAGCTGGGGGGAGAAGATCGCCCGCTCCTTCCGCAGCGTCGCGAGCCGCTGCGCCTCGGCCGACTTCACGCCCTTCCCCTTGTCGGCTTTTGGAGCCATGGCAAAGGTGGTGGGGGAGATCGGCGGCGTTGGTGATGCTGGTGGCAATGGGGGGGTGGAGCGCTGCTCTCTCTCGGCTTCGAGAAGAAGGGGGGAGCGG
>NC_041383.1:92232791-92235585 GCF_002162155.2 Triticum dicoccoides
ATAAAGAGGGAGGGGGCGGACGTTTCGCCCTTCCGAATAAAGAAACCACCCACGATCTCCCCCACGATGCCGCATTCAACGCGTGCCGTTGGGGGAGGGCGCGGTGGATACGGCGTGGACCAGGCCGCGTGTGCCCGTGCCCTGTTTTGGGCCTGGCCCAACAGCGCTCGGCACCGTGTGTGGCCCAGGCCCGGGGGCTCCTGTCGGTGTACTAGAATAGGGGTACCCTAGTACCCCGAACTTGTGCACGGGTAGTTGCAGCGCCCCGCGACAAAGGCTTGCCGGGTGACCGCCAAGATCCTCCGTGGCTCCTTTGGAGCCATTCAAGAACAAAGTGTTCAAGTCAAGGAGACAAGGCCCCGGCAAGAGGAGCTTGCCGGGAAGGCCAACCAAGGCATCTCAGGGAACTTGCCGCGACGCGCCACGCGTCCCGGCAAGGCCCGGCGAGCGACAAGCTCCCGGGCGCGACAAGACGATGACCGCGGCAAGGCACTTGCCGCGGCAGGCGGTCACTCTGTGCCCACGCTCCAGCGCATCCACCAATGTGTCGCCCTGGGGGCCTTTCTAGGCGCGCGTGGCGGAAGGCTGTGCAGCCAGCGGTGCGAAGTGGCATGCGGTGCTGACAAGATCGCCATCGTGGTAAGCGGTGGCGCCCCTGACGGTCCCTTTCTGCACTGTTTGGGCGACGCAGACGGGCATTTACTGCATTTGTCCCCTGCCGTCAGGGTTAGGTAGGATACACTGTGCAGGTGGTTGTACCAACCGCAACCCCTTTTCCACTTTTACCCTTCTCTGCGTTGCCACCTGTCGGTGACCCCTTGAGCATATAAAAGGAGGTCCATGCGCAACGTAGAGGGGGTTCGGCTCATTCGAAAGCCAGAAAAACACTTAGCTCTCTCTCGAGCAAGAACATAATGCAATCAGACAAGCAGCAGTAGGAGTGTTATCTCTCCGGAGAGCTCCGAAGCTGGGTAAACTGCTCGTGTGCCTCGCCTCGATCTGCTCTTCGTGCGACCTCTGCCCCCTGCCAAACCGAAAGGGGCTCGGTCCGCCGGTCCCATAGGTGTTCGTGGATCAGTTCCCCCGACAATCACGATGCACAAGATGCATAGGGTAATACTTCTGATGAAATTCCAATTTCACTCTTTTCTAGTTCCATGATCTCGTATCATCACATTGCCTATACCATGTCAATGCGTCTCCCTTTAAGCTTAAATAGGGAAAGCCTTCTTCTTAACAACATCATCGGGTATACCGGCAAGCTTAAATAGTCCACAAATATCATCCACAAAGCGTAGATGTTCGTCAGGATGCTTTGTTCCATCTCTTGCGAAAGTGTTAGCTAGCAGTTTTTCCATCATACCCGAAGGAATTACAAAAGGAGTTTCATTTTCAATAGATTCAGTAGGTTCAGTGGGTTGAGGAGCAAATCTTGGCTCAACCGGACGGGGTGAAGATACCCCGAACAAGCCCCTGAAACAATTACTTTCCATAGTAACAAGTGACAAAAAATTTCAGCACACTAAATAAATTTTTCCTTACCAAATTCCACCTACCAAAGGCGCTTCACTCCCCGGCAACGGTGTCAGAAAAGAGTCTTGATGACCTACAAGTATAGGGGATCTATCATAGTCCTTTCGATAAGTAAGAGTGTTGAACCCAACAAGGAGCAGAAGGAAATGATAAGCGGTTTTCAGCAAGGTATTCTCTGCAAGTACTGAAATAAGTGGTAATAGATAGTTTTATGATAAGATAAATGGTAATGAGAAACAAGTAATAAAAGTAAATATGGTGCAGCAAGGTGGCCCAATCCTTTTTGTAGCAAAGGACAAGCCTGGACAAACTCTTATAATAGGAAAAGCGCTCCCGAGGACACATGGGAATATCGTCAAGCTAGTTTTCATCACGCTCATATGATTCACATTCGGTACTTTGATAATTTGATATGTGGGTGGACCGGTGCTTGGGTACTGCCATTACTTGGACAAGCATCCCACTTATGATTAACCTCTATTACAAGCATCCGCAACTACAACAAAAGTATTAAGGTAAACCTAACCATATCATGAAACATGTGGATCCAAATCAGCCCCTTACGAAGCAACGCATAAACTAGGGTTTAAGCTTCTGTCACTCTAGCAACCCATCATCTACTTATTACTTCCCAATGCCTTCCTCTAGGCCCAAATAATGGTGAAGTGTTATGTAGTCAATGTTCACATAACACCACTAGAGGTTAGATAACATACATCTCATCAAAATATCGAACGAATACCAAATTCACATGACTACTAATAGCAAGACTTCTCCCTTGTCCTCAGGAACAAACGTAATTACTCACAAAGCATATTCATGTTCATAATCAGAGGGGTAATAATATTCATAAAGGATCCGAACATATGGTCTTCCACCAAATAAACCAACTAGCATCAACTACAAAGAGTAATCAACACTACTAGCCACCTACTAGCACCAATCCCGGACTTGGAGACAAGAATTGGATACAAGAGATGAACTAGGGTTTGGAGATGAGATGGTGCTGGTGAAGATGTTGATGGAGATTGCCCTCTCCCGATGAGAGGAGCGTTGGTGATGATGATGGTGATGATTCCCCCCTCCCGGAGGGAAGTGTCCCCGGTAGAAAAGCTCCGCCAGAGCCCTAGATTGGTCCCGCCAAGGTTCCGCCCCATGGCGGCGGAGTCTCGTCCCGAAAGGTTCTCTCTGATTTTTTTCTCATCGAAAGATTTCATATAGGAGAAGATGGGCGTCGGAGAGCCACCAGGGGGCCCACGAG
>NC_041383.1:92235775-92236519 GCF_002162155.2 Triticum dicoccoides
CCCCCACCCTCGTGAGCAGGGTGTGGGCCCCCTGGCCTTCATCTTTGGCGATGATTTTTCTTTATTTATTCTAAGGTATTCCGTGGAGTTTCAGGACTTTTGGAGTTGCGCAGAATGGCCCTTCAATATTTGCTCACTTTCCAGCCCAGAATTCCAGCTGCCGGCATTCTCCCTCTTCATGTAAACCTTGTAAAATAAGAGAGAATAGCCATAAGTATTGTGACATAACGTGAAATAACAGCCCATAATGCAATAAATATTGACATAAAAGCATGATGCAAAATGGACGTATCACTGGCGACTGCAGCCTCACACCGCAGCCGAACCAGTGAACCCTCATACTCCTCTTCGCGTGGGCATCCACTACTGCGTCTTCCCCAGCTCCGAGTCGTCCCCTTCCTAGGCCTCGCCGTCGTCCACCGCCGTGGTGCTCTCGGCGCGACGTGGTCAACATGGTCAAGGAATGACTTCCATCAGACGTGGACTGTACGTGGAGAGGCTGACAGCTGGGTCCACGGCCGTAGCAAGGAAGTGCCTCCTTATCACGCGCAAAATAATGATTCCTCCACCTGACAGCGGGGACCCACCGGACGGGCCACCGTATTTCACGAAAAAAATGTTTCCCCCTGACTGCTGGGACCCACCAGGTACATCTTCGCACGCAAGGAAGTGCGTCTGGGAAAAAAATGATTCGCCCCCTGACTGGTGGGACCCACCAGCTACATCTTCGCACGCAAGGAAGTG
>NC_041383.1:92236754-92259325 GCF_002162155.2 Triticum dicoccoides
GTCTGGGCAAAAAAAAAAACTATTCGCCCCCCTGACTGCTGGGACCCACCAGCTACATCTTCGCACGCAAAGGAAGTGCGTCCAGGCAAAAAAAAACGATTCACCCCTCTGACTGCTGGGACCCTCCAGCTACATTTTCGCACGCAAGGAAGTGCCTGACAGTCGGGACCCACCTGATCGAAGCGTACGTAGCGTTGTCATTCTGGTCGCGAACGTGTACGTACATACTGGTCGTTGTAGAGGCGCGCACGTGTCGTAGTAGAGGCGCGCACGTAGCATGTACACATACGTACAACGGCCAGGGTGCAAGAAAGAAAATACGGCCTCGTACGTACATACGGGCAGGGTCTCAAACGCCTACTCGCGCATACGTACGACCAGGTCTCGTGTACATGGCTGGGTCAGAACGGAGAAACAGTGTCGTCGTCGTGTTCATGGGGAGCCAACCGGCTGGGTCGGAACGGAATGCGTGGTCGTGTTCATCGGGAGCGCTTGGACGGAACAGGCGATGGAAACGAGGCCTGGCGTACCACACGATGGAGGAAACGGACCTCCTACGTTCGGAACGGGGTCCTGTTGATCAGGAGGGGTGTGGCGTACCGCAAAACAGAGGAAACGGACCTCCTACGATCGAAACGGGGGTCCTGTTGATCGGGAGGGGTGTGGCGTACCGCAAAACAGAGGAAACGGACCTCCTACGAACGAAACGGCGGTCCTGTTGATCGGGAGGGGTGTGGCGTACTGCAAAACGGATGAAACAGACCTCCTATGGTCGAAACGGGGGTCCTGTTCATTGGGAGGGGTGTGGCGTACCGCAAAACGAGACTCCACGAGATACTGTTCATCTTCACCGTCGACCTCCTCCAGCCTCCACGGGCTACCGTCGACCTCCTCCAGCCTCCACGGGCTCCTGTTCATCCAGCCTCCACCGTGCGCTACTCCACCGGCTACTGTTCAACCACCCCTCCACCATCTACTGTTCATCCAGCCCTCCACCGTCTACTGTTCATCTAGCCCTCCACACCACGGGGTCCTGTTCAACCACCCCTCCACGGACACCCCTCCACCGTCTACTGTTCATCCAGCCCTCCACACCACAGGGTCCTGTTCATCCAGAGGCAACGCCACCGCTCACTGTTCATCCAAACCCCCCGCAACACTCACTGTTCATCCAATCAATTGGCTTCAGTTAGCAGCAGTAGTGAAGGAATCGCTTGATCGGGTTCAGTTAACAGCCATCGATCGATCGCTCGGGTTCAGTAACGCGTAGCCTGCAGTGCAATCGCTCGGGTTCAGTTAGAGCCCAACGCCTCGCTCGGGTTCAGTTAGAGCCAACGCCTCGCACACACGCGCATACGTGTACGAGAGAAATGTGCTCGGCCCCCCGACCTCCCACTGTAACCGACAACTCCCCGAAATTTTCCTCCCCCTTGCTTGTACCACGGTTTTTTTCGTGATGGACGGCCCAAAGAATGTCATGCAGTTGCGTCTCCGGCCCGCCCAGGACGAAAAGCCCATTTTGTGTCATGATTTTTTGTCATAGAAGTAGCAGCCCACCACATCTATGATGATACTGGGTTTTGTCACAATTATCATCATAGAAGTGTCATATGTATGACAGGAAAAAAATTCGCTCGACCCAAAATGTCACGGATGTGTCTTTTTTTGTAGTGATAAGATGATCCATTAACTAAATTTCAAGGGATAAGTGTTTTCCCTAAGTATGCACCGTTCAAAAGTTCTTCGTGCTGAGACACCACATGATGATCGGGTGTGATAGGCTCTGCGTTCACATACAACGGGTGCAAGCCAGTTTTGCACATGCGGAATACTCGGGTTAAACTTGACAAGCCTAGCATGTACAAACATGGCCTCAAAACACTAGAGATTGAAAGGTCGAACGTGAATCATATAGTAGATATGCTCAACATAGAGATGTTCACCATTGATGACTACTTCATCTCATGTGATGACCGGATGTGGTTTAGTTGATTTGGATCATGTATCATTTAGATGACTTGAGGGATGTCTATATAAGTGGGAGTTCTTAAGTAATATGATTAATTGAACTTTAATTTATCATGAACTTAGTCCTGATAGTATTTGCAAATTATGTTGTAGATCAATAGCTCGCTTTGTAGCTCCCCTATGTTTTTGATATGTTCCTAGAGAAAACTAAGTTGAAAGATGATAGTAGCAATGAAGCGGATTGGGTCCATAATATGAGGATTATCCTCATTGCTGCATAGAAGAATTATGTCCTTAATGCACCGTTAGGTGATAGACCTATTGCAGGAGCAGATGCAGACGTTATGAACATTTCGCAAGATCAATATGATGACTACTTGATAGTTTAGTGCACCATGCTTTACGGCTTAGAACTGGGGCTTCAAAAACTTTTTGAACGCCACGGAGCATATGAGATGTTCCAAGAGCTGAAATTGGTATTTCAGACTATGCTCGTGTCGAGAGGTATGAGACCTCTGACAAGTACTTAATTTGCCTACAAAATGGAGGAGAATAGCTCAACCAGTGAGCATGTGCTCAGAATGTCTGGGTACTACAATCACTTGAATCAAGTGGGAGTTAATCTTCCAGATAAGATAATAATTGACTGAGTTCTCTAGTCACTATCACAAAGTTACTAGAACTTTGTGATGAACTATAATATGCAAGGGATGACAAAAATGATTCCCGAGCTCTTCGCGATGCTGAAATCGGCGAAGGTAGAAATCGGTAAAGAACATCAAGTGTTGATGATTAACAAGACCACTAGTTTCAAGAAAAAGGGTAAGGGAAAGAAAGGGAACTTCAAGAAGAATGACAAGCATGTTGCCTCTCCCGTGAAGGAGCCCAAAGCTAGACCTAAGCTTGAAACTGAGTGCTTCTACTGCAAAGGGAATGGTTAGTAGAAGCGGAACTATCCTAAGTATTTGGCGGATAAGAAGGATGGCAAAGTGAACAAAGGTATATTTGATATACATGTTATTGATGTGTACCTTACTGATTCTCGTAGTAGTGCCTGGGTATTTGATACCGGTTAGGTTGCTCATATTTGTAACTCGAAATAGGGACTACGGATTAAACGAAGATTGGCTAAGGCCTAAGGATGAGGTGACGATGCTCGTCGGGAATGGTTCCAAGGTCGATGTGATCGCCGTCGGCACGCTACCTCTACATCTACCTTCAGGATTAGTTTTAGACGTGAATAATTGTTATTTCGTGCTAGCGTTGAGCATGAACATTATATCTCGATCTTGTTTAGTGAGATACGGTTATTCATTAAAATCAGAGAATAATGGTTGTTCTATTTATATGAGTAATATCTTTTATGGTCATGCACCCTTGCAGAGTGGTCTATTTCTGTTGAATCTCAACTGTGGTGATACACATATTCATAATATTGATGCCAAAAGATGCAAAGTTTATAATGATAGTGCAACATATTTGTGGCATTGCCATTTAGGTCATATTGGTGTAAAGCGCTGCTACGTCTTGAGCTAGCGCTGGTTTTCCCCGAAGAGGAGAGGGTGATGCAGCAAAGTGTAGCGTAAGTATTTCCCTCAGTTTTGAGAACCAAGGTATCAATCCAGTAGGATGCTTCTCAAAAGTCCCACACACCTACATAAACAAACTGAGAACTCACAACCAACGCAATAAAGGGGTTGTCAATCCCTTCACGGTCACTTACGAAAGTGAGATCTGATAGAGAAAGTATGATAAGATAAATATATTTTTGGTATTTTATAATATAGATGCAGAAAATAAAGATGCAAATAAAAGTAGATTGAAAGCAAATATGATAAGAGATAGACCCGGGGGCCATAGGTTTCACTAGAGGCTTCTCTCGAGAGCATAGGTATTGTGGTGGGTGAACAAATTACTGTCAAGCAATTGATAGAAAAGCGAATAATTATGACGTTATCTAGGCATGATCATGTATACATGCATCACGTCCATAACAAGTAGACCGAGTCCTGCCTGCATCTACTACTATTACTCCACACATCGACCGCTATCCAGCATGCATCTAGTGTGTTAAGTTCATAAGAACAGAGCAACGCATTAAGCAAGATGACATGATGTAGAGGGATAAACTCATGCAATATGATATAAACCCCATCTTGTTATCCTCGATGGCAACAATACAATACGTGTCTTGCAACCCTTTCTGTCACTGGGTAAGATCACCGCAAGATTGAACCCAAAGCTAAACACTTCTCCCATGGCAAGAAAGATCAATCTAGTAGGCCAAACCAAACCGATAATTCAAAGAGACTTGTAAAGATAACTCAATCATACATAAAAGAATTCAGAGAAGATTCCAATATTATTCATAGATAAACTTGATCATAAACCCACAATTCATCGGATCTCGACAAACACACCGCAAAAAGAGATTACATCGAATAGATGTTCACAAGAGAGGGGGAGAACATTGTATTGTGATCAAAAAAGAGAGAAGAAGCCATCTAGCTAATAACTATGGACCCGTAGGTCTGTGGTAAACTACTCACAACTCATCGGAGAGGCTATGGTGTTGATGTAGAAGCCCTCCATGATCGATTCCCCCTCCGGCAGAGTGCCGACGAAGGCTCCAAGATGGGATCTCGCGGATACAAAAGGTTATAGCGGTGGAAATTGTGTTTCGTGGTGCTCCTGGATGTTTTCGGGGTCCATGGATATATATAGGAGAAAGAAGTACGTCGGTGGACGCCCGAGGGGCGCACGAGACAGGGGGCGCACCCCTAGGGGGGGCGCCCTCCTATCTCGTGGGCCCTCGGAGATTTCTTGACTTGCACTCCAGGCTCCCCGGATCAGATTTGTTCCAAAAATAACGCTCCCGAAGGTTTCATTCCATTTGGACTCCGTTCGATATTCCTTTTCTTTCAAATACAGAAATAGGCAAAAAAACAACAATATGGGATGGGCCTCCGATTAGTAGGTTAGTCCCAAAAATGATATAAATGTGTAGAATAAAGCCCATAAACATCAAAAAGTGGTAATATAATAGCATGGAACAATAAAAAATTATAGATACGTTGGAGACGTATCATGTATCCCCAAGCTTAATTCTTGCTCGTCCTCGAGTAGGTAAATGATAAAAAGAGAATTTTTGATGTGGAATGCTACCTAGCATAATTCATAATGTAATTTTCTTTCATTGTGGCATGAATGTTCAGATCCAAGTAATACAAAATAAAAGTTCATAAAGACATAAGAAATAGTAATACTTCAAGCATACTAATCAAGGTAATCATGTCTTCTCAAAATAACATGGCTAAAGAAAGTTATCCCTACAAAATCATATAGTCTGGCTATGCTCTATCTTCATCACACAAAGTATTTAATCATGTACAACCCCGATGACGAGCCAAGCAATTGTTTCATACTTTAATAATCTCAAACTCTTTCAACTTTCACGCAATACATGAGCGTGAGCCATGGACATAGCACTATATGTGGAATAGAATGGTGGTTGTGGAGAAGACAAAAAGGAGAAGATAGTCTCACATCAACTAGGCGTATCAACGGACTATGGAGATGCCCATTAATAGATATCAATGTGAGTGAGTAGGGATTTCCATGCAACGGATGCACTAGAGCTATAAATATATGAAAGCTCAACAAAAGAAACTAAGTGGGTGTGCATCCAACTCGCTTAATCACGAAGACCTAGGGCACTTTTGAGGAAGCCCATCATTGGAATTTACAAGCCAAGTTCTATAATGAAAAATTCCCACTAGTATATGAAAGTGACAACATATGAGACTCTCTATCATGAAGATCATGGTGCTATTTTGAAGCACAAGTGTGGGAAAAGAGATAGTAGCATTGTCCCTTCTCTCTTTTTCTCTCATTTTATTTTTTTATTTTTTCCTTTTTCTTTTTCTCTTCCTTCTTTTCTTTGGCCTTTTCTTTTTTTTTTCTTTTTGGCCTTTCTCCTTTTCTTTTCTTTTTGTAAACTCTGAAGTTTCATCCCGACTTGTGGGGAAATCATAGTCTTCATCATCCTTTCCTCACGAGGACAATGCTCTAATAATGAAGATCATCACACTTTTTTTGGATTTACAACTCAAAGATAGAACAAAATATGACTCTATATGAATGCCTCCGGCGGTGTACCGGGATATGCAATGACTCAAGAGCGACATGTATGAAAATTATGAAGGTGGCCTTGCCACAAATACGATGTCAACTACATGATCATGCAAAGAGCAATATGACAAAAGTAATGTCTGTCATATGAATGGAATGGTGGAAAGTTGCATGGAAATATATCTCGTAATGGCTATGGAAACGCCATAATAGGTAGGTATGGTGGCTGTTTTGAGGAAGGAGTATGGTGGGTATGTGGTACCGGCGAAAATTGTGCGGCACAAGAGAGGCTACCTATGGTGGAAGGGTGAAAGGGTGCGTATAATCCATGGACTCAACATTAATCAAAAGAACTCATATACTTGTTGCAAAAATTTAGAAGTCATCAAAAATCAAAGCACTACGCACATGCTCCTAGGGGTATAGATTGGTAGGAAAAGACCATCGTTCGTCCCCGACTGCCACTCATAAGGAAGACAATCAATAAATAAAATTGTGCTCCAACTTCATCACAAAGCGGTTCACCATACGTGCATGCTACGGGAATCACAAACTTCAACACAAGCATTCTTCATAATCACCCAAGTAGCATGACTTTAATATTACTACCTCCATATCTCAAAACAATTATCAAGTATCAAGTTGATCATAGCATCCAATTCACTTCCTATGATAGTTTTTATTATACCCAACTTGGATGCTCATCATTCTAGGACCAACTTTGTAACAAAAGCAAATACCATGCTGTTCTAAAAGACTCTCAAAATGATATAAGTGAAGCATGAGAGACTAGCAATATCTTAAAAATTAAGACACCACCGTCGTGCTCTAAAATATATAAGTGAAGCACTAGAGCAAAAACTATCAAGCTCAAAAGATATAAGTGAAGCACATAGAGTATTCTAGCAAATTCTAATAAAATAGGCTTCTCCCAAAAGGTGTGTTACAGCAAGAATGATTGTGGTAAACTAACAAGCAAAGACTAATATAATACACGATGCTCCAAGCAAAACACATATCATGTGGCGAATTAAAATATAGCTCCAAGTAAAGTTACCAATGAACGAAGACGAAAGAGGGGATGCCTTCCCGGGGCATCCCCAAGCTTAGGCTTTTGGCTACTCTTGAATATCTTGGGGTGCCATGGGCATCCCCAAGCTTAGGCTCTTTCCACCCTTTATTCCGTAGTCCATAAAAGCTTTACCCAAAACTTGAAAACTTCACAACACAAAACTCAACGGGAAATCTTATAAGCTCCGTTAGTGAAAGGAAACAAAACCACCACATAAGGTACTGCAATGAACTCATTATTTATTTATTTTGGTGTTAAACCTACTGTATTCCAACTTACTTATGGTTTATAAACTAATTTATTAGCCATATATGCATTGAAATAAGCAAACAACACACGAAAAACAGAATCTGTCAAAAACAGAACAGTCTGTAGCAATCTGTAACTAACGCCAACTTCTGGAACTCTAAAAATCTTACCAAAATAGGACGTACTGGAAAATTTGTCTATTGATCAGCAGCGAAAAGAATCAATGCAAAAGCACGTTTCTGTGATTTATTGAATTTTTCTCGTGAGTGCAAAGTTTCTGATTTTCAGCAGAATCTAATCAACTATCATCATAGCTTATCCTATAGGTTCTACTTGGCACAAACACTAATTAAAAGATAAAAACACATCTAAACAGAGAGTAGATGCAGGATTTATTACTAAACATGATCAAAAGCAAAAAAATATAAAGAAAAATTGGGTTGCCTCCCAACTAGCGCTATCGTTTAATGCCCCTAGCTAGGCATAAAAGCAAGGATAGATCTAACTAGTGCCATCTTTGGCACTTGATTCATACGTAGCACACATGATAGATTCATAAGGTAATTTGACTTTCTTTCTTGGAAAGTTCTCCATGCCATTTTTTAAAGGAAATTGGAATCTAATGTTCCCTTCCTTAATATCAATAATCGCACTAATCGTTCTAAGGAAAGGTCTACCAAGAATAATAGGGCAAGAAAGATTGCAATCTATATCAAGAACGATAAAATCTATGGGCACCAAATTTCTATTAGCAACAATAAGAACATCATTGATCCTTCCCATAGGCTTTTTAATGGTGGAATCCGCGAGGTGCAAATTTAAAGAGCAATCATCAAGATCATGGAAACCTAGAATATCACATAAAGTTTTTAGAATCGTGGAAACACTAGCACCCAAATCACACAAAGTAAAACACTCATAATCTTTAATTCTAATCTTTATCGTAGGTTCCCACTCATCGTTAAGTTTTCTAGGTATAGAAACTTCCAAATTGAGTTTTTCATCATAAGATTGCAACAAGGCATCAACGATATGTTTGGTAAAAGCTTTATTTTGACTATAAGCATGAGGAGAATTAACAACGGATTGCAAAAAAGAAATACAACCTTTTAAAGAGCAATTATCATAATCAAATTCCTTGAAATCCGAGATAGTAGGTTCAATATTAGAAGTTGAAGATTCTCCAATCTCTCTTTTACCAAATTTAACATCACGATCTAAAGATTCCGAATTTTTGGGACGCCTTCTAGGCAAAGTTGATTCATCATCACTCCCATAATCATAAAAATTCATATTGCAAAACATAGATCTAATCGGGGACGCGTCAATAACTTTAAGATCCTCATCATTATTTTCATGTAGATTAGAAGAACATGCTTTTATAAAGCTTTATTTTTTAGCATGCAATCTAGCAGTTCTTTCCTTGCACTAGTCAATGGAAATTCTCATTACTTTGAGAGACTCATTGATATCATGCTTAGGAGAAGAAGATCCAAGTTTAAGAGAATTAACATCAAGCGAAAGTCTATCAACGTTCCTAGCCAAATCATCAACTTTGAGCAATATTTCTTCAAGCAAAGCATTAAAATTCTTTTGAGAAATCATAAATTCTTTCACAGTATTCTCAAAATCAGAGGGCATCTTATTAAAATTACCATAAGAATTATTGTAGGAATTTCCATAATTATTAGAGGGATTACTAGGGAACGGTCTAGTATTAAAATTTCCTCTATAAGCATTGTTTCCAAAATTATTCCTACCAACAAAATTCACATCCATAGATTCATTATTATTCTCAATCAAGGAAGACAAAGGCATATCATTTGGATCAAGAGGAGTATTTTTAGTAGCAAACATCTTCATAAGTTCATCCATCTTTCCACTCAAAACATTGATTTCTTCTATAGCATGCACTTTTTTACTAGAAGATCTTTCGGTGTGCCATTGGGAATAATTAGCCATAATATTATCAAGCAATTTTGTAGCATCTCCTAACGTAATTTCCATAAACGTGCCTCCCGCGGCCGAATCTAAGAGATTTCTAGAGGCAAAGTTCAAACCGGCATAAAATTTTTGTATGATCATCCATAAATTCAAACCATGAGTAGGGCAATTGCGAAGCATCCATTTCATTCTTTCCCAAGATTGGGCAACATGCTCATGATCAATTTGTTTAAAATTCATAATATCGTTCCTAAGAGTGATGATCTTAGCGGGAGGAAAATACTTAGAGATAAAAGCATCTTTGCACTTGTTCCAAGAATCAATACTATTTTTGGGCAAAGACGAAAACCAAATTTTACCGTGATCTCTAAGTAAAAATGGAAATAACTTCAATTTGACAATATTGTTATCCGTATCTTTCTTCTTTTGCATATCACACAAATCAACAAAATTGTTTAGATGAGTAGCGGCATGTTCACTAGGAAGGCCCGCGAATTGATCTTTCATAACAAGATTCAGCAAAGCAACATTGATTTCACAAGACTCAACATCATTAAGAGGAGCAATCGGAGTACTAAGGAAATCATTATTATTGGTATTCGAGAAGTTACACAACTTGGTATTATCTTGTGCCATGGCAACAAGTAATCCAACACACAAGCAAACAGAAAAACGGCAAGCGAAAAGAGAGGAGGAGATTGGGAAAGAGAGGGCGAATAAAGCGGCAAGGGTGAAGTGGGGGGAGAGGAAAACAAGAGGCAAATAATGTAAATGCGAGGGAGATGGGTTTGTGATGGGTACTTGGTATGTCTTGACTTGAGCAAAGACCTCCCCGGCAACGGCACCAGAAATCCTTCTTGCTATGTCTTGAGCTAGCGTTGGTTTTCCCCGAAGAGGAGAGGGAGATGCAGCAAAGTGTAGCGTAAGTATTTCCCTCAGTTTTGAGAACCAAGGTATCAATCCAGCAGGAGGCTCCTCAAAAGTCCCACGCACCTACAGAAACAAACTGAGAACTCGCAACCAACGCAATAAAGGGGTTGTCAATCCCTTCACGGTCACTTACGAAAGTGAGATCTGATAGAGAAAGTATGATAAGATAAATATATTTTTGGCATTTTATAATATAGATGCAGAAAATAAAGATGCAAATAAAATTAGATTGAAAGCAAATATGATAAGAGATAGACCCGAGGGCAATAGGCTTCACTAGAGGCTTTTCTCGAGAGCATAGGTATTGCGATGGGTGAACAAATTACTGTCAAGCAATTGATAGAAAAGCGAATAATTATGACGTTATCTAGGCATGATCATGTATATAGGCATCACGTCCATAACAAGTAGACCGACTCCTGCATGCATCTACTACTATTACTCCACACATCGACCGCTATCCAACATGCATCTAGTGTATTAAGTTCATAAGAACAGAGCAACGCATTAAGTAAGATGACATGATGTAGAGGGATAAACTCATGCAATATGATATAAACCCCATCTTGTTATCCTCGATGGCAACAATACAATACATGTCTTGCAGCCCTTTCTGTCACTGGGTAAGATCACCGCAAGATTGAACCCAAAGCTAAACACTTCTCCCATGGCAAGAAAGATCAATCTAGTAGGCCAAACCAAACCGATAATTCAAAGAGACTTGTAAAGATAACTCAATCATACATAAAAGAATTCAGAGAAGATTCCAATATTATTCATAGATAAACTTGATCATAAACCCACAATTCATCGGATCTCGACAAACACACCGCAAAAAGAGATTACATCGAATAGATCCCCACAAGAGAGGGGGAGAACATTGTATTGAGATCCAAAAAGAGAGAAGAAGCCATCTAGCTAATAACTATGGACCCGTAGGTCTGTGGTAAACTACTCACAACTCATCGGAGAGGCTATGGTGTTGATGTAGAAGCCCTCCGTGATTGATTCCCCCTCCGGCAGAGTGCCGGCGAAGGCTCCAAGATGGGATCTCGTGGATACAGAAGGTTAAGGCGGTGGAAATTGTGTTTCGTGGTGCTCCTGGATGTTTTCAGGGTCCATGGATATATATAGGAGAAAGAAGTACATCGGTGGATGCCCGAGGGGCCCATGAGACAGGGGGCGCGCCCCAAGGGGGGGGCGCCCTCCTATCTCGTGGGGCCCTCAGAGATTTCTTGACTTGCACTCCAGGCTCTCCGGATAAGATTTGTTCCAAAAATAACGCTCCCGAAGGTTTCATTCCATTTGGACTCCGTTTAATATTCCTTTTCTTTGAAATACTGAAATTGGCAAAAAAAACAACAATATGGGCTGGGCCTCCGGTTAGTAGGTTAGTCCCAAAAATGATATAAATGTGTAGAATAAAGCCCATAAACATCCAAAAGGGGTAATATAATAGCATGGAACAATAAAAAATTATAGATACGTTGGACACGTATCAAGCGCATGAAGAAACTCCATGCAGATGGACTTTTGGAATTACTTGATTATGAATCATTTGATACTTGCGAACCATGCCTCATGGGCAAGATGACTAAAACTCTGTTCTCCGGAACAATGGAACAGGCTAATGACTTATTGGAAATAATACATACTGATGTATGCGGTCCGATGAGTGTTGAGGCTCGTGGCGGGTATCGTTATTTTCTGACCTTCACAGATGATTTGAGCAGATATGGGTATATCGACTTAATGAAACACAAGTCTGAAACATTTGAGAAGTTCAAAGAATTTCGGAGTTAAGTGGAGAATCATCGTAAGAAGAAAATAAAGTTTCTACGATCTGATCGTGGAGGTGAATATTTGAGTTACGAGTTTGGTATTCATTTAAAACAATGTGGAATAGTTTCACAACTCACGCCACCTGGAACACCATAGCGTAATGGTGTGTCCGAACGTCGTAACCATACTTTATTAGATATGGTGCGATCTATGATGCCTCTGACCGATTTACCACTATTATTTTGGGGTTATGCATTAGAGAAAGCTGCATTCATGTTAAATAGGGCACCATCAAAATCCGTTGAGACGACACTTTATGTACTGTGGTTTGGCAATAAACCCAAGCTGTCATTTCTCAAAGTTTGGGGTAGCGATGCTTATGTCAAAAGGCTTCAGCCGGATAAGCTCGAACCCAAATCGGAGAAGTGTGTCTTCATAGGATGCCCTATGGAAACAATTGGGTACACCTTGTATCACAGATCCGAAGGCAAGATCTTTGTTGCTAAGAGGGGAACCTTTGTAGAGAAGGAGTTTCTCTCAAAAGAAGTGAGTGGGAGGAAAGTAGAACTTGATAAGGTAATTGCACCTTCTTTCGAATTGGAAAGTAGCTCATGACAGAAAACCGTTCCCGTTATGCGTACACCAACTAGAGAGGAAGCTAATGATAATGATCATGAAACTTTAGATCAAGTTACTACTAAACCTCGTAGGTCAATCAGAGCATGTTTCGCACTAGAGTGGTACGGTAATCCTGTTCTGGAAGTCATGTTACTAGACCATGATGAACCTACAAACTATGAAGAAGCGATGATGAGCCCAGATTCCGATAAATGGCTTGAGGCCATGAAATCTGAGATAAGATCCATGTATGAGAACAAAGTGTGGACTTTGGTTAACTTGCTAGATGATCGGCAAGCCATAGAAAATAAATGGATCTTCAATAGGAAGACAAATGGTGATGGTAGTGTTACTATCTACAAAGCTCGAATTGTCGCAAAAGATTTTCGACAAGTTCAAGGTGTTGACTATGATGAGATTTTCTCACTCGTATCGATGCTTAAGTCTGTCGAATCATGTTAGCAATTGCCGCATTTTATGAAATCTGGAAAAAGAATATCAAAACTGCATTCCTTAATGGATTTATTAAAAAAGAGTTGTATATGATGCAAACATAAGGTTTTGTCAATCCTAAAGCTGCTTAAAAATGTGCAAGCTCCAGCGATCCATCTATGGACTGGTGCAAGCATCTTGGAGTTGGAATATATGCTTTGATGAGTTGATCAAAGCATATAGTTTTAGGGTTTTTTACATCTGTGCCCCTCTTTCCTTTGCTCTACTCATTCATCCCCGCGCTCTTAGCTTTTGCTCAATTTTCCCCACTCCCTTGCCAGAAACACTCGGAACTGGTCACAACAAACGTTGCCGTCGGGTCAAAGGATTGATCATTAACTCTGACTAGTGTGGCCGCGCTGGACTATGTCGTCCGTTGGACCTGACAAGTGGGGCCGCTTTGGTGGTGTCACTCGATACGTCTCCAACGTATCTATAATTTTTTATTGTTCCATGCTATTATATTATCTGTTTTGGATGTTTAATGGGCTTTACTATACACTTCTATATTATTTTTGGGACTAACTTATTAACCGGAGGCCCAGCCCAAATTGCTGTTTTTTCACCTATTTCAGTGTTTCATAGAAAAGGAATATCAAACGGAGTCCAAACGGCATGAAACCTCCGGGAGAGTTATTTTTGGAACAAACGCAATCCAGGAGACTTGGAGTAGACGTCAAGGAAGCAACGAGGTGGCCACGAGGGTCCAGGGCATGCCCTACCACCCTAGGAGTGCCCCCACCCTCGTGGGCCCCTTGTGGCTCCCCTGACCGACTTCTTTCGCCTATATATACTCATATACCCTGAAAACATCGAGGAACACCATAGATTGGGAGTTCCGTTGCCGCAAGCCTCTGTAGTCACCAAAAACCAACGGGACCCTGTTCCGGCACCCTGCCGGAGGGGGGATCTATCACCGGTGGCCATCTTCATCATCCCGGCACTCTCCATGATGAGGAGGAGTAGTTCACCCTCGGGGCTGAGGGTATGTACCAGTAGCTATGTGTTTGATCTCTCTCTCGTGTTCTTGATTTGGCATGATCTTGATGTATCGTGAGCTTTGCTATTATAGTTAGATCTTATGATGTTTCTCCCCCTCTACACTCTTGTAATGGATTGAGTTTTCCCTTTGAAGTTATCTTATTGGATTGAGTCTTTAAGGATTTGAGAACACTTGATGTATATCTTGCATGTGCTTATCTGTGGTGACAATGGGATGTTCACGCGATCTACTTGATGTACATTTTGGTGATCAACTTGTGGGTTCAGTGACCTCGTGAACTTATGCATAGGGGTTGGCTCATGTTTTAGTCTGGACTCTCTGGTAGAAAATTTGGGGCACTCTTTGAAGTTCTTTGTGTTGGTTGAATAGATGAATCTAAGATTGTGTGATGCATATCGTATAATCATACCCACGGATACTTGAGGTGACATTGGAGTATCTAGGTGAAATTAGGGTTTTGGTTGATTTGTGTCTTAAGGTGTTATTCTAGTATGAACTCTAGGATAGATCGAACGAAAAGAATAGCTTCGTGTTATTTTACTACGTACTCTTGAATAGATCGATCAAAAAGAATAACTTTGAGGTGGTTTTGTACCCTACCATAATCTCTTTGTTTGTTCTCCTCTATTAGTGACTTTGTAGTGACTCTTTGTTGCATGTTGAGGGATAGTTATATGATCCAATTATGTTATTATTGTTGAGAGAACTTGCACTAGTGAAAGTATGAACCCTAGGCCTTGTTTCGAAGCATTGCATATCATTTGTGCTCACTTTTATCATTAGTTACCTTGCTGTTTTTATATTTTCAGATTACAAAAACCTATATCTACCATCCATATTGCACTTGTATCACCATCTCTTCGCTGAACTAGTGCGCCTATACAATTTGCCATTGTATTGGGTGTGTTGGGGACACAAGAGACTCTTTGTTATTTGGTTGCAAGCTTGTTTGAGAGAGACCATATTCATACTATGCCTCCCACGGATTGATAAACCTTAGGTCATCCACTTGAGGGAAATTTTCTACTGTCCTACAAACCTCTTCACTTGGAGGTCCAACAACGTCTACAAGAAGAAGGTTGTGTAGTAGACGTCAAGCTCTTTTCTGGCGCTGTTGCCAGGGAGGTGAGTGCTTGAAGGTATATCTTTAGATCTTGCAATCGAATCTTTTAGTTTCTTATTTTGTCACTAATTTAGTTTATAAAAGAAAACTTCAAAAAAACTGGAATTGAGGTTGCCTCATATGCTTCATCTTTTTAATGTCTTTCGTGAAAATGATGGGAAGGAAAACTGTGCTCAAGTACTAGAAGAAGAATTACATAGAATGTTTGGCATAAAATATGTGAATGATGAGCATGATTGCAATGTTGTTAGTATGAATTCTTGAATACCCATGGTTCTAATGATATGCAAAGCCACAAGCTTGGGGATGCTATGTTTGATGAAGAAGATATGTTTAGTCCCCTAGGTTTTGATGAGAATATTTATTATGATGAAAGCATGCCTCCTAGTTATGATTATTATATTGATGAAAGTGGGTTTGGAAGAGTGTCAACTTTAGGAAGTAATGATCCCACTATTTTGGAGGATGTTGAATATTATTGTGATAATTATGAAAGTGGATTTAGAGAGGTCATGACTTTATTTAGTGATGAATCCAGTATTTCGGAAGAGGTTCCAATTGATTATGAGAACAAAGTTGCTATCTATGATGATTATTGTGATGACTTGTATGCTATTAAGAATAATGATAACCATGAAACTTGTCATCATGAGTTTAGTTTTCAATTGGATTATGCCCCACCTGATAATTATTTTGTTGAGTTTGCTCCCACTACTATTCATGAGAAGAAATTTGCTTATGTGGAGAGTAGTAAAATTTCTATGCTTGTAGATCATGAAAAGAATGCTTTAGGTGATGGTTATATTGTTGAAATTTTTGATGATTCTACTGAAAATTATTATGAGGGAGGAACATATGCTTTTAGGAATTGCAATAATATCAAGTTTCCTCTCTCTGTGCTTAAAGTTTTAAAGTTATGCTTGTTTTGCCTTCCTATGCTAGTTGATTATTGTTCCCATAAGTTGTTTGCTCACAAAATCCCTATGCATATGAAGTGGGTTAGACTTAAATGTGCTAATTATATTCTTCATGATGCTCTCTTTATGTTTCAATTCTTATCTTTTATGTGAGCATCATTGAAATCATCATGCCTAGCTAGGGGCGTTAAACGATAGCGCTTGTTGGGAGGCAACCCAATTTTACTTTTGTCCATTACTTTTGCTCCTGTTTAGTAATAAATAATTCATCTAGCCTCTTTTTAGATGTGGTTTTATGTTTTAATTAGTGTTTGTGCCAAGTAGGACCTTTGGTAAGACTTGGGTGAAGTCTATGCGATCTTGCTGTAAAAAACAGAAACTTTTTCACTCATGAGATTAGCTTCCATTGTTTACAAGAGAGTGATTTCAGATTGATTCCTTTTGCATATTATTAATAGACAAATTCCTCACGTACATAAATTTATTTCAGAATTTTTGGAGTTACATAAGTATTCGAATGATACAGATTACTACAGACTGTTCTGTTTTTGACAGATTCTGTTTTCTATGTGTTGTTTGCTTATTTTGATGAATCTATGAGTAATATCGGAGGGTATGCACCATAGAGAAGTTGGAATACAGTATATATTACACTAATATTAATTTATAATGAGTTCATAACAGTACCTAAGTGGTGATTTATTTTCGTGTACTAACGGAGCTTACGAGTTTTCTGTTAAGTTTTGTGTTGTGAAGTTTTCAAGTTTTGGGTAAAGATTCGATGGAATATGGAATAAGGAGTGGAAAGAGCCTAAGCTTGGGGATGCCCAAGGCACCCCAAGGTAATATTCAAGGACATCCAAGAGCCTAAGCTTGGGGATTCCCCGGATGGCATCCCCTCTTTCGTCTTCATTCATCGGTAACTTTACTTGGAGCTATATTTTTATTCACCACATGATATGTGTTTGCTTGGAGCATCATTTTATTTTCTTTTGTTTTGCTTGATGTTTGAATAAAATACCAAGAACTGAAATTCTTAAATGTTAGAGAGTCTTCACATAGTTGCACAATTATTTGACTACTCATTGATCTTCACTTATATCTTTTGGAGTAGTTTGTCTTTTGCTCTAGTGCTTCACTTATACCTTTTTAGAGCATGTGGTGGTTTTATTTTGTAGAAATTATTGATCTCTCATGCATCACTTATATTATTTTGAGAGTATTTTAGAACAGCATGGTATTTGCTTTGGTTATACAATTAGTCCTAATATGATGGGCATCCATGTTGGGTATAATAAAAACTATCATATAGAGTGCATTGAACACTATGATCAATTTGATACTTGATAATTGTTTTGATATATAAAGGTGGTAATGTTAGAGTCATGCTAGTTGGGTAATTATGAAATTGAGAAATACTTGTGTTAAAGTTGGCAAGTCCCGTAGCATGCACGTATGGTGAATGTTGTGTGAAAAATTTGTAGCATGGGGTGCTCTTTGATTGCCTTCCTTTATGAGTGGAGGTCGGGATCACGCGATGGTTAACTTTTATCAACCCTTCCTCTAGGAGCATGTGTAGTAGTACTTTGCTTCGAGGGCTAATAAAATTTTGCAATAAGTATATGAGTTCTTTAGGATTAATGCGAGTCCATGGATTATACGCACTCTTACCCTTCCGCAACTTGCTAGCCTCTACGGTACCGTGCATTGCCCTTTCTCACCTTGAGAGTTGGTGCAAACTTCGTCGGTGCATCCAAACCCCGTGATACGATACACTCTATCACACATAAACCTCCTTATATCTTCCTCAAAACAGCCACCATACCTACCTATTATGGCATTTCCATAGCCATTGTGAGATATATTGCCATGCAACTTTCTACCATTCCATTTATTATGACACGCTCCATCATTGTCATATTGCTTTGCATGATCATGTAGTTGACACCATATTTGTGGCAAAGCCACCTTTATAATTCTTTCATACACGTTGCTCTTGATTCATTGCATATCCCGGTACACCGCCGGAGGCATTCACGTAGGGTCATATTTTGTTCTTAGTATCAAGTTGTAATTCTTGAGTTGTAAATAAATAAAAGTCTGATGATCTTCATTATTAGAGCATTGTCCCATGTGAGGAAAGGATGATGGAGACTATGATTCCCCCACAAGTCGGGATGAGACTCCAGACTTTATGAAAATAAAAGAGGCCAAATAAGCCCAAATAAAAAAAAGAGGCCAAAGAAGCCCACCAAAATAAAAAAAATAAAAAAATGAGAGAAAAAGAGAAATGGGACAATGCTAGTATCCTTTTACCACACTTGTGCTTCAAAGTAGCACCATGATCTTCATGATAGAGAGTCTCCTATGTTGTCACTTTCATATACTAGTGGGAATTTTTCATTATAGTACTTGGCTTGTATATTCCAATGATGGGCTTCCTCACACTAATAGAAAAAGGGCCATTTGAACCGGTTCGTGATGGCCATTTTCCCGGTTCCCGAACCGGGACTAAATGGTCGTAACTAAAGCCCTCTACCTTTAGTCCCGGTTTGATTGGGAACCGGGACAAATAGGGCTCCACGTGGCCGGAGCGGCTTGCCCAGGCAGGGGGACCTTTTGTCCCGGTTGGTGCCACCAACCGGGACCAAAAGGCTTCCACGCGTCAGCGTTTCAGGGGCTGGGTTTTTTTCGGAAGGGGGGGGGTGGGTTTTTTTTGGGGGTTTTGTAGGGTTAATTTAGGGGTTTCATATATTGTGTTAGCTAGCTAATAGAGAGGAGTGTCCTCTCTTATCTCCGTGCTTGGTCGACGCTACGTATAGAGAGGACTCGACACGCTAGCTAGCTAGTAAGCAAATGAAGGAAACCATTAATTATAGAAGAGCATCATGAACATATATACACAGAGAGAAGTGATCGACCTCTCCTTCTCCGATAGATTGGTCGAACAACAAGGTTTCGTATATCTATCCGACGCTACTGGCTACATATATATATTTATACAATATAAGATCTCTTACATCCCCTAACATCTGAACTCAAATTCAACATGGTATTCTCCATGTTTGTCGATGAAGTGGTCAAGAAAGAATCCCGCCAATTCCTCTTCAATTACTCGTATGCGATCTTGTGGTAGGAGTTCATCCCGCGTCTGCCACATCTAATTTCAAGAAGGGGGTCAATACATATATATATGAATGAAACTGAACAAAAATGATGGTAATAAAATAAAATTGTGAATATTATTGCTTACGTACTTCATATTGTTGTTTAGAGTAGCCCCGCTCACAGGTGGTGTGGTGGATGAACTCGCAAAAGTAGTATCCACACAAATCATTCCTGGGTTCCTGCCACAACCACTTTACAAGATTTAGAGGTCAATCAAACTGATAAGCAAGCATGCTAAATGGTATTGATGAAACTAGCTAGAATCAATGGGAGATGCGCGGAACTAGCTAGTAGCTAGTACTTACTTTTGGGTGGTCAAATCTCAGTTGCGCCGGCAGTCCCAGAGCTTGTGCGGTGAACTTTTTCCAAACCCTGCCAGACAAAGAAAACAATTACTTGATATCAGGAAATGAACAAAGTTGCTGATATGGTGCGATAATTATCGATTGAACTTACTTCTCGAGCATTTTAGTCATGGTCGGATACTCCTCAAGATTTTTTTGTTTGGAGTCTATGACGGTTACTAGTCCCTGCTCAAGCTTAATCTCTAGTAGAATAAAGTGGAACCTGCGCATGCATGCATAACTCATCAATTACATTACTGTAACCTCGAGTAACAAGGGAAACTGAATATGCACAAGACAATAACACTCACTTGTATTCGTAAGGAAAGAGTATTGTAGCTTTGTTTTGATTTCGAAGTAACGATGCGAGCAAATTGGCCTCGGTTTGTCTGGCATCATGTTTAACACTCCATTCATCCATGAGATTTGTGTTAATGAACCCAATACAACCTACTTGTCTTTTCTTCAATTCTGCGATCTTCAATCTGCATAATATAGTGAGGATAATTATATATACATGCAATGAAAGAGTTGAGCTATTTATAGATACTTAACTAATTACAGAGAAGTAGAACTTACAGACAGTAGCAAGTGATGATTGTTATATCGAGGGCCTTTTGATTGTAGAACTGGAAGAAATCCTCATATGGAACTAACAATAGATCAATTCGAACAAGGCCGTGCTCCTCTTTAACCGATAGCGACAAAGTATTTTTCCCAGACTTCCTGCAGATGTCCATGTACCAATCATGGAATCTTCGCATCATCATTGTTAGGGAAGTACCAGGTCTGACGAGAGGCTTCCCATGCTCGAATCTTAATGTGTCCACCTCCATTGTTCCAAAAATTATTGCATCGTCGTCGGCCATGTAATCTCCAGGATTGGTACCGGGCAGCACCCCCGGAAGATTAGCGACGATATCGCTAGACACATTGAGCGGGGCACGATTGCTTCGCTTGTTCGCCGAGCTGGGAAATTTGTTTCCCTTTTCTTCCTTCTGCTTCTGGCTATACTGCCTCCCGTTCTAGAGGCTTCAGAGATGATGGACCGTATCTGTATTGCCTCCCGCCTCTGGCTGTACTGCTAGACGCCGGAGCAGCCGGAGCGGCTGCGGTTGTCTTACTTCATTCGTTAAGAGGCGGAGCAGCCAAAGGCGGACTGCTACAACGTGCCGGAGCAGCCGGAGCGGCGGAGTCTATGTTCCATCGTCGCTTACGAGGCGATGAAGGAGGAGGCGGGCTGCTCGGACGGGCCGGAGCAGGCAGAGAAGGAAGTGGAGTACTGCCGCCCTCACGCACTGGAGCAGGAGGCGGAGTGCCCAGCTGACTAGTAGGAGCCATGAAGTTCATAAGCTTGATGTGCTCCTTACGCCATAGACACGGAGTATGCATCGCAAGACCCAGCTGAGTCTCCCCATCAACTGTAGGGTGGTCAATCTGGAGCTCCTCAAATCCCTCCGTTATTTCGTCCACCATCACAACAACATAGCATTGTGGAATCAGACAGCAGTGAAAAGTTGCTCCGGGTGAAGGAGGGAACACAGAGCCGACAACCGCCTTGACTTTGAGCTGATCCCATTGCGTCATAAGGTGGCACTGGTGTGAATCCGTGATAAAATCCATGGGGTAGCTAGGACCCGTCAAGTCAAGCTGCTGAACGAGCTTGGTGGAAGCCATGCTGCTTCTCCGCCGAGATGGCGGGGTAGTTTCTGGGGTAGCATCTTGGGCAGGATCTCGCAGCTACTGGTTCTCAGCATCTTGTTCCTCTACCTTTCTTACCCTTGCCTTAAGCTCCTGCAGTTCGCTCTGCTCCACTTTCCTCCTCATCTCTTGGGTTTTGTAACCGCCTGCGTCGGGAAACCCAACCTTCGATGCAACGGAGCCTGGCGTGCCTCCTGTTCGTCCAAGGTGCTCAGGATTCCCGAGGGCCCTTGTGAGCTCGTTGTTCTCTCTGTCGGGAATGAAATTCCCTTCCCACACTTCATTGATTGCTTTCCGAAACTTCGTGACGGGTGTTGCACATTGCTCGTCCGTTTAGCAGCACTTACTTGTTTCAGGATGCAATGTTCCACCAGCCCCAAAGAACCAAGTCCTACAACGGTCTGGCCAGTGCAATGTCTCTGGTTCGACCCTTTTAGCAATCAGGTCCTACTTAGCCTTGTCCCACAACGGCCGGGTTTTGAGGTAGCCACCTTACCCCATGCGATGGCAATGCTCCTTCTTTGCACCATTTATCTTGGTAGTCACTGACATTTTCTTGATCCTCTCTGATGTCTTGTTGGCCACAAATGCGGGCCAGTGATCTCTTATCTCTCAAATCGGGTGGTGAATTCTGTAATCTTTTCTTGGTCGACATACGTTGTTTTCAACTCATTCTTCCACCTCCTGAATAGATCTGGCATCTTCTTGAGAGCATAGGACTTCATCAATGGCTCTATAACTGGATTCTCCGGACCCTCCTCTTCCGGTAGGGTGAAATTTACCTCCAGCGCTTTCCAAAGATCTTCTTTCTGTCTATCTTCGACAAAAGAAACTTGAAGAAGCTCTTCCTTCTTAGGCTCATTCCATAGCTCGATGCTGATCGGGATCATGTCCCTAACAAGAACTCCGCACTGAGCAGAAAATGCTTCCTTGGTCCGGAGGGGTTTAATCGGTTGGCCATCGCGTGCGATTTCTGTCATCGTTAACCTTTCATCCTGGCGCAACTTTTTCTTTGGGCCTCGTTTCTTTATTGAAGTATTGCTTGATCCGGAGGGCTATATAAAAGAAGAAAGAAGAGTTAATATATGTACATACCAAAACAATTAATGCACAATTAGCTAGTCAGCAC
>NC_041383.1:92259550-92306547 GCF_002162155.2 Triticum dicoccoides
ATCGGAGCCGTCATCACGGTCGCCGGAGCCACCATCACGATCATGACCCTCCTCCATTGTTTGATCAATGCATCCTGCTTCCTCTCCTTGCAGACCTTCTTCGATGTCGTTGAAAAATGACAAGACTACATCACCTCCGTCACGGAATATGTCCCCCAATATCTCTTCTTGATCGAAGTCTCTTTAATGATCCATAGTTTCTGCAAATATTACAACATGGCAATTAATATGTAAACATGAGAGATGGATATATCGAAGTTATCAGGGAGGGGGTATATCGACAACGATGACATATACATAGAAAAAAATGTTATCAGGGAGGGGGTATATATATCGACCCCCCTCATGTTGAAGTTATCCGAGAGGGGGTATATCGACAATGACGACATATACATAGAAAAAATTTTATCGGGAAGGGGGTATATATATCAACCCCCCTCTTGTCGAAGTTATCGGAGAGGGGGTATATCGACCGCCTCTCTCTCTCATGATTGTCCGATGTTTGTGTAGTGTCAAAGGATTCAAACAAAACCATGTCTTCATCATTAGGCGAAAGTAACAGGCGCATGATGGTACGGAGCTCTCCAAAGTTGTTTTGGAATGGAGTCCCAGATAGGATAATTCGCTTTTTGGTACAAAGTACAGCAAGAGCCTTCCGAATATCACTATTTGGAAGGCCTTTGCTGAAATTCGTACCAAAAGGCAGATCATCCTATCCGGGACTCGATTCCAAAACAATTTTGGAGAAATTCATACCATCATGCCCCGGTTACTTCTGGCTAATGATGAAGCCATGGATTTCTACAATACTTTGACACTAGGCCACCTCTCGACCCCTCGGCGATCCTCGACCCCTCGACCCTAGCTAGTTGATGACCCTCAACCGCTCGTTGATCCACAACCCTCTACCCTAGTTCTTGACCCTTGACCCCCTCATGTCACGTTTGTCTATTGTCAAAGGATTCAACAAAACCATGTCTTCATCATTAGGCGAAAGTAACAGGCACATGATGGTACGAAGCTCTCCAAAGTTATTTTGGAACAGAGTCCCAGATAGGATAATTCGCTTTTTGGTACAAAGTACAGCAAGAGCCTTCCGAATATCGCTATTTGGAAGGCATTTGCTGAAATTCGTACCAAAAGGTGGATCATCCTATCTGGGACTCCATTCCAAAACAACCTTGGAGAAATTCGTACCATCATGCCCCGGTTACTTCCGGCTAATGATGAAGCCATGGATTTCTTTAGTACTTTGACACTAGGCTACCCTCTCGACCCCTCGACGATCCTCGACCCCTCGACCCCTAGACGACCCTCGACTCTCGACCCTCGACCCTCGAGCCCTCGGTGACCCACGACCCTCTACCCTAGTTTACGTCCCTCGACCACTCGACGATCCATGACCCTCTACCCTAGTTCACAACCCTCGACCCCTCGGCGATCCTCGACACCCTCATTCCTGATAAAAGGAAGAAGAAGAAGAAGAAGAAGAAGAAAAGAGAAGAAGAAGAAGAAAAAATAGAAGAAAAAAAAGAGGAGAAGAAGAAGGAATAGAGGAGAAGAAGATTTCTTTTTCTTCTTCTCCTCTTTTCCTTCTTCTTCTCCATTTTTTTCTTCTACTTCCTCTTCTTATTTTTTTCTCCTGTTCTTGTCCTTCTTCCTCTTAGTATTTTCCTTTTTCCTCTCCTTCTTTTTCTTCTTAAATCGATATCTACTAACAACCTAAAAAGCACTAACCTAAAATCGATAGCTACTAACAACCTAAATAAAAAAATTAATACATATATGAAAAAAACATATATGAACAAAAAAAATGCTATGAACATTATATCCATACATACATAGCCACATCCATACATACCTACATCCACATACATATATACATTATATATATGAAAAAAAATCATCACATAAAAAAATTGCAACGGGCGGCTCACAACGGGGGTGGCCGGCGAGGGCAGCGATGGTGACGGCGGCGACGACGAGGCACAGGGCCGTGGCCGAACGACGCGCTCGGGGGCGGGGCAGGGGTAGGGGCAAGGGCGATGGCAGGGGCGCGGCAGGAGCAGGGGCGTGGCTGGAGCAGGGGCGACGGTGACGGCGATGATGAGGCACAGGCGACGGCAGGGGCAGCGCGGCGACGGTGTCAGAGGCAGGGCGACAGCAGCGATGGGCGCGGGCGACGGGGCAGTGGGCGGCGTCGGCGGAGGGAGGTTGAGAGGAACTGAATGAAAATGTCACAAGTGTTGATTATATAGATAGAGCATTGGTCCCGGTTCGTGGCACCAACCGGGACCAATCCCCCCCTTTAGTCCCGGTTGGTGCCACCAACCGGGACCAAAGGCCTCTTTTCAGCAGCCCAAAGGGCGGGAAGCAGAGGCCTTTGGTCCCGGTTGGAGGCACCAACCGGGACCAAGGGGGGGCATTGGTCCCGGTTGCTTCCACCAACCTGTACGAATACCCCCCTTTGGTCCCAGTTGGTGCCTCCAATCGGGACCAAAGGCCTCATGCTGCCTGAACCCAAAACTTTAGTCCCACCTCGCTAGTTGAGAGGGGCGCGTAGTGGTTTATAAGCCCCACTGCCACACCCCTCTCAAGCTCCCTCGATTGCAGGCTTATGGGCCTAATTGTTATTGCTATGCCTGATGGGCCTATTGGGCCTTCTGCGGGCCTGAATCCTGGCCCATGTTAGGGTTTCTAGTCGTATTCAGGCCGTAGTGGCCCAGAACGTGGCATTTTTCCCCAATTTTTTCCTGTTTTTTGCATTATTTATTTTCTTTTGTTTTTTGCTTTATTTTTTAGTTCCTTTTTCTTTTAGGTAATAAAAAATATAAACTTTCTGTTAGTGCCATTTGTTTTCCAATTTGAATAGTTAAAATTTGAATTTTTTGAAATTTGTGTGAATCACTAGTTTTTGAATAACTTTACTATAAACATAGATTTTTGAGTGATTCTTTTTCCTGCTATTTAATATTACTGTGTTTTATCATTATATTCAAAACTAGATTTGGTTATTTTAGTTTCTAAGACAAAAATTCTTTACGATAATTCTTTTTGCTATTAAAGTTTCTAACAAAAAAATTCTTTATGAAAATTATTTTTGTTTTTAATGTTTTGTACAGAAAATACTTTGATAATTTTGGTTGCATAAATTTTATATAATTTTAGTTTCAATAATACTAGAGGTTTATGAAAGTTTTTGAGTTGATTCCTTTTGCTATTGGAGTTTTACAAAAGCTTTTTAGTTGATTCTTTTTGCTATTGGAGGATATTATAGTTTTGTTTTAGTTGATCATAACAGAATATTTTAATTGATTATTTTTAGTTCATTATTTTTGATATTGCTTCATTCCTTTTGCTATTAGTTCATTCTTTTTGCTATTAGTTCATTATTTGAGATAAATGACCCTTAAATTGAAAAGCACTACAAATGAACTCTGAAAAGGTTGAAAGTTGGCACGGTATCATCATTTCACCCACATAGCATGTGCTAAAAAGTTGAGAGGTTTACGGCAAAAACTGGATGCACTTCGTGTGCAAAATGGACAATCTCTTTCGAAGTATCAGGGTTTCAGACGGAAACTCATCTGTTACAAAGGGATTCCGTTTTTTGAACTCCAGACTTTTTATGTGTTCAAAATGCACCATTCAAAGCCACATCATCAATTTTCAACCCTCTCTGACTTCATTTGGTATTTTTCATGCATGTACTGATTTTTGAGCTAAATGACCGTTGAATTGAAAAGCACTACAAATGAACTTTGAAAAGGTTGAAAGTTGGCATGGTATCATAATTTCACCCACATAGCATGTGCTAAGAAGTTGAGAGGGTTACGACAAAAACTGGATACAAAACAGACAATCTCTTTGGAAGTATCAGGGTTTCAGACGAAAACTCATCTGTTACAAAGGGATTTCATTTGTTCAAATGTAACTGCAGTGATATTCTACATCAAAGGCATCATCATAATAGTTGTTGATAGAAAGTCTTCACTTTTCCTTCGCTTGTGTTCTTTGCTTATTGCGCCGTAACCATGGATAATCTTCATCGTTTAATAGGATGCTTGGGCCAGCCTTGACTTTGAAGGGAGGAATTTCATGAAACTTTTCATAATCTTCAGACACGTCTGTCTTGCCCTACAATCCCACGATGTCTCTTTTTCCTGAAAGAACTATGTGGCGCTTTGGCTCATCGTATGATGTATCCGCTTCCTTATCTTTTCTTTTTCTCGGTTTGGTAGACATGTCCTTCACATAGAAAACCTGCGCCACATCATTGGCTAGGATGAATGGCTCATTTGTGTACCCCAGATTGTTCATATCCACTGATGTCATTCCGTACTGTGGGTCTACCTGTACCCCGCCTCCTGACAGATTGACCCATTTGCACTTAAACAAAGGGATCTTAATATCATTTCCATAGTCAAGTTCCCATATGTCCACTACGTGACCATAATATGTGTCCTTTCCCCTCTTGGTTGCTGAATCAAAGTGGACACCACTGTTTTACTTGGTGCTCTTTTGATCTTGGGCGATCATGTAAAATGTATTCCCATTTATCCCGTACCCTTTGTAGGTCATTACAGTCAAAGATGGTTCCCTCGCCAATGAGTACAGGTCATCGAAAACAGTGTTGTCACACCTAAGACATGTTTGGAACCAACTTCCGAAAGTGCTGATGTGTTCACATGTAATCCAGTCCTCACACTAGTCCGGGTGTTTGGAGCGCAGAATGTTCTTGTGTTCATCAACATACGGGGTCACCAAGGTAGAATTCTGTAGAACCGTGTAGTGTGCTTGAGACCAAGAATGCCCGTCCCTACATACTATTGAGTCCCCTCCTAGCTTGCCTTTTCCACCTAGTCTCCCCTCATACCGCGATTGAGGGAGACCTATCTTCTTAAGGTCAGGAATGAAGTCAACACAAAACCCAATGACATCCTCTGTTTGATGGCCCATGGAGATGCTTCCTTCTAGCCTAGCGCTGTTACGGACATATTTCTTTAGGACTCCCATGAACCTCTCAAAGGGGAACATATTGTGTAGAAATATAGGGCCTAGAACGACAATCTCGTCGACTAGATGAACTAGGACGTGCGTCATGACATTGAAGACGGATGGTGGGAACACCAGCTCCAAACCGACAAGACATTGCGCCACATCACTCCTTCACCTTGGTAGGATTTCTGGATCGATCACCTTCTGAGAGATTGCATTGAGGAATGAACATAACTTCACAATGGCTAATTGAACGTTTTCCGATAGGAGCCCCCTCAATGCAACCGGAAGAAGTTGCGTCATAATCACGTGGCAGTCATGAGACTTTAGGTTCTAGAAATTTTTCTCTACCATATTTATTATTCCCTTTATATTCGACGAGTAGCCAGACAGGACCTTCATACTGAGCAGGCATTGAAAGAAGATTTCCTTCTCTTCTTTGGTAAGAGCGTAACTGACGAGACCTTCATACTGCTTTGGAGGCAAGCCGTCTTTTTCGTGCAAACGTTGCAGGTCCTCCCATGCCTCCGCTGTATCTTTTGTCTTCCCATACACGCCCAAGACGCCTAGCAGGTTCACGCAAAGGTTCTTCGTCACGTGCATCACGTTGATCGAAGAGCGGACCTCTAGGTCTTTCCAGTAGGGTAGGTCCCAAAATATAGATTTCTTCTTCCACATGGGTGCGTGTCCCTCAGCGTCATTCGGAACAGATAGTCCTTCGGGACCCTTTCCGAAGATTACTTTTAAATCATTGACCATAGCAAGTACATGATCACCGGTACGCATGGCGGGCTTCTTCCGGTGATCTGCCTCGCCTTTGAAGTGCTTGCCTTTCTTTCGACATTGATGGTTGGTCGGAAGGAATCGACGATGCCCCAGGTAAACATTCTTCCTGCATTTGTCCAGGTATATACTTTGGGTGTCATCTAAACAGTGTGTGCATGCGTGGTATCCCTTGTTTGTCTATCCTGAAAGGTTACTGAGAGCAGGCCAATCATTGATGGTGACAAACAACAATGCATGCAAGTCAAATTCCTCCTGTTTGTGCTCATCCCACACACGTACACCTTTTCCAATCCACATCTGTAAAAGTTCTTCAACTAATGGCCTTTGGTGCTCATCAATGTCGTTGCCGGGTTGCTTAGGGCCTTGGATGAGAACTGGCATCATAATGAACTTCTACTTCATGCACAACCAAGGAGGAAGGTTATAGATACATAGAGTCACCGACCAGGTGTTGTGATTGCTGCTCTGCTCCCCGAAAGGATTAATGCCATCCGCGCTTAAACCAAACCATACGTTCCTTGCGTCACCTACAAACTCCTCCCAGTACTTTCTCTTGATTTTTCTCCACTGCAACCTCTCAGTGGGTGCTCTCAACTTCCAGTCTTTCTTACGATCATCTATGTGCCATCACATCAACTTGGCATGCTCTTTGTTTCTGAACAGGCGTTTCAACCGTGGTATTATAGAAGCATACCACTTCACCTTGGCCGGAACCCTCTATCGGGGGCGCTCGCCGTCAACATCACCAGGGTCATCTCGTCTGATCTTATACCACAATGCACCGCATGCTGGGCATGAGTTCAAATCCTCGTATGCACCACGGTACAGGATGCAGTCATTAGGGCATGCATGTATCTTCTGCACGTCCAATCCTAGAGGGCAAACAACCTTCTTTGCTGCATACGTACTGTCGGGAAATTCGTTATCCTTTGGAAGCTTCTTCTTCAATATTTTCAGTAGCTTCTCAAATCCTTTGTCAGGCACTTCATTCTCTGCCTTCCACTGCATCAATTCCAGTACGGTATCGAGATTTGTGTTGCCATCTTTGCAATTGGGGTACAAACCTTTTTTGTGATCCTCTAGCATGCGATCAAACTTCACCTTCTCCTATTGACTTTCACACTAACTCCTTGCATCAACAATGAACCAACGGAGATCATCATCGAGCACATCGTCTGGTTCCTCTTGATCTTCAACAGCTTCCCCCATTGCAGCATCATCATATTCTGGGGGCACATAGTTCTCTTCGTCCTCTTCTTCTTCGTTGTCTTCCATCATAACTCCTATTTCTCCATGCTCGGTCCAAACATTATAGTATGGCATGAAACCCTTATAAAGCAGGTGGGTGTGACTGATTTTCGAGCCAGAGTAAGACTTCGTATTCCCACATATAGGGCATGGACAACACATAAAACCATTCTGCTTGTTTGCCTCAGCCACTTCGAGAAAATCATGCACGCCCTTAATGTACTCGGAGGTGTGTTTGTCACCATACATCCATTGCCAGTTCATCCGTGTGCATTATATATAATTATGTGTGTCAAAAACCATTATAGAACATCATGGATAGATAATTAAGTGACCAAATTAATAGAAGTTCATCATCACATTAAAACCAAAGTACATACATAGTTCTCATCTAACAACATATAGCTCTCCAGAGCATCTAATTAATTAAACCATACATTGAAACTATGTAAAACATTTCAATGCCAAAACAAATGCAATCATAATCACAACCACAGTAACAATTGATCCAACGACATAATGATACCAAGCCTCAGTATGAATAGCATATTGTCTAATCTTTCTAATCTTCAAGTGCATTGCATCCATCTTGATCTTGTGATCCTCGATGACATCCGCAACATGCAACTCCAATATCATCTTATCCTCCTCAATTTTTTGAGTTTTCCTTCTTCAACTAAATTTATCCTCGATGAAATTGTTTTCTTCTTCAACTAAATTTATCCTCTCGACAATAGGGCCGGTTGGAATTTCCGGTTCACATACCTCCTAGATAAATAAAATCTATGTCACGTTGGTCGGCATAATTGTCACAAACCATAAATGAACCAAATAGTTATAAAGATAATATATACCACATCTGAATCATAGACAGGACGAGGGCCGACGGGGGCGGATACCAAAACCATCGCACTATATAATAAGAAGCTATAATAAAAGTAAGAAAATTATTACAAGTATCTATATAAACATACAAGTAAGAAATTTTTACTTTCAGAAAGAGGATAGGAACAAGAGGCTCACCACGGTGGTGCCGGCGGCGAGATCGGCGCGGGCGATCGACGGCGGTGAAGACGGGGACGGGACGTGACGGACTGCTAAACCTAGACAAATATTGAGGAAAATGGAGCTTGGAGGTCGAGCTTGGAGAGGAGAAATCTTAAGTAGTGTGGCTCGGGCATTCCATCAAACACCTCATGTGCATAGGAGGTGAGCTAGAGCACCACAAAGCTCTCCCCTCGCCGGCCTGGAAAAACAGAGCAGTGGGTGAGGGAGTCCTGGATTAGGGTGTCCTCGGACAGCTGGACTATATGCTTTTGCAGGACTGTTGGACTATGAAGATACAAGATTGAAGACTTTGTCCCGTGTCCGGGTGGGACTCTCCTTTGCATGGAAGGCAAGCTTGGCAATTCGGATATGTAGATTCCCTTCTCTGTAACCTACTCTGTGTAACCCTAGCCCCCTTCGATGTCTATATAAACTGGAGGGTTTAGTCTGTAGGACAACAACAATCAGAATCATAGGCTAGCTTCTAGGGTTTAGCCTCTACGATCTCGTGGTAGATCAACTCTTGTAATACTCATATCATCAAGATCAATCAAGAAGTAAGTAGGGTATTACCTCCATAGAGAGGGCCCAAACTTGGGTAAACATCATGCCCCCCACCTCCTGTTACCATTAGCCTTAGACGTATAGTTCGGGACCCCCTACCCGAGGTCCGCCGATTTTGACACCGACAGTGGGAGTGCTCTGCTCGCAGGCGAGGGGTATATATAGGCAAATCATTGGTCCCGGTTCGTGGCACGGACCAGGACTAAAGGTCACCCTTTCTTCCTGGTTCACGCCACGAACCGGGTCCAAAGGTGGTGGGCCAGGAGCGAGGACCATTTGTCCCGGTTCGTCCCACCAACCGGGACCAAAGGCCCAAACTAACCGGGACCAATGCCCCCACGAGGCCCGGCAGGCCCCTGGCCTCACGAATCGGGACCAATGGGCCCATGGGTACCGGTTCGTGACCGAACCGAGACTAATGGGCTTATCTGGCCCAAACGCATGCCCTGTTTTCTACTAGTGTCAAAATGCCCTAGGTCTTCATGAGCAAGCAAGTTCGATGCACACCCACTTAGTTTCTTTGATGAGCTTTCATACATTTATAGCTCTAGTGCATCCGTGCATGCCAATCCCTACTCCTCGCATTGACATCAATTGATGGACATCTCCATAGCCCGTTGATTAGCCGCGTCAATGTGAGACGTTCTCCTTTTTTGTTTTCTCACATAATCCCTATCATCATACTCTACTCCACCTATAGTGCTATATCCATGGCTTACGCTCATTTATTGCGTGAGGGTTGAAAAAGCTGAAGCGCATTAAAAAGTATGAACCAATTGCTTGGCTGAAACCGGGGTTGTGCATGATGGGAGCATTTTGTGTGACAAAAATGAAGCATGGCCAAACTATATGATTTTATAGGGATAAGCTTTCTTTGGCTATGTTATTTTGATAAGACATAAACTACTTGGGTAGCATGCTTGAAGTATTACTATTTTTATATCAATATTAAACTTTTATCTTGAATCTTTTGGATCTAAACATTCATGCCACAATAAAGAGAATTACATTGATAAATATGTTAGGTAGCATTCCACATCAAAAATTCTGTTTTTATCATTTACCTACTCGAGACGAGCAGGAATTAAGCTTGGGGATGCTTGATACGTCTCCAACGTATCTATAATTTTTGATTGTACCATGCTATTATGTTATCTGTTTCGGATGTGTAATGGGCTTTACTACATACTTTTACATTATTTTTGGGTTAACATATTAACCGGAGGTCCATCCCAAATTTCTGTTTTTTTGCCTATTTCAGTGTTTTGCAGAAAAGGAATATCAAACGGAATGAAACCTTCGGGAGAGTTATTTGTGGAACAAACGCAATCCAGGAGACTTGGAGTGGACGTCAGGGAAGCAACAAGGTGGCCATGAGGGTCCAGGGTGCGCCCTACCCCCTGGGCGCGCCCCACCCTCGTGGGCCCCTCGTGGCTCCCCTGACCGACTTCTTTCGCCTATATATACTCATATACCCTGGAAACATCAAGGAACCCCATAGATCGGGAGTTCCGCCGCTGCAAGCCTCTGTAGCCACCAAAAACCAATCGGGACCCTGTTCCGCCACCCTGCTGGAGGGGGGATCCGTCGCCATCTTCATCATCCCGGCACTCTCCATGATGAGGAGGGAGTAGTTCACTGAGGGAGTCCTGGATTAGGGGGTGTTCGGATGGCCGGACTAAGACCTTTGGCCGGACTCCCGGACTACGAAGATACAATATTGAAGACTCCGTCCCATGTCCGGATGGGACTTTCCTTGGCGTGGAAGGCAAGCTTGGCGATACGATATGAAGATCTCCTCCCGCTGTAACCGACTCTGTGTAACCCTAGCCCTCTCCGGTGTCTATATAAACCGGAGAGTTTTAGTCCGTAGGACGAACAACAATCATACCATAGGCTAGATCCTAGGGTTTAGCCACTCCGATCTCGTGGTAGATCTACTCTTGTACTTCCCATATCATCAATATTAATCAAGCAGGAGTAGGATTTTACCTCCATCGAGAGGGCCCGAACCTGGGTAAAAACATCGTGTCCCTTGTCTCCTGTTACCATTCGCCTAGACGCATAGTTCGGGACCCCCTACCCGAGATCCACCGATTTTGACACCGACATTGGTGCTTTCATTGAGAGTTCCTCTGTGTCGTCGCCTTTAGGCCCGATGGCTTCTTCGCTCGTCAATCACGACGCGGTCCGGGATGAGATCTTTCTCCCCGGACAAATCTTCGTATTCGGCGGCTTCACACTGCGGGCTGACTCGTTTGGCCATCTGGAGCAGATCGAATGCTACGCCCCTGGCCATCAGGTCAGGTTTGAAATCTTAAATTACACGGCCGACATCCGCGGGGACTTGACCCTCGACGGATTCGAGCCACGACCGGGCGCGCCGCACTATCTCGATGGGCATGATCTAGCTCTGCCGCCGGACAGTGACCAGAGCGCCGCTCAGGTGTTCACTCCGACCATTAGTTCGGAGCCGACTGCGCTAGCCAGGGACGGATGGTTGGACGCAGCCCCAGGAGCCGCAATCTCTGCGGCGATAGAGCTGAATACCTGCCAAGTCCTTTGCAAGGCCGGTAACTCCAAGGTGCCGGACTCCGTTCCGGACTCTGAATATTCTGCACCCCTTTCGATCGAACCCGATCGGGCTCCGGTCATTGAGTTCACCGCCACGGATGTCTTTCAGCACTCGCCCTTTGGCGATATCCTCAATTTGTTAAAGTCTCTCTCTTTGTCAGGAGAGCCCTGGCCGGACTACGGCCAACACGGTTGGGATGCGGACGACGAAATTTGTAGCCCACCCACCACCCACTTCGTAGGCACTGTCGACGATTTAACCGACATGCTCGACTTCGACTCCGAAGACATCGACGACATGGATGCCGATGAAGGAGACGATCAAGAACCAACACCTATAGGGCTTCGGAAAACCACCTCATCATACGATGTCTGCATGGTGGACACATACAACAGAAACGACAACGAGGACCAAAAGGATGCGGCCAGGGATCGCTCCCCCGAAAAACAATCAAAGCGGCGGTGTAAGCGCAAGGCCAAGCCCCACCTCGAAAAAAACCCAGCCATAGAGCAGGGTGACTCAACGGACGATGAACATGCCGTCGAGCATCCGTCCAAGCAGGGCGGACAATCCAAACAACCAATCCCCGGGAAGGATAATAGCCCGGACGACCTCACACCAGACAAATTGCTGGAACATCAGAACCTCCACCAAAGGCTTGTCACCACTGCACGTAGCCTGAAAAAGCAGAAGCGGAGGCTCAAGATAGCGGAGGATGTGCTCAGGATCAGATGGGGCAAAGTACTCAATACCGCACACAAGTACGGCAGTAGTCGCCACACAAAGAGCTATCCGAAGCAGAAATTACTACCGGAATTTGACGAAGAGGCCATAAAGCCCCAACAGTCAAAAAATAAGGAAGCCACAAGGTCGGATAGACGACCCTATGATCAATCTCACACGTCAAAGGACGCCGCACTCAATATAGCGCGCGATCCATCCAAGAATCCGCATCAGAAAACTGGCCCTACCAGATCCATCTATAGGCCTAGAAAGCAAGCTCCAATGAGTGATGCAACGCAAAAAATACCCGAAAATCGTGGCACACCTAAATACAGGGGCGCCGCACACCCCCTATGTTTTACCGATGAGGTGCTAGATCATGAATTCCCAGCCGGATTCAAGCCAGTGAACATAGAACAATACGACGGAACAACAGACCCTGGAGTCTGGATCGAGGACTACATCCTCCACATACACATGGCAAGAGGAGACGACCTCCACGCCATAAAATAGTTACCCCTTAAGCTCAAAGGGCCAGCACGGCATTGGCTTAAAAGCCTTCCCGAAAACACCATGGGAAGTTGGGCAGTGCTTGAGGATGCTTTCCTAGCAAATTTTCAAGGGACCTATGTCCGGCCCCCGGATGCAGATGATCTGAGTCATATAACTCAGCAGCCCAGAGAGTCAGCACGGAAGCTCTGGAATAGATTCCGTATCAAAAAGAATCAGATAGTCGACTGTCCGGACGCAGAGGCCCTAGCAGCTTTCAAACATAGCATCCGAGACGAATGGCTCGCCAGACACCTCGGCCAAGAAAAGCCGCGAATAATGGCCGCGTTAACAAGCCTCATGACCCGCTTCTGTGCAGGAGAGGATAGCTGGTTGGCAAGAAGCAGGACCAGCGACCCGAATACATCCGAACTCAGAGATGGGAACGGGAAGCCGCGCCGTAACAAAGAATCGTGCCGGATAAAGGACAACAGCCCGATGAGCACATCAGTAAATGCCGGATTCCAAAGCTCTCGGCAAAATCAGAAAAAGATGCCCCCAAAGACGATAGGGACGAGCTATCCAACCTCAACAAAATTTGGACAAAATATGTCAAATCCACAGCACTCCGGGGAGACCTGCAAACCATACCCACAGAGATTGTTGGGTCTTTAAGTAGTCCGGCAAGCTCAACACCGAACACAAGGGGCTCAACACACCAAGCGAAGATGACAATGCACCCCACGAGCAGATCACCGGAGAACAAAAGAAGTTCCCACAAGAAGTCAAGACAGTCAATCTACTTCATGTGATGAAGGGGAAGACTATAACGGCACCTACAACGACGCGCGCCGTACAGCCAGCCCCGGAGGAGCAACCCCACTGGTTGTTACAACCAATCACCTTTGATCATCTGGATTACTCTAGAGGAGACCAGAACGCAGGTTGGACTGCCTTGGTCTTAAATCCAACCATTAACGTACTCCAATTTACAAACACCCTTATGGACGGCGGCAGCGACTTGAACCTGTTATATCAGGACCCAGTTCGCAAACTCGGAGTAAACCCAGTCGCAATCCACCTCGGCAACACTTCCTTTCAAGGAGTAACGCCAGGTTCGGATACCCCAAGTATGGGTTCCCTTACGTTAGAAGTCACGTTCGGATCACCCGACAACTTTCGAAGCAAAAAGCTAACATTCCACATCGCCCCATTCGTAAGTCGCTATCAAGCGCTACTGGGATGTGAAGCTTTCTCCTGCTTTAACGCAATACCGCACTACGCATCCCTCACACTTAAAATGCCCGGTCCAAAGGGCATCATCTCATTACAAGGGAACATAAATTGACCCCCAAAGTACGGGCAGGGGTGCGGTTGCCTAGACAGCCGCCCACAAACCCAGCCCTACTATCCCGGACATGCCTCGACGAGTCCGGCGTCAATATGCTTAAATTACCGCATACCCTCGTGCAAGGGGCTCCGTGTGCTCACACCCGGAGACAATACGGCCCAAATCTTGCTCCAACTATATTTTGTTTATTTCAATATAGATTTCTCGCACGCTTATTTTTTACTAAGTTCCTCTCTTTTGCAGACGAGCATCATGCTATGCCTGTCCAGGATACGGCACGACGGAGACACAGGCGCAGACATGCAGCAGGGACCCGTTCCAAGGATTCTTTTCAGATTAAGACCCTGCGTAAACCTTTTTTACTGTCTCTTGTTGATAACATCCCCTGGTTTCTCTATAGCCGAGGAGGAGGCTGGCGTCTTGGCATGTGGCCACGCCCGAACTTTTGCACATACCTGGACACTAGGGGCTTTTTTACCAAGGGCTCTATTTCGGCCCGTCTTCATAAAGACCCAACACCTTAGGGAGTGTTCGGCGTCGCGAGTTTGGCCCTATATGCATCAGCTCCGAATCATGTCTTTGGTCAAACGTTGGGTTTGCCCGGCTCCTGTGTTTTGCTGCCTTACGTTCCGTTATATCAGCTAACGCGGCACTAGGAGAACTACTGCGATTGTGCCCCGGTTCGGCCGGGTGAGCACCTCAGTAGAGAAAGCCGAAAACTGACTGTCATGATATAGCGAGAGACTGGTCAACCACTCGACGACTTTCGGAATCTTTAGGATTCCCCCGCATTAACGAAGGGCCGCTTCCCGGTCAGGCACACTCGCGCCCCGAATCCGGGCGAGCACGGTGCCCCTAGGGGCTATTCAGTAGTCCCACTGACAAACTCCTATGGCTAAGTGAAAGTGATAAAGCATTATAGTCTGGTTGCCTAGTTCGCCGCGCCACCACCCCCTTTATAGGACCAAGACGTTGGATTAAGTGTGAACATGCGCCTTTTTCTGAACACCCCCACATTCTATACGTGGGGGCTGAAGCCAACGACTGCCATCTTTCAGGTTATATACAAATATATACATTAAACGGACGCACAAGAGGCATCATGATTCTTGCAAGCACAAGTATTAAAAAAGCTTTTCTCATAAAAACACAATTCGTTTTACAAATAGTATAAGCTATTCGAACACAACATCCTCCGAGCACTGCGACTCTATTATACGAGCGCCAGGAAGAACTTCCTCAAAATAGTGCTTGGCAGGTACTCGGCTTTCGTCCGAATCTTGGGACGCAACAATACTGGCCTTCATATTTGTCCAGTATGTCTTGACACGGGCAAGAGCCATCTGTGTGCCCTCTATGCACGCCAACCTCTTCATTGCATCAGCATGCGGCACCGAACCAAGAAATTGCTGCACCAAGCCAAAATAACTCTTCGGCTCCGGCTTCTCCGGCCACAGACGACTCGCAACATATTTCATGGCGAGTCCGGATAATCTGTTCAGCTCCGCCCAGGCGGCTAAATGGTCGGAGACTGACAGTGGGCGCTCTGGATTGTGGTACTGCGACGAAAAAAGCTCTTCCAATTTATGGTTACCTCGGCTGCGGAAGTGTTCGGTCGCATCCGCCGCACTTGCGGCCAAATCCAGATAAGCGTTGTCCGAACTCCACTGCCGGTCTAATGGAGCATACTTGGGGTCTCCGAACTTCATCCGCAGCATATAAGGCTTTCTATACGTGATATCTCCGGCCTGCCGCAACTCCTCCTTCATCGCTCTCATGGCAGAGCGAGTATCCTTGGCTTCGGCAGTGATCTTTTCAAGATCCTTCTGAGCCGCCCTATCTTCTTGTTCAAGCAATCTATAGCGGTCGGTAGCATCCCTCAATTCTATGGCCATCTCGGCCATTTCCTTCTTGCTCTGGCAGTGAGCAGCATGTTCGGCTTTTAGCTCTTCAGCCGCCTTAATGGCAGCCGCATCACTTTTCCTTGCTTGCTCCTTGGCTGGGGCAAGTTCCGCCTGTAGGTTCTCCATGGCAGCAGCACCATCTACATCAAGTATATATATAAGGCCCGAGCATCAAGCTCCTATTACTGGGTGTCTTTTGAACATACCTTGAGCCTCGTCTAGCCGCTTATTTACAAGCGCGATGTCGGCATCTGCTACGTCAAGTTGCCGCTTTAGTTCGGCAGATTCATCAGTCCGGCTAGCGACCGAACGCCTCGCCACCTTCATGGAATAGGAGACATATTATACCTGGGATTATGATCCTCTGTGCGCCGTCACTCGTGACGACACACAGAGTCTCAGGGGCTACTATTCATACAGGGCACATTTAATATGCGGCTCTACCAAAAGGTACACCTTTTTACATACCTCAAAGCCTTTTAGTAAAGTCCTGGCAGCTTCGTACAATCCGCTTTCTGCGGATGAAATCCTTCCAATCACCATATCCATCAACATACGGTGTCCTTCTGAGATGGACGCCCAACCAAGCAGATCCTTCAGCACCTCCGCCGGCCCGCAAGAGGGTGCCGGACTAGTCTGATGACCTTTCCCAGGGTCCGGACTTGAAAAAGCCCTCCGAGACGATACCTCGGGGTCGCCAGCCTCGTAAGACGGTGGAACAAGGGGAGGCGTTTCGCTCTCTATCATCTCTAGACGAAGATCCCCTAAAGATGAGCTCTGCTGAGAACGGTTGAGATCCAAACTGCAAGATAATGCTTCGGTTATTTTCCTCAGGAATAAAACATGAATGTGATTCATTATGGAACCCGTCCCCTCACTTACGCCTCGGGGGAGAGCGGGTCCCCTTTAGGGGGCGATTCGGCTGAAGCGTTCACCGGTGCCGAACCCTCTGACGAAGATTTCTTTCCCCGTTTTGAGGTTATCACCTCCGGGTCTTCAGAGGCAGTCCTTGTCTTTCCCTGGTCGGGAGAATTTTCGATTCTTCCCTTCCTAACGGCCTCCTTCGTGGAGGCGGTAGCTCCTTGGTCCCCCCCCCCCTTCACCTTCTACCGACGGCGCGGGCTCCAGCATCCTGGTCAGCATGGGATTCGGCATGGTCTCGGGCAAGGGGGCTGGACACCTGATAAGCTTCGCCTTCGCTATCCACTCCTGTTCAAAGGGCAACTCTGCTAAAGGGTAGATTTGATAAAAATAGGATGGTATGTGCAAATACGGGGCTACTTACTTTAGCATCTGGGCGGTTGCAGCTCAGACCAGGGTCCTCGGACAAATCCGGACACCTTGCTTGCGATCCGAAGAACAATTTGTACATCTCCATGGGTGTCATTACCATGAAGTGTTGTAGGACCCGTGGTCCCTCAGGATTGAACTCCCACAGGCGGAGAGGTCGACGTTTGCAGGGCAGTATGCGGCGAATCACCATGACTTGCGCCACCGCGGTCAGATTGATATCTCTTTCTAGGAGATCTCGAATATGGCCCTACAGCAAGGGCACGTCTTTTCGCGGCCCCCAGATAAGTTCTTCATTAACCCATGATGCCAGCCATGGTGGGGGACCCGGGTGAAAAGTAGGCGGTACCACCCATATGGTGCCCCTAGGGGCTGTGATGTAAAACCAGTCCCGTTGCCATAAGCCGAGCTCCTCTTGAAAAGAGCCTTCGGGCCATGGAGCGTCGTCCATCTTGCTTATTATAGCCCCTCCGCACTCAGCGTGCCGCCCCTCGATCATTTTCGGTTCCACTTTGAAAGTTTTTAGCCACAATCCAAAGTGAGGGGTGATATGGAGGAAGGCCTCGCACACGACAATCCTAAGTCACGGTTGGGTTACCCACACCCGTATTGATGAGAATCCCGGAATAAGGGTCACAATCTCTACTTTGACAAGACGTGCCAAGGAAACCGCCTCGCTAAACGCACTGAGGTGGAACAATAAAATGAATAAAGAGCCTGGCTGTGCCATGATGTCACGCCACGAAATACGTCAGCAGATCCGATTGATACAAATATTATTCTCTCTACAAAGCAATGTGGAACTTATTTTGCAGAGCCGGACACTACGCTGGTGTTCAACATCTTATATTCGGAGGAGGAGCCCGCCTTGCAATGCCGAAGACAACTTGCGCACCGGACTCGTCGTCAATGAAGCCTGGTTCAGGGGCTACTGAGGGAGTCCTGGATTAGGGGGTGTCCGGATGGCCGGACTAAGACCTTTGGCCAGACTCCCGGACTATGAAGATACAAGATTGAAGACTCCGTCCCGTGTCCGGATGGGACTTTCCTTGGCGTGGAAGGCAAGCTTGGCGATACGATATGAAGATCTCCTCCCGTTGTAACCGACCCTATCTAACCCTAGCCCTCTCCGGTGTCTATATAAACCGGAGAGTTTTAGTCCGTAGGACGAACAACAATCATACCATAGGCTATATTCTAGGGTTTAGCCACTCCATATCATAGTAGATCTACTCTTGTACTACCCATATCATCAATATTAATCAAGCAGGAGTAGGGTTTTACCTCCATCGAGAGGGCCCGAAACTGGGTAAAAACATCGTGTCCCTTGTCTCCTGTTACCATCTGCCTAGACGCACAGTTCGGGACCCCCTACCCGAGATCCGCCGGTTTTGACACCGACATTCACCCTCGGGGCTGTGGGTTTGTACCAGTAGCTATGTGTTTGATATCTCCCTCGTGTTCTTGGTTTGGCACGATCTTGATTTATCGTGAGCTTCGCTATTATAGTTGGATCTTATGATGTTTCTCCCCCTCTACTCTCTTGTAATGGATTGAGTTTTTCCCTTTGAAGTTAGCTTATCGGATTGAGTCTTTAAGGATTTGAGAACACTTGATGTATGTCTTGCATGTGCTTATCTCTGGTGACAATGGGATATTCACGTGATCTACTTGATGTATGTTTTGGTGATCAACTTGTGGGTTCAGTGACCTCGTGAACTTATGCATAGGGGTTGGCACATGTTTTCGTCTTTACTCTCCGGTAGAAACTTTGGGGCACTCTTTGAAGTTCTTTGTGTTGGTTGAATAGATGAATCTGAGATTGTGTGATGCATATCTTATAATCATACCCACGGATACTTGAGGTGACATTGGAGTATCTAGGTGACATTAGGGTTTTGGTTGATTTGTGTCTTAAGGTGTTATTCTAGTATGAACTCTAGGATATTTTGAACGGAAAGAATAGCTTCGTATTGTTTTACTACGGACTCTTGAATAGATCGATCAAAAAGAATAACTTTGAGGTGGTTTCATACCCTACCATAATCTCTTCGTTTGTTCTCCGCTATTAGTGACTTTGGAGTGACTCTTTGTTGCATTGAGGGATAGTATTATGATCCAATTATGTTATTATTGTTGAGAGAACTTGAACTAGTGAAAGTATGAACGCTAGGCTTTGTTTCGAAGCATTGCAATACCGTTTGTGCTCACTTTTATCATTAGTTATCTTCCTGTTTTTATATTTTCAGATTACAAAAACCTATATCTACCATCCATATTGCACTTGTATCACCATGTCTTCGCCGAACTAGTGCACCTATACAATTTGCCATTGTATTGGGTGTGTTGGGGACACAAGAGACTATTTGTTATTTGGTTGCAGGTTTGTTTGAGAGAGACCATCTTCATCCTACGCCTCCAACGGTTTGATAAACCTTAGGTCATCCACTTGAGGGAAATTTGCCACTGTCCTACAAACCTCTGCATTTGGAGGCCCAACAACGTCTACAAGAAGAAGGTTGTGTAGTGGACATCATCACTGTTCGACCATTGGGCCGTCCCTTGCATTAAACGCCCGCGCGCGCCGCCAGGACAGAAGCCTGCTATGCATGCACCCAGCAAAGCCTATCTACATGCGTTGATCAAGCCTGCATGCGCTGATGCCATGATGCCACGATGCGCCGACTGAGCCTGCATGCGCCGATGCGTCCGCCATGATGCACTGACCAAGCAGCTTTCTTGCACGCTGATGTCTACTATGCAACCTTCTTCTTGTAGACGTTGTTGGGCCTCCAAGTGCAGAGGTATGTAGGAAAGTAGCAAATTTCCCTCAAGTGGATGACCTAAGGTTTATCAATCCGTGGGAGGCGTAGGATGAAGTTGGTCTCGCTCAAACAACCCTACAACCAAATAACAAAGAGTCTCTTGTGTCCCCAACACACCCAATACAATGGTAAATTGTATAGGTGCACTTGTTCGGCAAAGAGATTGTGATACAAGTGCAATATGGACGGTAGATATAGGTTTTTGTAATCTTAAAACATAAAAACAGCAAGGTAACTAATGATAAAAGTGAGTGTAAATGGTATTGCAATGGTAGGAAACAAGGCCTAAGATTCATACTTTCACTAGTGCAAGTTCTCTCAACAATAGTAACATAATTGGATCATATAAGTATCCCTCAACATGCAACAAAGAGTCACTCCAAAGTCACTAATAGTGGAGAACAAACGAAGAGATTATTGTAGGGTACAAAACCACCTCAAAGCTATCCTTTCTGATCGATCTATTCAAGAGCCCGTAGTAAAATAACACAAAGCTATTCTTTCCGTTCGATCTATCATAGAGTTCTTACTAGAATAACACCTTAAGACACAAATCAACCAAAACCCTAATGTCACCTAGATACTCCAATGTCACCTCAAGTATCTGTGGGTATGATTATACTATATGCATCACACAATCTCAAATTCATCTATTCAACCAACACAAAGAACTTCAAAGAGTGCCCCAAAGTTTCTACCGGAGAGTCAAGAAGAAAACGTGTGCCAACCCCTATGCATAAGTTCACAAGGTCACTGAACCCGCAAGTTGATCACCTAAACATACATCAAGTAGATCACATGAATATCCCATTGTCACCATAGATAAGCACATGCAAGACATACATCAAGTGTTCTCAAATCCTTAAAGATTCAATCTGATAAGATAACTTCAAAGGGAAAAATCAATCCATTACAAGAGAGTAGAGGGGGAGAAACATCATAAGATCCAACTATAATAGCATAGCTCGCGATACATCAAGATCGTGCCAAAGCAAGAACACGAGAGAGAGAGAGAGAGAGAGAGAGAGAGAGAGAGATAGAGAGAGAGATCAAACACATAGCTACTGGTACATACCCTCAGCCCCGAGGGTGAACTACTCCCTCCTCATCATGGAGAGCGCCGGGATGATGAAGATGGCCACCAGTGAGGGATCCCCCCTCCAGTAGGGTGCCGGAACAGGCTCCCGAGAGGTTTTTGGTGGCTACAGAGGCTTGCGGCGGCGAAACTCTCGATCTATTGTGCTCCTCGATGTTTTTAGGATATATGGACATATATAGGCGAAAGAAGTCGGTCAGGGGAGCCACGAGGGGCCCATGAGGGTGGGCGGAGCGCCCAGGTGGATAGGGCGCGCCTCCCTGCCTCATGGCTTCCTTGTTGCTTCCCTGACATATACTCCAAATCTCCTGGATTGCTTCCGTTCCAAAAATAACTCTCCGGAAGGTTTCATTCTGTTTGGACTCCATTTGATATCTATTTTCTTCGAAACACTGAAATAGGCAAGACAATTTGGGCTGGGCCTTCGGTTAGTAGGTTAGTCCCAAAAATAATATAAAAGTGTATAACAAAGCCCATAAACATCCAAAACAGATAATATAATAGCATGAATACTTCATAAATTATAGATACGTTGGAGACGTATCAGCATCCCCAAGCTTAATTCCTGCTCGTCCTCGAGTAGGTAAATGATAAAAGAAAGAATTTATGAAGTGTGAATGCTATCAGGTGGTCAAGTTTGATCAATGATAATTTCAGTCACCTTTTCTAGCATCATTATATGTCATAATAGTAGCTCATCTCATAAAACTTTTCATGATCAAGTAACAAGCTATTCACATGTTAAAGCATAGACCATAAACTTTTTTAAAAACTATCAAACTTCATTCTCAATCATCAACCAATTGCAATTCATCTTATTTTCAGGAAGGGTCTATGTTAGAGCTTTGATTTAGCAAACTCCACATACTACACTATCATATAGTCTTCCATGATTGCTACCACTCAAAGCATATTTTTAGAACAAATAGCATCGATCAAACATAGAGAAATATAGGGGCTTAATGTTTCGCCTCCCAACTTACTTATCATATATAAAATTGTCAACAATATTAATTCATGATGAAATATATTTGAATGGCCATATATGTTTAGATCTTTCCCCATCACATGATGCTTGCCAACTAAAGAGTAGGTTGGAATGAGAAGGAATACTACCGACTCTTGCATAAAAGTAAAAGATAGGCCCTTCGCAGAGGGAAGCAAGGATTTGCAAAGGTGCTAGAGCTCGATTTTGAAATAGAGATAAATAATATTTTGAGCGGTATACTTTCATTGTCAACATAACAACTGAGAGACTTCGATGTCTTCCATGCTACACACATTATAGGCGGTTCCCAAATAGAATGGTAAAGCTTATACTCCCCCACCACCAACAATCATCAATCCATGGCTTGCCCGAAACAACGGGTGCCTCCAACTAACAACAATCCTGGGGGAGTTTTGTTTGCAATTATTTTGATTTGATTTGAGCATGGGACTAGGCATCCCGGTGACCAGCCATTTTCTCCTGAATGAGGAGTCCACTCCTCTTGAGAATAACCCGCCTAACATGAAAGATACAGACAACCCTAGTTGATACATGAGCTGTTCGAGCATACAACACATAATTTCATTTGAAGGTTTAGAGTTTGGCACATGCAAATTTACTTGGAACGGCAGGTAAATGCCGCATATAGGTAGGTATGATGGACACTCATGGAAGAAACTTGGTTCAAGGAATTTGGATGCACAAGCAGTATTCCCGCTTAGTACAGATATTTTGGCTAGCAAAGGATTCTAAATAGCAAGCACCACATGTTGGAGGATCTATAACAATATAACTTCTATACAAATATACCCAAGCATAACTCATTATGTTGTCTTCCTTGTCCAACTTCAATTAATTTGCTCAGGTTTGAAAATAATTAATGGGGCTCACAATCATAGAAGATGTCTAAGATAGTATATTTATATGTGAAATGTCTCTTCCTTCAATATTCTTTCATGAATTGTTCAAGTGACCAATACAATGTTTGCTAACCTTCAATAAATTTACCACCTCTACTTCTTAGATGTGAAGTGATTACTCCCAATGGTGTAAGCATATGAAACATATATAATTTCAGATTTATGATATTCAAATCATTAAACCCTTTACTCATAGGATATAAGTGAAGCACACGATTAAGTGACAAACTACTCCAAAAAGATATAAGTGAAGATCAATGAGTAGTTAAATAATTATGTAACTTTGTGAAGACTCTCTAACATTTAAGAATTTCAGATCTTGGTATTTTAGTCAAACAACAAGCAAAAAAAAAGAAATAAAATGACACTCCAAGCAAAACACATATCATGTGGTGAATAAAAATATAGCCTCAAGTAAAGTTACCGATGAACGAAGACGAAAGAGGGGATGCCTTCCGGGGCATCCCAAAGCTTAGGCTCTTGGTTGTCCTTGAATATTACCTTGGGGTGCCTTGGGCATCCCCAAGCTTAGGCTCTTGCCACTCCTTATTCCATAATCCATCGAATCTTTACCCAAAACTTGAAAACTTCACAACACAAAACTCAACAGAAAACTCGTAAGCTCCGTTAGTATAAGAAAATAAAACCACCACTTAGGTACTGTTGTGAACTCATTATAAATTCATATTGGTGTTAAACCTACTGTATTCCAACTTCTCTATAGTTCATACCCTCCGATGCTACTCATAGCTTCATCAAAATAAGCAAAAAACACATAGAGAACAGAATCTGTCAAAACCAGAACAGTCTGTAGTAATCTGTGTCAAACGTATACTTATTGAACTCCAACAATCCTACCAAATTAGGAAAGTCTGGGAAATTTGTGTACCAATCCAGAGCAAAAATAATAAGATCAAAATCACGTTTCTGTGAATTATCAAAACTAGTTTACTGGGTGCAAAAGTTTCTGATTTTTAGTAGGATCAACACAACTATCATCGTAAGCTATCCTAAAGGTCTTACTTGGAACTTTATTGAAATAAAAGCTATAAAACATGATTACTACAGTAGCAATATCATGTGGACACACAAAAATAGTAAGGTTAAATATTGGGTTGTCTCCCAACAAGCGATTTTCTTTAATGCCTTTCTAGCTAGGCATGATGATGACAATGATGCTCACATAAAAGATAAGAATTGAAACATAATGGGAGCATCATGAAGCATATGACTAGCACATTTAAGCCTAACCCAGTTCCTATGCATATGGATTTTGTGAGAAAACAACTTATGGGAACAATAATCAACTAGCATAGGAAGTTAAAACAAGCATAGCTTCAAGATTTTCAACACATAGAGAGGAAACTTGATATTATTGCAATTCCTACAAGCATATATTCCTCCCTCATAATAATTTTCAGTAGCATCATGAATGAATTCAACAATATAACCATCACATAAAAGCATTCTTTTCATGATCTACAAGCATATAAAATTTACTACTCTCCACATAACCAAATTTATTCTCATCAATAGTAGTGGGAGCAAACTCAACAAAATAACTATCATGTGAAGCATAATCCAATTGAAAGTTAAAATCAAGATGACAAGTTTCATGGTTATCTTTATTCTTTATAGCATACATATCATCACAATAACCATCATAAATAGGAGGCATGCTTTCATCATAATAAATTTGCTCATCAAAACTTGGGGGACAAAAAATATCATCTTGATCAAACATAGTTTCCCCAAGCTGGTGGCTTTGCATATTATTGGCATCATGGGTATTCAAGGAATTCATACTAACAACATTGCAATCATGCTCATCATACAAAGATCTAGTACCAAACATTTTAATGCATTCTTCTTCTAGCAATTTAGCACAATTTTCCTTTCCATCATTTTCACGAAAGATATTAAAATGATGAAGCATATGAGGCACCCTTAATTCCATTTTTTTGTAATTTTATTTTATAGACTAAACTAGTGATAAAACAAGAAACTAAAAGATTCGATTGCAACATCTAAAGATATACCTTCAAGCACTCACCTCCCCGGAAATAGCGCCAGAAAAGAGCTTGATGTCTACTACACAACCTTCTTCTTGTAGACATTGTTGGGACTCCAAGTGCAGAGGTTTGTAGGACAGTAGCAAATTTCCCTCAAGTGGATGACCTAAGGTTTATCAATCTGTGGGAGGCGTAGGATGAATATGGTCCCTCTCAAACAATCCTGCAACCAAATAACAAAGAGTCTCTTGTGTCCCCAACACACCCAATACAATGGTAAGTTGTATAGGTGCACTAGTTTGGCGAAGAGATGGTGATACAAGTGCAATATGGATGGTAGATATAGGTTTTTGTAATCTTAAAATATAAAAACAGCAAGGTAACTAATGATAAAAGTGAGCGTAAATGGTATTGCAATGGTAGGAAACAAGGCCTAAGGTTCATACTTTCACTAGTGCAAGTTCTCTCAACAATAATAACATAATTGGATCATATAACTATCCCTTAACATGCAACAAAGAGTCACTCCAAAGTCACTAATAGCAAAGAACAAACAAAGAGATTATTGTAGGGTACGAAACCACCTCAAAGCTATCCTTTCTGATCGATCTATTCAAGAGTCCGTAGTAAAATAACACGAAGCTATTCTTTCCGTTCGATCTATCATAGAGTTCGTACTAGAATAACACCTTAAGACACAAATCAACCAAAACCCTAATGTCACCTAGATACTCCAATGTCACATCAAGTATTTGTGGGTATGATTATACGATATGCACCACAGAATCTCAGATTCATCTATTCAGCCAACACAAAGGACTTCAAAGAGTGCCCCAAAGTTCACAAGGTCACTGAACCCGCACGTTAATCACCAAAACATACATCAAGTAGATCACGTGAATACCCCATTGTCACCATAGATAAGCACATCCAAGACATACATCAAGTGTTCTCAAATCCTTAAAGACTCAATCCGATAAGATAACTTCAAAGGGAAAAATCAATCCATTACAAGAGAGTATAGGGGAAGGAACATCATAAGATCCAAATATAATAGCAAAGCTCACGATAAATCAAGATTGTGCGAAATCAAGAACACAAGAGAGAGAGAGAGATCAAACATATAGCTACTGGTACATACCCTCAGCCCCGAGGGTGAACTACTCCCTCCTCGTCATGGAGAGTGCCGGGATGATAAAGATGGCCACCGGTGGGGGATCCCCCCTCTGGCAGGGTGCTGGAACGGGCTCCCGAGAGGTTTTTGGTGGCTACAGAGGCTTGCGGTGGCGGAACTCCCGATCTATTGTGCTCCTCGATGTTTTTAGGGTATATGGACATATATAGGCGAAAGAAGTCGGTTAGGGGAGCCACAAGGGGCCCACGAGTGTGGGGGGCGCGCCCGGGGGGTGGGGGGTAGGGCGCGCCTCCCTGCCTCGTGGCTTCCTCGTTGCTTCCCTGACGTATTCTCCAAGTCTCCTGGATTGCTTCCGTTCCAAAAATAACTCTCCCGATGGTTTCATTCCGTTTGGACTCCGTTTGATATTCCTTTTCTTCGAAACACTGAAATAGGCAAAAAACAGCAATTTGGGCTGGGCCTCCGGTTAGTAGGTTAGTCCCAAAAATAATATAAAAGTGTATAATAAATCCCATAAACATCCAAAACAGATAATATAATAGCATGAATACTTCATAAATTATAGATACGTTGGAGACGTATCACACGCCAGCCGCCAAAGATGCAGCGATGGTCACTGCCGTTGGTTCCTCTCTTCTAGCTAGGTGGCTACATACTTGTGGCTTGTGTAAAAAAGAGAAGTGCTCTTTGTGGCTGCATGCACTAGGTGGTTACTAACAAGGGAACCCTACTATCAAAGCAAGCTCTCTAAGAAAACAATCAACAAACATGTAGTCCCAATATGTAGATAGGGCCAACAAGCCCATAGCATGATCACATAGTTCAAACTAGGAAGAACTTAATGATAGGATAGATAGAGCACTTAATAATAGAACTTAAGAAAGGGCCAACAAGCCCATAGCAACTCCAACATAGCTCAACTACAACTTAACATAACATAGACTAAAAAAAGATAGATGGTTTAGAGCCCTAGCTGCCGCCTTCTCCACCTCTCTCCTCCTCCATGCGCCCTTTTCACTGCTCCTCTGGGGCGTTGTCGATGGGGTACGGAAGAGTGTGCATGCGCGTCGCGGTGGGGAACATGTTTGTGTACTCCGTGAACCTATTGTGGGTGGTGAAAGCGATGAACTCGGAGCCACACCAAAACACCCGGCCGAGGAGGTAGAAGGCGTCGAATGTGTTGGTGAAGTGGGAAGGAGAGAAACCACCACCCGGTTTTGGATGACCTCCTCGACGCGGAACATCGTTGGAGATCCCCGCGGGAGGTGGTGGTAGCCGGATGCAAGGAAGAACTCGGTGAAGTTCCTTGCAGTCCTCAACCTTGATATCGCCCACACACGTAGTGTGCGATCAATGTACACGCCGGTAGGGTAGAGCCTCTCCGGCACGGTGGGTGGGAAGCGGTAGGTTAGTCCGGTGTTCTGCATGGATGAGGGATGTGCAGAAGAAGGAGAAGGGGTCGAGGAGCAAGAAGGGAAGATGGCAAAGGATGGGAGATGGACGAGGGATGGCAGAGGCAGAGGATGGCTTAAGTAGCCATAGTGCTACGTGTTATTTGGTCATGGCAATAATGGGGTCAAATGCGAAGTAGCCCGTTTTCAAGCACACCGCAGCATCGAGAGTGTACACGCATGGGTAACGGTTGTTTTGAAAAGAAGAAGAAAAAGAAGCTAATTGCACACGTGGGAATCCGTCGTCATATATATTATATGAACAAAAAGAGATAATTTTTGAATAGTTTGTGGCCATTTTGCATGATAAAAATAAATTTGGCCCTTAAAAATTTGGTCATTTGCATTTGTATAAAATAAAAAGAACTAAATTTGCTACGCAATGTCAATTGTTGTGTAATTTCAAACGATGCAAAAAAAACAGAGCCAACACGTTCACAAAAAACAGAGCAACGATGCAAAAAAATGATGCAATTCGACGGCCGAACGAGAGCTTGGTTTCCTCTTGGGCCCAATAACATCGCTTTTTCACGGAGTCGGTGGTGGGCGAGCAGCGGAGCACAACCAATAGAATCACCTCTCATGGATTGCCCCATGATCCAATGATGTGAAGCTGTCCTTGTGATCCAACGGCTCGGAGCCTACACGCAGCCTGTCCACCCAATTCCTTCTAGAAGACCACATCTAAGGGTTGTCGCTTGGTGCCAGGGTATGATCGGACGACTGACATTCGAAGCTAGGGTTAGGCAAAACCCTGCAGGGTTTAGAGGGGTTTTGAGCTGGTCAACGGGGTTTCAAAGGCTTTGACTGAGCATAACTAACTTAAAAAAATATCAAAAAATATGAAACCTTCACCGTTCGTCGTTTTATAAGATACACTAACAAGGAAAAATACTAAACTTGGTCTATGGTCATTTGCATGAAAAACCCTAGCTGGCATGACCGAGGTCAAATGAGCACCATTATTTTTTTTAAAACCTACGCACAATGTTGTCTTATGTGACATGTTACCAACCAAAAATCATAAACTTGGTCTATGGTCATTTTCATGAGAAAACCTGCACATATATGAGCTATCACATATATGATTTCATAGAGTTCAAGGAGAGGTAGGGTTACCTTCTGTTTTTGAATTTTTTTAAAAAATCAAAAAAAATCACCAAAGCTTTATTTCAAAGTGAATAAGAAGGATCTGAACTTAGTTTTCCATTTTCATATTTTAAACGTGTTTTTAATAGTTTTTATATTAAAGCTTATTTTTTAAGAGAAAATGTAAAAATATGAATATTAATTCAAAAAATAGTGAGACTTCGAATCTACACTATGAAAGTGAATAGGTGTTAATAAAAAACAATTGGCTCATTTAGAGTAGGTCCAAAAAAACTTCATTACAAATGGGTTGTTTACCCTAGCCTGGGAGCTCATTTGGAGCACGTTTCTCAAATTCAAATTTATTTGACCTCCTCTAAATCACTTCAAATTTTGCACACATGATCTCCTACACAAACATAGATAGTTTTCCAAGGTTTTATTTGTTTTTCCATTTTCTTGAATTTATACTGTCCAGTCGAATGTCAGTTCAAAACATCGGATAATGAAACATGCTGGTCGGAAAAAGCATGCATTTGATTTGATTAATAAACATGAGACAAATAATTAGGATAATACTCCTTTATGATCAGTGAAAAAGCAGCATGCCTGATCTGTGAAGCAAGGCTGAAACAACATGTGTGATCAGTGAAGCAACATTGAAACAACATGTGTGATCATTGCAACACCTAAAATCATAGTTCACAACATTTAAACATAACTAACCATACACCACAGGAAAATTTAAGGACAGACCAATATAGATAGCATAATACATTACTAGCATCACCATAGATTCAGTTCAACAAACCATAAACAACCAGATTTAGTTTACCAAAAGTAACCCAACAGATAAAGATAAAGATTCAGTTCATCACAACATCACATCATCACATCACGCCGGAGTCCGGGCCTTCGCGAGGGCGGCATGCTCCCCCCTGATCATGTAGTCCTCCCCGTGAATCGCTATATCCTCTGCATGAGACAGAAGGTGATCGAAGCAACCATCCTTTGGCTTTGGCTTGGTGGTGCAGTAGGGGCAGTGCCACTTCTTGGTATTGCGGTTGTAGAAGGAGGCAACTCCCTTGACCTTGATCTTCACCACCTCCTTGGCTGTGAAGGACGCGATGTTGCCCTTGTACACTTCTTCTCCAGAATCATATTGCACACATGAATGAGTTACATTAATACATTATAGATTCAAGGGTACACCATGTCAAAGGAACTAAATGAACAATCTAAATTTAAAGTAGGCTTACCTCATATTCTTCGTCGTCACTTTCCTCTGGATCGTACGGGTCGTACTGGGCCAGCTTCCTCTTTCTACCCCAAAACCATCATCCTCCTGAATATACAATTACATCCATCACTAGTAAATACGGAAGCCAATTGAAAATTTAGATATGCACACATGACACATTGATCACAGGGCTAATATACTCCCAATATACTATGATCATTGTTTGCATTTTCCATTGTCATTTCTACCTCTTAAGCTTGCATTGGTTTTCCCTTGAAGAGGAAAGGGTGATGGAACAAAGTAGCATAAGTATTTCCCTCGGTTTTGAGAACCAAGGTATCAATGCAGTAGGAGACAATGCACAAGTCACCGAATACCTTCACCAACAATCAACAACTTGCACCCAACGCGATAAAGGGGTTGTCAATCCCTTCATGTTCACTTGCAAAAATGAGATCTGATAGAGATAGATAAACAATAAAGTAAATATTTTTGGTATTTTTGGTTTATAGATTGACAAGTAAAGATTGCAAAATAGTAGATCGGAAACTAGCAATATGTAAACGAGATTTAATATTATGGAAAAGAGACCCAGGGGCCATAGGTTTCACAAGTGGCTTCTCTCAAGACAACAAATATTACGATGGGTGAACAAATTACTGTCGAGCAATTGATAGAAAAGTGCATAGTTATGACGATATCTAAGGCAATGATCATGAACATAGGCATCACGTCTGTGTCAAGTAGACCGACTCCTGCCTACATCTACTACTATTACAACACACATCGACCGCTATCCAGCATGCATCTAGAGTATTAAGTTCATAAAGAACGGAGTAACGCATTAAGTAAGATGGCATGATGTAGCGGAATTAACTCAAGCAATATGATGAAAACCCCATGTTTTTATCCTCGATAGCAACAATACAATATGTGCCTTGCGGCCCGGGAAAGGACACCGCAAGATTGAACCCAAAGCTAAGCACTTCTCCCGTTGCAAGAAAAACCAATCTAGTAGGCCAAACTAAACCGATAATTCAAAGAGACTTGCAAAGATATCAAATAATGCATATAAGAATTCAGAGAAGAACCAAATAATATTCATAGATAATGTTGATCATAAATCCACAATTCATCCGATCTCGGCAAACACACCGCAAAAGAATATTACTTCGAATAGATTTCCAAGAACATCGAGGAGAACATGGTATTGAGAATCAAAGAGAGAAAAGAAGCCATCTAGCTAATAACTATGGACCCGAAGGTCTGTGGTAAACTACTCACGCATCATCAGAGAGGCAATGTTGTTGATGAAAAAGCCCTCCGTGATCGAATCCACCTCTGGCAGGATGCCAGAAAAGGTCTCTAGATGGGACCTCATAGGTATAGAAGGTTGCGACGGTGGTTAAGTGGTTTCATGGCTCTCCTGGAAGTTTTTAGGGTATAAGAGTATATATAGGCAAAGGAACTAGGTCAAGGGAGCCACGAGGGGCCCATGAGGGTGGGGGGCGCACCCTACCCCCTAGACGCGCCCTCCTGCCTCGTGGCTTCCTCATTGCGTCTCTGACTTCATCTCCAAGTCTTCTGGTTTGCTTTCGGTCCAAGAAAGATCATCGCGAAGGTTTCATTCCGCTTGGACTCCGTTTGGTATTCCTTTTCTGCGAAACTCTAAAATAGGCAAAAAAAACTGAAACTGGCACTAGGCCCTCAGTTAATAGGTTAGTCCCAAAAATAATATAAAATAGCATATAAATGCCTATTAAACATCCAAAACAGATAATATAATAGCATGGAACAATCAAAAATTATATATACGTTGGAGACGTATCAAGCATCCCCAAGCTTAATTCCTGCTCGTCCTCGAGTAGGTAAATGATAAAAACAGAAAATTTTGATGTGGAATGTTACCTAACATATTTATCCATGTAATTTTCTTTATTATGGCATGAATGTTCAGATCTGAAAGATTCAAAACAAAAGTTTAATATTGACATAAAAATAATAATACTTCAAGCATACTAACAAGGCAATTATGTCTTCTCAAAATAACATGGCCAAATAAAGCTTATCCCAACAAAATCATATAGTTTGGCAATGCTCCATCTCCGTCACACAAAATACTCAAATCATGCACAACCCTGGTGACAAGCCAAGCAATTCTTTCATACTTTGATGTTCTCAAACCTTTTCAACTTTCACGCAATACATGAGCGTGAGCCATGGACATAACACTATGAGTGGACTAGAATGGTGGTTGTGGAGAAGACAAAAAGAGGGAGATGGTCTCACATCAACTAGGCGTATCAATGGGCTATGGAGATGCCTATTAATAGATATCAATGTGAGTGAGTGGGGATTGCCATGCAACAGATGCACTAGAGCCATAAGTGTATGAAAGCTCAAAAAGAAACTAAGTGGGTGTGCATCCAACTTGCTTGCTCATGAAGACCTAGGGCATTTGAGGAAGCCCATCGTTGATATATACAACCTAAGTTCTATAACGAAGAAATCCCACTAGTATATGAAAGTGACAAAATAAGAGACTCTCTAACATGAAGATCATGGTGCTACTTCAAAGCACAAGTGTAGAAAAAGGATAGTAACATTGCCCCTTCTCTCTTTTTCTCTCTTTTTTGATTGGCTTCTTTGGCCTATTTTTTATATTGGCTTGTTTGGCCTCCTTTTTTTATTTCTCACATGGGGCAATGCTCTAATAATGATGATCATCACACTTCTATTTACTTACAACTCGAAAAATTACAACTCAATGCTTAGAAAAAATGTGACTCTATGTGAATGCCTCCAGCGGTGTGCCGGGATGTGCAATGAATCAAGAGTGGCATGTATGAAAGAATTATGAAAGGTGGCTTTGCCACAAATACGATGTCAACTACATGATCATTCAAAGCAATATGACAATGATGAAGTGTGTCATAATAAACAGAACGGTGGAAAGTTGCATGACAATGTATATCAGAATGGCTATGGAAATGCCATAATAGGTAGGTATGGTGGCTGTTTTGAGGAAGGTAATGGTGGGTGTATGGTACCGGCAAAAGTTGCGCGGTACAAGACAAGCTAGCAATGGTGGAAGGGTGGGAGTGCGTATAATCCATGGACTCAACATTAGTCATAAAGAACTCACATACTTATTACAAAAATATATTAGTCATTGAACGAAGTACTACGTGCATGCTCCTAGGGGGATATATTGGTAGGAAAAGACCATCGCTCATTCCCGACTTCCACTCATAAGAAAGACAATCAATGAATACCTCATGCTCCAAATTCATTACACAACGGTTACCATACGTGCATGCTACGGGACTCACAAACCTCAACACAACTATTTCTCAAATTCCCAATTACTCTATTAGCACGAATCTAATATCACCATCTTCATATCTCAAAACAATCATCAAGAACCAAACTTCTTATAGTATTCAATGCACTTCATATGAAAGTTTTTATTATATCCCTCTTGGATGCCCATCATATTAGGACTAGTTTTATAATCCAAGCAAATTATCATGCGGTTCTAAAAGACTCCCAAAATAATATAAGTAAAGCATGAGAGTTCAACAATTTCTATAAAATAAAGCCACCAACATGCTCTAAAAAGATACAAGTGAAGCACTAGAGCAATATTGCCTAGCTCAAAAAAATAAAAGTGAAGCACATATAGTATTCGAATAAATCACGATTCATGTGTGTCTCTCCCAAAAGGTGTATACAGCAAGTATTATTGTGGTAAACTAAAAAGCAAAGACTCAAATCATACAAGACGCTCCAAGCAAAACACATATCATGTGGTGAATAAAAATATAGCCTCAAGTAAAGTTATCGATAGAAGAAGACGAAAGAGGGGATGCCTTCTGGGGCATCCCCAAGCTTAGGATTTTGGTTGTCCTTGAATTTTACCTTGGGGTGCCTTGGGCATCCCGAAGCTTAGGCTCTTGCCACTCCTTATTCCATAGTCCATCAAATCCTTACCCAAAACTTGAAAACTTCACAACACAAAACTCGACATAAAATCTCATGAGCTCCATTAGTATAAGAAAATAAATCACCACTTTGAGGTACTTTTGCAAACTCATTCTTTATTTATATTGGTGTAATATCTACTGTATTCCAACTTCTCCATGGTTCATACCCCCCGATACTACCCATAGCTTCATCAAAATAAGCAAACAACACGCGAAAAACAGAATCTATCAAAAACAGAATAGTCTGTAGTAATTTGTAACTCTCGAATACTTATGTAACTCTAAAAATCCTGAAAATTAGGAAAACCCTGGCAATTTTTGTACCAATCGAGATAAAAAATAATAAGATCAAAAGCACGTTTCTGTGAATTTTAAAAACTAATTTACTAAGCACAAAAGTTTCTGATTTTCAGCAGGATCAACACAACTATCACCGTAAGCTATCCTAAAGGTTTAACTTGGTACAAACACTAACTAAAACATAAGACCACATCTAACCAGAGGCTAGATGAATTATTTATTACTAAACAGGAGCAAAAAGTAAAGAACAAAAATAAAATTGGGTTGCCTCCCAACAAGCGCTAGTGTTTAACGCCCTTAGCTAGGCATCTAGATTTCGATGATGCTCACATGGAACACAAGAATTGAAGCCAAACAGAGCATCATGAAACACGTGACAAACACATCTAAGTCTAACATACTTCGTATGCATAGGCATCTTATAGGCCAACAAATTATCATAGAAAGCAAAAACTAGCATATGCAAGGAATTGGAAAGAAACAATAGCAATCTCAACATAACGAGAGGTAATTTAGTAACATGAAAATTTCTACAACCATATTTTCCTCTCTCATAATAATTACATGTGGGATCATAAGCAAATTCAACAAATTAGCTATCACACTCAACTTGATCCACATGCTTGCAAAGTTGACACTCTTCCAAAATAGTGGGATTAACATTAACGAAAGTCATGACCTCTCCAATCCCACTTTTCTCAAAAATTTCATGAGATTCAACATTCTCCAAATATGTGGGATCTAAAGTTAACACTCTTCCAAACCCACTTTCAATAATATTCCAAACACTATTATCAATCTCATATTCATCATGGGGCTTAAAGAAATTTTCAAGATCATAAAAAGAATCACCTCAATCATGATCATTGCAACAAATAGTAGACATAGCAAAACTAACATCCCCAAGCTTAGAGTTTTGCATATTACTAGCACAATTGACATTAATATAATTTATAATAACATCTTTTCAATCATGCTTTTCATCGAAGGAACTATCAAGTATGGGTGCAATAGCAACAATCTCATGTTTAACATAAGGGACTATAGCAAATTCATCTCCATAAATATTGGCATCATGGCCACAAGAATAGCAAGCACCATTTTCATCGAGGGATATTTCAATCAAATAATCAGAATCATAATTATCTATAGATTCATGCATATCATTATTTTCTTCCAAAGCAACGGTCAATCTCTCAATAAATTCTTTGAACATATACATTATGAGCATAGTTTTCATAGCAATATTTCAGTATGTCAAAATTTTCAGATTTATAGAGAGTAATATCATATTTTTCAATCAGCAACTTCATAAGCACCCTTAAAAGCAACAAATTCTTCATTTTTTTCGATATCATAGTAACTATAAACACCCTTTGCATAAGAAGATAAGATTTCATTATCATTAAACTCACATAGGTAGGGAAGGTATTTTTTAGGGTTCTTAGAGCAACAAGTAAAATCATAAATTTCACAAAGATTCCAAGCATAGCACATCAAACTATTTATTTGATTCCATAAGAGTCTCCCTTTTTCAGACGAGTGGTGAGCACAAAATGAGCATGCTCATCTAAAGATTTTCCCTCAACTAAACTAGTTTGGGTTTTAGCACGAGCACAAATAGATCCAAGATGATCCAAGTAGGACACTTTAAGTGGATGCATATCAATAGATTTTTAGCAAGAAAAGATGCAAGCAAATAGAAGGCACATGGATACACAAGCAAACATAAGATCGAACGAAAGAAGGGCGAAGAAAAGGCAAAGGTTTTCAAAAATCGTTTTAGAAGTGGGGGAGAGGAAAACGAGAGGCGAATGTTGAATAATGTAATGCAAGGGCCCCGTCAACAGCACGGGAAATCCTTCTTGCTACCTCTTGAGCTTCCGTTGGTTTTCCCTTGAAGAGGAAAGGATGATGCAGCAAAGTAGCGTAAGTATTTCCCTCAGTTTTGAGAACCAAGGTATCAATCCAGTAGGAGATTGTTGGGGAACACAGTAATTTCAAAAAAATTCCTATGATCACGCAAGATCTATGTAGGTGATGCATAGCAACGAGAGGGGAGAGTGTGTCCACGTACCCTCATAGACCGAAAGCGGAAGCGTTTCAATAACGCGGTTGATGTAGTCGAACTTCTTCATGATCCAACCGATCAAGTACCGAACGTATGACATCTCAGCGTTCAGCACACGTTCAGCTCGATGATGTCCCTCATGCTCTTGATCCAGTTGAGGACAAGGGTGAGTTCCGTCAGCACGACGGTGTGGCGACGGGGACGATGATTCTACTGGCGCAGGGCTTCGCCTAAGCACTACGATGGTATGATCGAGGTGTGTAATTGTGGAGGAGGGCACCGCACACGGTTAAGAGAAACTATTGTGTTCTAGGGTGCCCCCCTGCCCCGTATATAAAGGAGCAAGAGGAAGGCCGGCCGGCCCCTAGGGCGTGCCCCAAGAGGGGAGTCCTACTAGGACTACTAGTCCTATTAGGATTCTCCCAAGAGGGAGAGAGGGGGAGGAAGGAGAGGGACATGGAGTAGAAAAGGGGGGCGCCCCCCTCCCTAGTCCAATTCGGACCCAAGGTGGAGGGGGCATGCAGCCTGCCCTGGTCGCCCCTCTCTCTATCTCCACCAAGGCCCATTGTGGCCATTAGTTCCCGGGGGGGTTCTGGTAACCCCTCCGGCACTCCGGTTTTACCAGAAACTTTCCGGAACACTTTCGGTGTCCGAATATAGCCGTCCAATATATCAATCTTTATGTCTCGACCATTTCAATACTCCTCAGCACGTTCGTGATCTCATTCGGGACTCCGAAGAAACTTCGGTCATCAAAAACACATAACTCATAATACGTATCATCATCGAACATTAAGCGTGCGGACCCTACGGGTTCGAGAACTATGGAGACATGAACGAGACTCATCTCCGGTCAATAACCAATAGCAGAACCTGGATGCTCATATTGGCTCCAACATATTCTACGAAGATCTTTATCGGTCAAACCGCATAACAACATATGTTGTTCCCTTTTTTTGACACTTTGTTAAATCTCGTTATGTTACTTGTTCCTACAATCACTTTTTTTTGACATGTTGTTCCCTTTGTCATCGGTATGTTACTTGCCCGAAATTTGGTCATTGGTATCATCATACCTAGTGCAATCTCGTTATTGGCAAGTCTCTTTACTCGTTCCGTAATACTTCATCCCGCAACTAACTCATTAGTCACATTGCTTGCAAGGCTTATAGTGATGAGCATTACCGAGAGGGCCCAGAGATACCTCTCCGAAACACGGAGTGACAAATCCTAATCTCGATCTATGCCAACCCAACAAACACCTTCAGAGACACCCGTAGAGCATCTTTATAATCACCCATTTACGTTGTGACGTTTGATAGCACACAAGGTGTTCCTCCAGTATTCGGGAGTTGCATAATCTCATAGTCTGAGGAACATGTATAAGTCATGAAGAAAGCAGTAACAATGAAACTGTAACGATCATAATGCTAAGCTAACGGATGGGCCATGTCCATCACATCATTCTCCTAATGATGTGATCCCGTTCATCAAATGACAACACATATCTATGGTCAGGAAATACAACCATCTTTGATTAACGAGATAGTCTAGTAGAGGCATACTAGGGTTTTGTCTATGTATTCACACATGTACTAAGTTTCCGGTTAATACAATTCTAGCATGAATAATAAACATTTATCATGAAATAAGGAAATAAATAATAACGTTATTATTGCCTCTAGGGCATATTTCCTTCATAGACAACACACAAGTCACCGAATACCTGCACGAACAATCAACAACTTTCACCCAATGCGATAAAGGGGTTGTCAATCCCTTCACGATCACTTGCAAAAGTGAGATATGATAGAGATAGATAAACGATAAAGTAAATATTTTTGGTATTTCTGGTTTATAGATTGGAAAGTAAAGATTGCAAAATAGTAGATCGGAAACTAGCAAGATGTAAACGAGATCAAATATTATGGAAAAGAGACCCGAGGGGCCATAGGTTTCACTAGTGGCTTCTCTTAAGATACCAAATATTACGGTGGGTGAACAAATTATTGCTGAGCAATTGATAGAAAAGTGCATAGTTATGACGATATCTAAGGCAATGATCATGAACATAGGCATCACGTCCATGTCAAGTAGACCGACTCCTACCTGCATCTACTATTATTACTCCACACATCGACCGCTATCCAACATGCATCTAGAGTATAAAGTTCATAAAGAACAGAGTAACGCAGTAATATGATGACATGATGTAGATGAATTAACTCAAGAAATATGATGAAAACCCCATCTTTTTATCCTCGATGGCAACAATACTATACGTGCCTTGCTGCCCCCACTGTCACTGGGGAAGGACACTGCAAGATTGAACCCAAAGCTAAGCACTTCTCCCATTTCAAGAAAGATAAATCTAGTCGGCCAAACTAAACCAATAATTCGAAGAGACTAGAAAAGATATCAAATCATGCATATAAGAATTCAGAGAAGAACCAAATAATATTCATAGATAATCTTGATCATAAATCCACAATTCATCGGATCTCGGAAAACACACTGCAAAAGAATATTACATCGAATAGATCTTCAAGAACATTGAGGATAACATGGTATTGAGAATCAAAGAGAGAGAAGAAGCCATCTAGCTAATAACTATGGACCCAAAGGTCTGTGGTAAACTACTCACGCATCATCAGAGAGGTAATGGTGTTGATGAAGAAGCCCTCTGTGATCGAATCCCCGTCCGACAGGACGCCAGAAAAGGTCCCTAGATGCGATCTCACAGGTACAGAAGGTTGCGGCAGTGGAAAAGTGGTTTCATGGCTCTCCTGACTATTTTCCGGGTATAAGAGTATATATAGGCGAAGGAACTAGGTTAGGGGATCCATGAGGGGCCCATGAGGGTGGGGGCGCACCCTACCCCCTGGGCGCACCCTCTTGCCTCGTGGCTTCCTCGTTGCGTCTCTGACTTCATCTCCATGTCTTCTGGTTTGCTTTCGGTCCAAGAAAGATCATCGCGAAGGTTTCATTCCGGTTGGACTCTGTTTGGTATTCCTTTTGTACGAAACTCTAAAATAGGCAAAATAACAGAAACTGGCACTGGCCCCTCGATTAGTAGGTTAGTCACAAAAATAATATAAATAACATATGAATGCCTATTAAACATCCAAAACAGATAATATAATAGCATGGAACAATCAAAAATTATAGATACATTGGAGACGTATCAGTCATGCACACACGTTGAACAACAGAGCTAATATAACTACATATTGTGGACAAATTTATATACTAATGAATCAAATAACTTCTTAATCAATGGACTCATTTGGGCATATGAGATTCAAAACCCCAATATGAGTAGCATTCAAAAACAAATCTAATAGGGACCCAATCTAAGGCAATGAATGTGAGTATCAATAAAAGCCCCAATCTATGAGCATTAAAAACAAATCTAATAAGCATTCATTTGTGTAGCATTGAAGCACAGAGATCCCTATCTCTCATACATATCTATCTAGCATTTTTGCAACGAATTTATCCAACAAACCCTAGTACAAAAACCCCCATCCCCCCAATACAAAAAACCCCGGCCCATCCGTCAAACCAACTACTCTAACCATCTGAACTACCGTATGAATCACAATCTAACCAATGCAACTAGGGAGCAACTAACTCTACAAGCTAAGCAAGTGCAAATACCCGCTGCTCCACCGCAGGCTACGCATCAGAGGTATTGGGACGGAGTGCGCCACTCGACACCATCACCTTCTGCAGCGCTGAGGCAGAGCCCGCCACATCCTTCTCCACATCCGTGGCGGTTGCGAGTTTTCCCGCACCGCCATGGATGTCGCCGACATCCGCGGTCACCGTGCCCTGCAGCTCCACCACATCTCCAGCCGCTGCGCTGGCGTCAACACGAGCTTCGGCCATCGGACAGATGGAGGCGATGAAGGTGAGGAAGATCATGCAGCGGGGGAGAGCAAGACGGTGCGGTGGAGGCAGTGGAGGAGAGCGAGACGACGCTAGTGGGGGAGAGGAAGACGATGCAGCAGGGAGGGAATTTGGGGAAAATGGTAGGGGCGAAGGAGGTGGTTGCCCCTCTTTATACGATAGGACGTTTCGGGCATGTCCATGGACACGTGCTACCCCACGACCACGGTCAGTTGCATGTGCCCATGTATACGCGGCCCCACTCATCAAAGTTAATGATCAAAGGCATTGACCCGACGGCAACGTCCGCTGTAACCTGTTCTGAGGGTTTCGGGCAAGGGAGTGGGGAAAAGTGAGCAAAAGTTAATAGAGTGGGGATGAATGAGCACAACTAATGAACCCGGGGCACAGAAATAAAAAACCATAGTTTTATACAGACTTGCGGTGAAGCCTGTATTTACAAGAAAGTGAGTGGGAGCACTACAACCTTTCTGATAAGTATATGTGAATGGCATATTGTTGATCGGAAATGATGTAGAATCTTGTTGGAAAGCATAAAGGAGAGTTTGAAAGGATTTTTTCAAATAAAGACCTCGGTGAAGCTGCTTACATATTTGGCATCAAGATCTATAGAGATAGATCAAGACGCTTGATAAGATTTTTCAATGAGTACATACCTTGACAAGATTTTTAAGTAGTTCAAAATGGAATAGTCGAAGAAGGAGTTCTTGCCTATGTTGCAAGTTATAAAGTTGAGTAAGACTCAAAAACCAACCACAACAGAAAATAGAAAGAGAATGAAAGGCATTCCCTATGCCTCAGCCATAGGTTCCATAAAGTATGCTATGCTTTGTACTAGACCTATTGTGTAGGTTATCATGAGTTTGGCAAGGGGGTACTATAGTGATACAAGAGTGGATCACTTGACAGCGGTCAAAGTTATGCTTAGTTACCTAAGAGGACTAAGGAAATATTTCTCGATTATGGAGGTGATAAAGAGTTTGTCGTAAAGAGTTACGTCGATGCAAGCTTTTACACCGATCAGGATGACTCTGAGTCTCAATCTGGATACATATTGAATGTGGGAGAAAAAAGCTAGAGTAGTTCCATGCAGAGCATTGTAGACATAGAAAAGTTGCAAAATACATACGACGCTGAATGTGGCAGACTATAAACTTCTCTTACAAGCAAAAACATGATCACATCTTAGTACTCTTTAGGTGTTAATCACATAGCAATGTGAACTAGATTATTGACTCTAGTAAACCCTTTGGGTGTTGGTCACATGGCAATGTGAACTATGGGTGTTAATCACATACAGATGTGAACTATTGGTGTTAAATCACATGGCGATGTGAACTAGATTATGACTCTAGTGCAACTGGGAGACTGAAGAAATATGCCCTAGAGGCAATAATAAAGTTGTTATTTTATATTTCCTTATTCATGATAAATGTTTATTATTCATGCTAGAATTGTATTAACCGGAAACTTGATACATGTGTGATTTTATAGACAAAATACTATGTCCCTAGTGAGCCTCTACTAGACTAGCTCGTTAATCAAAGATGGTTAAGTTTCCTAACCATAGACATGTGTTGTCATTTGATGAACGGGATCACATCATTAGTAGAATGATGTGATGGGCAAGACCCATTCGTTAGCTTAGCATTATGATCGTGCAGTTTTATTGCTATTGCTTTCTTCACGTCAAATACATATTCCTCCGACTATGAGATTATGCAACTCCCGGATACTGGAGGAATGCCTTGTGTGCTATCAAATGTCACAACATAACCGGGTGATTATAAAGATGCTCTATAGGTATCTCCAAAGGTGTTTGTTGGGTTGTCATAGATCGAGATTAGGATTTGTCACTCCGAGTATAAGAGAGATATCTCTGGGCCCTCTCGGTAATGCACATCATAAGAATCCTTGAAAGCAATGTAACTAATGAGTTAGTTATGGGATGATGCATTACAAAACGAGTAAAGAGACTTGACAGTAACGAGATTGAACTAGGTATGAAGATACCAATGATCGAATCTCGGGCAAGTAACACACCAATGACAAAGGGAATAACGTATGTTGTCATAACGGTTTGACTGATAAAGATCTTTGTAGAATATGTGGGAGCTAATATGAGCATCCAGGTTCTGCTATTGTTTATTGACCGGAGAGATGTCTCGGTCATGTCTACATAGTTCTCGAACCCGTAGGGTTCGCACGCTTAGCGTTTGATGACGATTTGTATTATATGAGTTATGTGATTTGGTGACCGAATGTTGTTCGGAGTCCTGGATGAGATCACGGACATGATGAAGAGTCTCGAAATGGTCGAGAGGTAAAGATTGATATATTGGATGATAGTATTCGGACACCGGAAGTGTTCCGGAATGTATCGGGTACATATCGCAGTACCGGGGGAAGATATGGGCCATATGGGCCTTAAGAGGGAGTACACCAGCCCAAAGAGGGGTGGCGTGCCCCCCAAGGAAGGAGGCCGAATTGGAGTAGGAGGAGGGGGCGGCACCCCCCTCTTTCCCTCCTCCCCCTCTCTTCCCATCTTTCCCCTTCCGGTAAAAGGAAAGTGGGGGGGGGGGCGAATCCTACTAGGTTCCCAAGTAGGATTCCTCCTACTTGGGCGCGCCTAGGGTTGCCTCTCTCCCCCTCCTTCCTTTATATAAGTGGGTTGGGGCACCTAGAACACACATCAACTATTCCTAGCCGTGTGCGTTACCCCCTTCCATAGTTTACGCCTCTGTCGGGGAAACTGATCCACGAGCACCTATGGGACCGGTGGACCGAGCCCCTTTCGGTTCGGCGGGGGGCGGAGATCGCATGAAGAGCGGATCGAGGTGAAGCACACGAGCAGTTTACCCAGCTTCGGAGCTCTCCGGAGAGATAACACTCCTACTGCTGCATGTCTGAGTGTATTGAGTTCTTGCTCGGGAGCGCTGAGTGCTATAGTACACACTAGCTGCTAACGAGACCGAGCGTGAGTGTTTTCCTGTCTTCGAACCCTCTTTCTACGTTGCGCATGGGCCTCCTTTTATATGCTAAAGGGGTCTCCGACAGGTGGCAACGTAGACAAGGGTAAAAATGGAAAAGGAATTGCGGTTGGTACAACTACCTGCACAGTGTATCATACCTAACCCTGACGGCAGGGGACAAAGGCATTTAATGCCCGTCTACGTCGCCCAAATAGTGCAAAAAAGGGACCGTCAGGGACGCCACCGCTCGCCACGATGGCAATCTTGTCAGTGTCGCTTGCCACCGCGCACCGCTGGCCGCACAGCCTCTTGCCACGCGCGCCTGGAAAGGTCCCAGGGCGACACATTGGTGGATGTGCTGGAGCGCGGGTACAGAGTGGTAGTTTGCCGCGGTCGTTGTCTTGTCGCGTCCGGAAGCTTGTCGCTCACCGGGCCTCGCCGGGACGCGTGGCGCGTCGCGGCAAGTTCCTTGAGATGCCTTGTGTCAGGACCCCGACTCGATGTCACATCGATCTAGCTTGTAACACCCCATATCACTTTGCGGCCTCACGCACGGCATCCCCACGGGTGTCGCCTTACCTTTGCCCGGGGCCGTTTGCGCCTTTTGGCTCACGTATATGATAGTGTCGCTAGCATCCATATGATAAAGAGCCCGGGCTGACATGACTAGTCGTAAACCCAAAGTGGCACAGTGCTTACAGGGACAGGCATCCATGACCCAGCAACGAACGTGTCGGTCATCATCAAGTGGGTCCGGGCTGTAGCACTGGGCTAGCAGGACTCCGGTAAACCGGGCTGTAGCGGGCTAACAGGACTCCGGTACTCAATGCGTGACATTTCCCCAAAGGGACAGACACAGGAACGAAGAAGGACACATGCCGGCCAGCCTAAGTGTTCCGGAGCAGTAGCAAGCTACCATGGCTCAGTGTAACACTAGGAGACATTTCCCGGTAAGAGAGGCTACTAAGGATAAACAACTAGGTAGTCAGATCCCACACATACCAAGCATTTCAATCATACACACAATATGCTCGATATGTGCAAACACAACAAGGCATCACAACATGACTCTATGACACAAGTACTTTATTTAAGGCTCAGAGAGCCATACATAACATACACAAAGGTACGGGTCACACGACCCAGCATTCAAGTCATACAGTCATACAAACCAGCAGCGGAAGTAACTTGTCTGAGTACAGACAACTAGTAAAATAAAAGAGGCTTGGAAAGCCTAGCTATACTACGTGGTCCTTCACAAGCTCAGGATCACCACCTGGGCCTTAGCCTACTCATTGATGTCAATGTCTACGTAGAACCCATCAGAAGGGGTTGCAGCGTCTTCTGTAAAAATGTAAATTATAGCAACATGAGTACAAAGGTACTCAGCAAGACTTACATCAGATCCTACATACATGCATATTATCAAGAAGGGTTGGTGGAGTTATTGCAGCAAGCCAGCTTTGACTCTTGGCTAGGCTAACCTACGAGACTCCAACTTGAAATGGTTTTGCGCACACGAGTCCACTACTCTCCACTTCAATACACTACCGAGGATCCACCTCCGTCTTCCTACGGAAGAGCCATCCTCGGCACTCACACTTATCTTGAGGCTTTTAGTAGTTTCCATTTACTTGTCTATGAACTGTATAGGCAACCAAGTAGTCCTTTACCGCGGACGCGGCTATTCGAATAGATCATGATAACCCTGCAGGGGTGTACTTCTTCATACATGTTTCCACCACTTAACGTCTGCACACGACATGTGCTCGGCATACTTCAAGGGAAAGCCGACGTGGGTGTAGACCACGACCTACCTAAACACCTAAGTCTCTAGTCCAGGTTTATCGCCTATCCAGGTTCCATCCGCAGGGAGTCCGGCCGAGGTTTCCCATACGGCCCCGAACGATGTGAACAGGGTTCCCGAGATACCTAACGGGTATTCGGTACACCGTGCCACGTACCTACCGCATCACAGCCCACCCCTATGGTCAGCGCTGTCCACGGCCTCCAGTAGGCTACAAACACCAGAAACTACTTGCAACTCCTGGACAGAGAGCTAGGGTGAATAAGAAGTCGAGCAGGGTCATATTTCAGGGCCCAATGCATGGTAGTAGCTGTATCTTAAATCACACATACAGATCTCAGTGCTTAAGGTCGGCTTCAATGAAACAACCCACCATGTACTCCTACATGGCCTCTCATCGATACCTTTACCAAAACGTGTTCACGACACCACTCTCATTACCGACATAATCATTTCACTCTAGCCATCACCCAGATGAACCAGACCTGACACGACTCTAAGCATAGCAGGCATAGCAAGGTAGGAACAACACATACATATGGCTCAATCAACTCCTACACATGCTAGTGGGTTTCATCTAGTTACTGTGGCAATGACAGGTCATGCAGAGGAAATAGGTTCAACTACCGTAGCACACAGCAGTTTGAAACGCGTTGTCTTAATGCAGTAAAATAGAGCAGGAGCGAGAACATGGGATTGTATCGATATGATCAAATGGTTGGTTGCTTGCCTGATGGTTCGATGCACTGATACGGTTCTTCGTTAGGGTAATCACGGTACTCCTCGGGGGCAGAACCTGCCGCAAAGAACACCGATACACAACCATCACCAAACAATGTGCAACAATATGATGCATGCATGAAACATAGCAATATGAGTGTGTTGGGCTAATGCAACTAAGACCAGAAGGGTTTGAACCAATTTGAATCAAAGATTCAAATTTCAAACTCAAACATGGACTTTTAAAGTGCTTTTCCTTGTTCTGCATTAAACATCAGGTTAACTTGTTTAATCATGCATGAAAATAGTACAGATGGATAGATTGGATTTTTCTGATCATTTTTCATATATAATTTGTCTGATTTGGAGTTACAGAATAAAAGTTATGAATTTTTGAAGTTTAAACTATATTCTGGAATTTCCTATATTAGATTAATTCCAGAAAATCAATTATTGCGTCAGCCTGACGTCAGTGTGACGTCAGCAGGTCAACGGAACACGTCCGGGTCGAACCTGACAGTGGGTCCCGCGTGTCAGTGTGATTAGATTAATTAAAGTTTAATTAAAACTAAACCTGTTTAATTAACAGGGCTGGGCCCCACCTGTCATTGACTCAGGGGAGTCAACCAGGGCCCACCCGTGGTCAAACCTAGGTCGGCTGCACCGGCGTTTAGCCGCCGACGAGCCCGACGCGGCGGCGGAAGTGGTTTTGGCCGTTTCGGCCACCAAATGGGTCGCGGAGACCACCGGAGTGGAGCTGAGGACGAGCCGCAGCTCTTGGTGGAGTCCGTTGGGGTCGGGGTGGCCGGAGTTGGCGCCGGCGACGACCTTGGCAGCCACCGGGGTTCGGCCGAAGACGAACTTGACGCTAGAGGGGTCTGTGAGGCTCGGGGAGTGGCTAGCTAGGTGCTAAGTGACACGGTGAGCATGATGGACACCGCGGAGTGGCCGGAGGATGACCGGGAGCACGTCGGCGACGAGCTCCACGGCGGTGGGTGCGGTTGAGCTCCGGGAGGTCGCTACACGGCTCGGGAGCAAGAACGGAAGGGAGGGGAAGATGGCTAAGCTCACAGTGAGTGCGACGAAGCCCTTGGTGTGGCCGGAGATGAACTGGAGCGACGACGGCGTTGAAGGGGATCTCCGGCGAGGTCGGTGCGGTGGACTCGGGCGTTGCGAGCGCTCAGGGCTCGGCTGCTCGATGAAGTGGACAGCGGCGGAGCTCCTGGACACGATGAGAGGACGCACGGGTGGCGGGGAGCACGGCTACGACGAAGGCACGGCGATGGTGGCGTCGGCCATGGCGGGGGAGCACGAGGGGGAGGAGCTGGAGAGGAGAGGGGGTGTCTGGGCGGTTGGGGGGAGCGAGGGAGGCCGGTCCACGACGTCATCGGGCGAGGGGAGCGGCGAGGCGGCGAGCAGGTGCGTGGCGCGCGCTGCGGTCGCCGTCGGGCACCTGCCTGCCTGCCTGGCCGGCAAGCAGCTCGCTGGAGCGGCGCTG